>NC_134370.1:1650000-1980000 GCF_035582795.1 Mycteria americana | reverse complement strand
CTTTTCTCCGGGAGGAAGTCACACTCTTTTACTACTGCAGGCGTTTAGATCCAACCCCGGTTTAGCCAAGAGAAGCAGAAAGTTCTGCGGGGCGGGAGCGGGGCTGCGGGGAGCCGGCCGTGCCCGCCGCCTGCGCGGGGCCGCTCCGGGGCCGCTCCCGGCCCGGGGGAAGGGAAGGGCTCGCCCGGCCCTGGCTCGGGGACTGCAAAGTTAGCAAAAATAATACCTGTGGGCAGGCTCGCCTCGACCGGGGGTGGTAAAAACCGGCGGAGTGGTTTTAATTTCCATCTCTGGTATCTGATTTCCAGAACACTGTAAATTATTCCCCATTCGCACCTTCTTCCCCACCACTCCCCCCTCGCAAAAAAAAAAAAAAAAAAAAATCGTGAAATGTCTCTCTGGGAAAAATAATAAAAAAAAAATTTTAAAAGTTGATTAAATCCCAAGCTAGTAAGTAGCTTTCTGTCTTTAATTGCTGGGGTGCAACGCTGATAACACGTAGTTATCATCGGCAAAGTTGACCAAGACAGGTTAAATAATTTAATAAGGAACTGCTTGTAATTATGTTATTTACAAGGTGTGACAGAGGTTCGAGGAAGACACAGAAGCTGATCTCAGGGAAACGGGCGGGCTGGGGTGACCCCTGGAGCACGGAGTTTGAATTATGGAGATGGGGGGCTGAGAGGTGAGCGCGGACCAGAGGAGAACAAGATGACTTTTCACCTCAGCACATTTAACTTTTAAATCCAAATAAACGGCTCGCCTTCCTAGATCGCGGCGTTATAAAAGAAAAGGACTCCTCCCGGCCGGTTTCGGAGAGCCTAAGGCAGAGGGCTGCCCTTCCCTCGCCGGGGAAAAGGAGCGCCCAAAAAAGTTACAAGGGGGAAAAAGTGCGTTTCGAAAGGAATCTGGGCAACTCGCTGCGTTTTTTCCTTCCCTCTCTCCCTTGCTAAATGAATTATATCGAACATCTGGTCGCATGCCGCTGTACCGAATGCCACACACGCTATTCAACGCTGCCAACGCTCCCTCGGAACAGCAACCACACACCTTTTTCCCTTTTTAAAACAGCCCCCAGCAAGAGGTAGCCGAGTTACTCGCTCAGGTAAATTCAAAGGAGCTGCGCTCTCCCGGGCTCGTACCCCCGGCCCCCCCAAGCAAGGGCAAAATCCAAACTTGGCAACTTGCGTGCTCGGGAAAAGCGGGAGCTTCCTCACCTGTTTGGTCATGGAGTCGATGAGCCGCACGTAGAGGTCCTGCTCTGTCCGCACTCCTGGGGAAGCAGAGGCAGACCCCGTCAGGGCTTCGCCGCCACCCCCAACCCACCCACCCGAACCGCGAGGGCGGGCGGCGAGCGGCGCCGGGCCGGGCTCGCCACTCGCCCCGCGTGGCATCAGTCCCAAAGAAGAGAAAAAAGGGCCAGAAAGGGCCCGCCGAGGCCAGCCGTCGCCCCCTCCCCGGCCCGGCAGCCCCCCCCCCCCCCCCCGGCCAGGCGCGCTGCCCGACCCACGGCCACGCGTGCGGGGGACAGGCGCGGGGCCGGCGGTGGGTCGGCAGCCGCCGCGTCCCCCGCCGGCTCCTCCCGCCCCGGGGTGCCGGGCCCCGCTCGGCCTGTCCCGGGCAGTGCCCCCCCGCCGCCCCGGCAGCGCCCGAAAGCGGGAGAAGCGCCCGAAAAGCGAGGGGCTGCCGGCGCGGCCCTCCGGCCCCCCTTTACTTTCCGCTTCGAGCCCAGCCGGTTCATCATGTGAAGAACCATCGACTTATCGATCCCTGCTGGTTTGTTTTCCTTACACGCCACGGCCAGAGCCGTGTTTACACGCGTGCGATTTTCATCTCCGCATCCCGCTATCCAAAGGGCCTCGAAAAGGAAAGTAAGACTTCTCGGCGGCACCCGGACGCTCCGAAATGAGGCAACGACAACTTACCATTGCTATACAATAACTGAAGTTTATAATGAATTCCATTGTTAGTTTTTTCATTGTTTGGCTCCTGCAAGCAACGATAAATAATTATATTTAGCATGAAAAAAATATCCCCCTCCTCCTGCGGTACATTTTTCTTGTCCCTGCAGCGGCTCGGAATTACACAGTTTGCAGCAATTCAGCCCACTTTGTGGAGCGCTGATGATGTCATTATCTCGGCGCAAATATGTCATGTTTAGCCGTTTTCCCCGCGTTAAAATAACTCGGGGCCGCGGCGGGAAGTTTCTAAGCCCGGGGTCTATTCGGAGCGGCCGCAATAAGGGGGGACCCCGCACGTGGGCTGGGCGCCTCTGGAGTCCCCTTAGGGCTGCCTGGGTGGAAATCAGCTTCGAGCAAATAAATCACGCTTAAACGTTAAAAAAAAAAATAAAAAAAATAAGATAACGGGCAGACTTACTTTCTCTTTCTCCACAAAGTCCACAAAAGCTGTTCGCTCAATCTCCACTGGCTGCCCCTGCCTGTCGTACAGAGCTAAGACGAAGTGGAAAAAATTGGATTTTCTGAGATTGGAAGGCGGCTGTTTCTCGAAATGTGCCCGAGCCAGCCCCACGCCGCTGCGGGAGAAAACAAGACAAGGCGTGGGTGAGAGCGGCGGGAAGGGGCGCGCAGGCAGCGCGGCCGCGGGGGGATGCGGGGAGCGCGGAGCGGCGCGGAGCGGAGCGGAGCGGGGAGGCTGCGAGTGGTACGGGGCGGGCGGGGGGGGATTTACGGCCGGGATGGGGAAAGAAAACCGCCGGGAGAGGATTTGGCAGACGTACCTTTGGGCGGCCGTGTTAGCATCCACTACCCCAGCGGTGTGCATCCAGGAGCGGACGGGGTTCATCCCACTGCCCAGCGGCTCTTCTTTCATGGTCGTCCCGCCTCTTGGTATATTTTCCTGAATCCCAAACATTAAAACAAATTTGGGCAAAACCAGCTCCTAACCAAAAGGGGTTAAAACTGAGGGAAATGTCAGATACGGGGTGGGTCGGTTGTTGCTTGATTTTCTCTCTCTCTCTCTCTCCTTGGCGACTGGAATATAAGAGATGACTTTACTCCCTGTGATCAGTAGGAGAAAAGCCCAGTTCAAGTCTTGCTTCCTTCTTCAATCTGTCCTGTATTGGCACGACATAAACAATTTACTGAGTACTTCTGTGCAGCGAGTTGGATGGCGTTCCAGTTTGGTGGTTTAAAAAAAAAAAAAAAAAGGAAAAAAAAAAAGAAAAGAAAAAGTGTAACTGCAGCCGGCGACACGGCGAGCTTGCTTTTTTTTTTTTTTTTTTGGGGGGAGGGGGGTAAAAGAATAAATATTTTTGTTGTTGTTTGCAGACGCGCTCAACGTGGTGTCATCCTAGTAAAACCGCCTCGGAAAAAAAAAAAAAAGCTTCAGGACACTGCTGAATCGACCACTTTCTGGCAAGGCTCTCTCCTGCTCCAAAAGACAAATAAACGGGGGGGGAGAAAAAAAAAATAAAAAAAAAAAGAAAAAAAAAAAAAAAACACAAAACCCACCCTGATTACCGCGGAGGTGTTCCCGGGCACACGGGAGAACGGGGCGCGGGCCCGTGGCGTCTCACGGAATGGACGGAGGCGCGCAGAGCCCGGCCCTCCCTCCCCGAGGAGCGCGCCCTTCCCCGGGAGCCGGGCCCCCGCCACCGCGGGAGAGGTGTCGTCAGTGATGACGTAGGCGGGGGGCGGGCTCAGCGCCATATATGGAGCGTGGGGTTCAAGCGCTCGCCGCCGCGCTCCCGCCCGGCCACGGCCCCCCCAGCCCCCCGCCCCCCCCCCGGGGGGGGCAGGGGGGTGGGGGGGCCGTGGCCGGGCGGGAGCGCGGCGATGAGGTCCCAAATATCTTCCCGAAATTGCCTTCGAGGAACCACGAGTGACCCCCCCCCCCTCGTGGGCCGCAGGACGGGGTGACCCGCGTGGAGGGTCGTGGGGGTGGAGGGGGGGGCTTGGGGGTGGACAAAGGCGCGCAGCACCCCCCCGCGCCCGCGTCTCTGTGGACAGACAGACCGAGAAATCTCTACAGCCGAGGTCTTCCCGCACGCACACGTGTCTCTCCACAGCTATATGTCCGCCTTGTCCATGTATATATATATATCCGCCTCGAGTGATGAGCTTTTTCCGCCCGGTGTGGGTTAGGACTTCCTTCTTTTTAATTTATTTGTAATTTTTTTTTTTTTTTGGCGGGGGGGGTGGCTGGCCGAGGTGCGAGCGATAATGTTGTAATGACTGGGGCAACTGGAAGGGCGGTTTGGGCTAGGGGAGAGCCCCCGGTCCCTTCTCCGAGGGGCGAGGGAAGCTAAAGGCGTGTTAGCGAGCAATCTATTTTGCTGGTGTTGGGGGTTAATGACTATTGCCAAAGATAAGTGAATTATCAAAGCTGTTGCTCTCCCCGATCTCAAAATCCATTACATTGCTGGCCGTCTAATTAAATACGTAAGTATAATAAAATCATATTTTATGACTATTTGAGGGTAATGAGATTAGTCTTTAGAAGCGATCGCCACATATTAAAGATGCCACTGTCTATAGAATGTTAATAACCTTAAATCAAAGTGTATGGAAACTATTCGGGAGAAATTAAAAGGAAATTCCTGTGTTCCCAACCAGCCCGCAGCTTTCGAGGTCCGGTCGAGCAGATGAGAAACCCGCACGCTTGGGTCGCGCAGGGACGAGCGAACCAAAGGTCCCGAACGATGCGGTGCTGGGGCTGGCGGTGGCACTTGGTGGCACGGGGACATGGAGGGAGCCCGGGCGGGGGCTGGGGGCTGGCGTCCCCCCGCAGCCAGACCCGCCCTCCTCAAAATAAGCTGAAAATGCCCAAGAAGGCTGTAATTGGAACCTATTTCCTAAACCGCCCAGGACGGTGCCGAAGTTGGTTCTTCCCTCTGCTAACGAAAGCGTAACGCTTAAAATCATTTACAGTATCTTTAATTCAGATTACACGCGCCAAGGCGATTTAAATCTGATTACCAAATTAGAAGGTTTTAAAACAAATCCTTTTAAATCTGATACTGTTGACTAAGGAGGGGGAAAGAAAAAAAAAAAAAAAGTTCCATAAGCCCATCGCATAAGGTAACGATCCTGCCCCGGAAAGAAAGGGAGTTTTAAACCTTTTTGACAACAAATGCAGCTGCCCCGCTATTTTGGACGATATTAAGCGAAAATGAATGCAAATCTGTGTTCAGAAGCCATCTGGCCAGAAATGGGGGAATCAGCTGCTCCTCACAACAGGCTCTGAGGCTGAATCCATTTCAGCTCATTTTCTCCATCATCTGGTCCTGCACCCAAAGCGTGGCAAATACGCTCTTTATCATTCACCAACTTTATCTTTTTTTGTCACTCCGCGCCTGGCTGCGAGCTGCCGGCGGCCGGCAGCCCGCCCGGGATGCCGCCTGCCCGCTCCGCCCCGCGCCGCCCCGCACCGCCCCGCGCCGCTCCGCGCCTCTCCGCGCCGCTCCCGGGCCGGCACCCCGCGGGGCAGCCGCCCCCCGACCAGCTCGCCCCGGCCCGGCCCGGGAGGGGAGGCCGGCCCGGCGGCGGGAGCAGCGGCCCGGGCCGCCCCCCTGCTCCGGGCCCGCTGCCGGGGAGGCCGGCAGGGCCGGAGGGCGGCCCGGGCCGCGGCACCTTGCACCGAGACCGGCGGGGGAGCGGGGCCCCGGCCGCGGCCCGGCGCCGGGCGGGCAGGGGGTGTGCGCGGCTGCCGGGGGCGGCCCGAGCGCTCCCGGCTCCGCGGCCCTCCTCCTCCTCCTTCTCCTCCTCCTCCTCCTCCTCCTCCTCCTCCTCCTCCTCCTCCACCCCTCCTCCTCCTCCTCCTCCTCCTCCGGCGCGCCAAGTCTCCCTTTTGTGTGAATTTACGGGGTGAGGCTTCAGTGATCCCCCCGCAAATTTGCATTTAAATAGCGACATCAAGCGATTCGCGTGCCACACACCAGTGGGCTCCCAGATGTCACGGCGGAGCCGGTCAGATGGCCGCAGCCCAGCTGTCCCCCGGCCCAGCCCCGCTCCGCGGCCCCCGCGCCCCCGGCGCCCCATCCGCCGCGCCGGCACCGCCTGCCGCGGCCCGGGCGGGGAGACCTCCGCGGCCGCGGTAAATCACGCCTCGGGGCCCGTCCTCTGCCCCTCGCCCCGCATAATCACGCGTGATCACACGCCGTACGTGGGCCGCGCAGGTTCACACCGATAGCCTCGCTGCCACGGCCCTCGCGGGACTCCCCTAAACTTTATTATTTTATGTTTTTTTCTTATTTCCTCGGGACAATGCCCTCGGGACTATTATCTTAATCATTTCACTGGTGGTGGGTTGTTTTTTTTTTTTTCCTCCTCCCATTTCACATTTCACCTTTTAAAGCCCAGAAGTTTGAGCCCCTATTCACTTCACCGTGAATCCCGCGTCGCGGACCTGCGTGGGCCGGCGGCCGGGCTGCCCCGCTCCGCGCCCCCCGGGCCGGCTCCCACCGCAGAAACTTTCCCAGCGGAAAGTTCCGCCGGGAGAGGCGCGGGGCGGCCCCGGCCCTGCCCTCCGCCTGCTCCCCGCCGCCCTGGGGGGCTCGGCCGGGCCCCGCGCAAGCTCGCCAAGGTGCATATTTCAATTTTATTGTTCGAAGGCGCCTTCGCTCCTAACGTGCTCGGTTACAGTCGCTGTAATTTATGCCCGGTTTAACCGAAACAAATCTCCGCTAACTCTTGTTTCCTGCCTTGCAGAGGAGTGATAAATTTGTATTTTCGGGTATTTTCAGTAGAGCGGCGGATGCCCAGGTACGGCGGCTCGCCTGCCGGGGCGGGGGCTGGCCGCCGCCGGGTTCTCCGGGGCGTAAAGTCTCGGGGAGAGGCGCGGCGGAGGAGGTAGTTACGCGGGGGCGCAGCGCCGCGGGGGCCCGGCCCGGCCCTTGCGCGGGGCGCCGCGCAGCCTGCGCCCACGGCGGACCGGCGGCCCTGCAGAGGCCGAGCCGGGGCCCGGGGCCGGAGCGGAGCCGAGCCCCCGGCGAGGGCCGGGTGCTGCCGCCGGTGTTTCGGGGCGCGCCGCCCCCCTCCGCCACCAGCAAAGGCCCCCGAAGTTTGCGGGGGGCCGCCCCGCGCAGCGGCTTCGGAGCCCCGGGCCGCTCCGGCCCCGCTCGCCGGCCGCGGCCGCCGTCCGTCGGCCGCCTTGGGCTGCCTCCCACGCTTCAGTTCGACGCCCTGAGCGTCCCGGGCCCGGTGACAGCCGGGCGGACGCCGAACGGGGACCGCGCCGCGGTGCAGACACCCGCGTCCGCCGCCCGCCCTGCGAGCGCGGCCGGCGGCGGGGATGCGGCGGGAGCGGCGGCCGGCGGGGAGGCGGGCCGACCCGCTCCGCGCTCCGCGCAGGCCACGGCGGGGCAGGGCCCGGCTCCGCGGGGGCGGTGCAGGGCGCGGGGGGGGACCGTCCCTACGCCTGCCCGGGGCCGGGCCGCCCCGGGGCCCCTCGGCGGGCCGCGCGCGCTCCTCCCGCGCCTTTGCGCGGCCCTGCGCGCCCCGCGGGCAGGCTGCGCGGCGGAGGGGCGCGGCCGCCTGGGAGCAACGAAACCGCCCGTCGGTGCAGGGGCCTTTCCCCCAAACTGGCGCCGGGCCCTGCGCTCCTCCCGGCGCGCTTCCGCGGGCCGGCGCCCCAATATTGTTAAATCAAGAATTAGTTCTTCCAGAAAAAAAAAGGGGGGGGGGGGAAGAAAGGAAAAAAGGCTTCAACTTTCCCCGTGCCCGGATGCCGCCAGCCCCGGCAGCCGCGCGTCCGGCCGGAGCCTCGCCCCGGGAGGGAGAACGGCCCGCGGCTGCTGCGCGGCTGCCGGCTGCCCGACGGCGCGGCCCCGGCGCTGCCCGGCCCGGGGGGATGCTGCGGGGCCGCCGCCCACCGCCGGTTCCCCGCTCCCCGGGGCCGGGGGGGCCGCGGCTCCCCGCCAGCACGGAGCCGCGCAGGCGGCGGGCGGAGGGGAAGCCGCCCCCGCGGAGGGGCGCGGGACGGGCGCGGGCGCGCAGCCGGGGCCGCGGGGAGTTGGCGGCCGGACGGGTCCTGCCGTGCGGCGAGAACAATATAAACTGCCTCCAACTGAACAAACAAGGATCGATCAGATAATTTCAGATATTATAATTGGCTTTAATTAAACACACTTCGTTCTAATTAACTCTGAAATTTTAGCATGCTTTGGGACGTTGGTGTCTGATTTGATATTGTCAGTCCAGATGTCCTAATAAAATTCAATCCTCCACTCAAGACTTCAATATTCGCTAAGAACAAAATGCAAATTAAATGTAAAACCTAAAGTATCGCCAAAGGTATAATCAAGAAAGGTGTCTCAAAACTTCTCACTTTTTATTACGCAGTAGTTAGAAAATGCAGATTACATCCTAACAAGACCTCTCCTGAATAATATAAACCTTAACTCTTTCGTGCTCGGGGCTCGCTCTCCCCGACGCTCTGCCCTGGAGGCATCCGCTAACACCCCATGCCGGGGCCGGGGCCGGGGCCGGGGCTGGCGGGGCCGGGGCTGGGGCCGCACCGCCCGGGCGGGGAGAGCCGCGGCAGCCCCGCGCAACGGGGAGCTGGCCTCCGCCGCACCCGCGGAGCGAAACTTCCCGCTTTCACAAGTCACTCGGCTCCCCGAGGCGGAGAGCCACCGCTGCCCCAGCCCGGCACCGGGCTGCCCATCGCCCGCTCCGCCGCGGCGGAGGCTGCGGACAAACGCCGGGCACCGTGCGCCGGTACCGGGCACCGTGCGCTCTGCCAGCCGGGCAGGGCCCGGGTGCCCCGGGGGGGGACGGCGCCCGTCCCCTTGCCCCCCAGCCTGCCGCTGCCTCCCCGCTCCCCTGCCAGCCGGGGCGGTCATTTAAATCATCCGAGCCGGTCGGCGATGCGCGGGGCTGCAGCGGAGCCCCGCTCCCTGCAGCCGCCCGGACAGCCGGCCCCGGCGAGCGCCCCGGGGTGCTTTACCGGGTGCTTCCCCGGGGCGCTTCCCCGGGGGACCCCCGAGCCGCGGCTCCTCGTCAAGCCGCAACGCCGCTCCGCTTCCCCAGCGGGGTCAGCACCGGTAAAAAGGAGAGGTTATTCCCACATCAACCATTCCTGCGTTTTCCATACTACCGGAGGCGCTCCAGGCTGCCGGTAATTTAACTTTTTCGAAAGGCCACGGCGGGGCGATTTGCGTTTTCTTTCGGGTACCGAAGGCAGCGGGACCCGCCGGCGGCGGGGCTGCCCGGAGCGCGGCCGGGGGCCCCGCAGAGAGAAGCCCAGAGAGCGGGGAGCGGGACGGCCGCGCCTGCCCTCCCAGCCCGACCACGAGCGATCCGGCCCGCGGAACCCACGCCGCAAAGCCCGACCTCCCGGGCCGGGGCCCCCCGCGGGGTGCGGGGTGGCTGCGGGCCCGGCCGCCGCCTTCGCACCGCTCCGCGCTTCCCCGACACCCTCCCCCGCAAACTGCGCTCCCGCTTTCCGCGGACCGCGGGGAGGCGCGGAAGCCCGGCGGGCGGCTCGGGCTCGAATCTCCGGTGGATTTCCGAGCGCCCGGCACAGAATCGCGCCGCGGGTCGGGCAGACAACAAGTGCCGAGCCCGGCGCTCCCCTCGCCGCAGAGGAGGCGTCCGCGGCTCTAGCGTGGGGACGGTGTGCCATCTACAGGACACTGCGCGGGCGGCCGCGCACCGCGCCCGCCGGCCCCCGCCGCCGGCAGAGCCGCCGCGCCCGCTCCCCCCGGCCGTGGCGGCTGCGAAGCGTTGGCCGTTTGTCACCGCAACTTTGAAAACGTGGCATTAAAACTTTAGGGGTGATAAAGGCGACGGCGCTGCCCGCAGGTCTTAGGCGTTAGATTAAGCGATAGGAAATGTAAAGATAATGCAATTTGATTTGTTAGTCCAACTCCGCGATTTGAGAGTTGATGTCCCCGAAGACCAGGCTAGCTTTTCCCCTTTATTTATTTTTATTAAAACATCAATCTGCTCTGGAGCTGGGTGAACTCAGTTTCACCTAGAGAACATAAAATTCCCCATACCAGGGAAATAAGCACCTTTCATAAATCAACAGTATTCCTGACAGATCGATCAATTTTTGGTTGTTAATCCGAAAGGAGGAGTTTTAATTGCTTCCTGCCTTTTAGCCCGGGCACCTCGACGCGCCGGCCCCGGCAGCGCCCGGCTCTCCGCTTGTCTGCTCGGGCGGGGAAAAAGCCCCGGAGACTCGGCCGCGCCGCCCAGACCCCGCGCAGCGCCGCGCAGCGCTCCGCCCGGGCCCGCCGGCGCGCAGCACCCCCGCCGCGCTACCTGCGCGCGGTCCGGCGCCGCGCTCGCCGCCGCCAGGCAGCTGCGAGGCGGGACGCGTGTGGGCGCGCAGGGGCGCGCAGAGGCGCGCACGGAGGCGCGGTGCGGCGGCCCCCGCGCACGGCCCGTCCCAGGTAAGCGGCCGCGCCGCCACCCGCGCCGCCCCCGCTCGCCGCCGCCCGCTCGCGCCCCTTCCCCCCCGCGCAGCGGCGCGCAGCCAGGGACGCGGCGGGAGCGGGACCCGCGGACGCGGGCGCTTACCTGCGGCGGCCGACCGGGCCGGGGAGAGGATTTCCGAGGGAAAGCCCCACCCGCGCGGAGGGCCGCGTTCACCGAGCCGGGGAGCGGCGGCGGGCGGGCGTCTGCTCCGCGCTTTAATACAGCGCTTCCCGCCGCGGCCTCGCCGAGGCTCTCTGGGCACGGCGGTGCGCGGAGCGCAGCAGTGCGCAAGCGCCCCCCCGCGCTGCGCGGGCGGGAGGCGGGCGGGAGGCGCGGGGCGCCCGCGGGGGCGGAATCGGCGGCGCGGCCCCGGGGGGGCGGGCGCGCCCGCACCGCACCGCACCGCACCGCGCCCCACCGCGCCGCACCGCGCCTCACCGCGCCGCGCCCCGGCCCGGCCCGGCCCGGCCCGCCGCACCGCGGACCCCCCGCCCCCGCCCGCGGCCGCCCTGCGCCTCGGCCCGCCGGCCCCGCGGAGCCCGAGCCAGCGGGGAAGCGTCCCGCGGGCCCTTCGCCCCGGCCGCGGGGGCTGCGCGGCCGGCGGGGCCCGGCGCGGGGAGGCGGGAGGGAGGTGTCCGATGCTCGGGGGGAGACGCTTTGGGAACGGGACGGCCCGTCCTGCCGGGCTGCAGCCTCCGGTGGTGTTTCGCGTGTGAACTTACCGCTCCTAACTTTCGGCCACGCGCAGGGGAGCAATTGCTGGAGAGAGACGCTGGTCACAGCTTTTAAAACTATTTAAACGGATTTAATTTACCCACTCCAGCTCGCACCGATGCTTACAACTCGCACCCCTCCGTCACATCGGATGCGATGTTGGCAGGTGCGGTAGGTTTCGAGAACTTCTGAGCTACATGGGGTTTGAAACGCGCGTGGTTGCGCTGGCGATGCAGCCGACAAAGAATGCGACTGGCCAGAACCGTTTTATTTTGTTTATTTCTGCTCTTCTCCTCCCTCTCCCAGTTTCGTACAGGAACTCTTGCAGTATTGGTTAATCTTCGAGGAGGGGATAACTGCTGTGGTACTTAGCAAGCTCTCTGCTCCCGCGGATACGTTCTAGTGATCCGGCACCTTCATAAGTGATGTGCGGTTACGAGATGTGAAGGTATTTAGAACAAAAGTAGCAGTTTCCGAGTTGGGCAGGTTCCTGCAGTGAAGTGAAGCCACGGTTTAGGAATGGAGCTACATGTATAAAAACCAAGCCTATCAGTGTTGACCTTGGTTCTGAGTTCAAGTAATGTTCACCTTTAGGTTTGTTCTGACAGCCGCTACTCTCTGGTTTGGTTGGAATTCGTACGGAGCGATTGCTTTTCGCGGTCGGGAGAGGAGAGGGGCTGCAGGCGGCTGGGCAGGAGCCCGTCCCTGTCGGTTCGGAGGACGTTAGACCCGTGGCTGGGGTGGGCGCAGGGGTGGTGGCCGTGGCCAATGCCACCCCTCTCACCAGTGTCCGTTGCAGAGGTTTCAGCTCCTCCTGGGCAGGGGGACCTCACGGGGTTGTTTCTGCTGCATTCGCCCACGGGTGAGCTCGGCTGCTGCTTACACCGGCGTAAGCGCTGGGGAAACAGCCGTCCAGATGTGCCGGGGGTGTTTAAAGTTGGGTTTAGACCTAGAAAAGAGAAGACAGCTCTGGTCCTGCCTCCCAGTGTCCTGATGCGTCCCCGCTACAGGTACAGTCAGCGGAGGTGCTTCGGCTTAGCGTCTCGTGGAAGGTTTTTCATGCCTGGCCTGGGGCTTGGAGCGTGGACCTGAGATCTGGTGACCCAGCAGGAATCACCCGGCGGTGGCTGTAGGAAGCCCCACAGGGGGAACCGGAGGATCTGGGCGTTAATTGTTTTACAACAGACTGATTGCATGGGTTGGTAAGGTTCGGTTCATGGGGGTTAATTCAAGGGAAGTTTATGCATCTGATGCCTGGAAAACTGTGAAAAAGACACAATTTTTAAAAAGCGTTCCTGACTGGAACCGTCACAGAGCTCTCTGCAGGCTTTGTGAGCTCAGCATGGGTGAAATCGGGAGGCAGAGGTGGTCGCTCCAGGCCCGAGCCCTGCTGATTCTGCCCAACCCAACACCTCACCGTAAACCAAGAAACATTCTGCTGAAAAATAGCGGGGAATTTGCTTTCATTATACAGTAACTGCTTTTTGCATGGAGGCTGAGCTAGTCTTATTAAGATAGATAGGTGTTCGCAAAATATTTATAAAGCAGATTCCTCGACAGCCGTTCCCAAGGCAGGCAGTCCGTCCACGCAGGCGATGCGGGGCTGGCACGTGCTCTCCCTCAAACCTTCACCTTCAAACCCCCGTGCAAAGCACCGCCTTCTGTTACGGCCCACAGAAGAGCTGTGCGGTGCGTAAGGCTTGAAAATTAATTGTGCCACTCTCCTGCTGTTGCGAGGAGCATTACCAATCCACTTTTTAAAATTTAAAAAGATCATATATTTTTCACATGCTCATTGTGCTCTTCGGAAAATAAGGCTTGATTATGCTCCAGCCTTTTACATCAACAGCGTGCATACAAACTAGTAGGTGACTGAATAGCGTCAGGTATTTAAAACACTGAAATCGTATTCTTTCTAAATGCTTTGGACCACCTGGATGTGGTGCAGCCCCGCCGGAGTCAGAGGGCTGCTCGCAGCCTAGCAGCGGTCCCTTTTATTTTGACACCGTCTGTATTCTTGGCATCTTTCACTCCTAGATTAAATTACAGTGCTCTGGGACTGCTGTCTAACGGCAGCTACTTAAGTTATTAGAGTAGAACTGTGACAACATCTTGGTGCTCCTTATCTCTTTATTCTTAGCTCACTTTTTAGTGCACCGCACTCTCTATCAGCAGTTTTCATTCCTCCTTCTTTAATCTTACCTCCAGCCTTCAGTGTGTTCGAATGGCTCCTTTCAGCGCTGAGGCAGTGAAACTCCCGACTCCAGCTCTGCGGGGATGCTACAGAAGCCAGTGGTGACGTTTCCCCATGGTATAAGCATGTTACCTTTGCAGTTTCACTCTTCCATCAGCCTGGGGCATCTTGTCTGCTCCCAAATCAGGGTATTCCTCACGGCAGCACACGTTTGCAGCTCTTTGTCAAGTGGACATGCTGCAACCATGTCTCAACACGTATAAAATACACTATTAAACACTTGCAGCTCGCTAAACCCATCTTGTACGTGGGGGGCTGAACTCGGGCACCAAAGTTCCCCTGTGCTACGTCAGCAATAAGGTTCCCAGTGCAGTGACGGCGACTGCAAGTGCACGGTCCTGATCCGTCTGCACCTACACCTCAGAGCAAGTCCCGCTTCACTTCTCCTCCGTGCGAGGACTCAGCATGCCACCAGCATAAGGATGCACGTGCAAGGTGCACCTTTGAGTGACTTTATGGAAACGCATTTCGGGTACGACCCAACAGCCCTTTGCACAAGAGCCGGTGCATTAGCGAAGCCATTCCTTTAAAGAGGGATTACTTTCAGCTCATGAGGTATTTTTAACGACCTTGCATAAAGACTCTCTGTTTTTAGTAATCACAAAATCATTTTCCTTATGTGCTGAAATCTCTCCCAGTTATTTTTTTCATGCAGAAAGGGAAGTAAGTAAAGTGCGGTGATAGAAAAGGTCATACTCTCCAAACCATAAAAAAAAGTAATGTCATCTCCTCTAGTGCTGGAGGTTAAATACTTTAGTGGGAAGTGTCAGGGATGTAAGAGGACATTGACTGAAGCGGTGGCCCCTTCCTTAAGCAACTGTCTTTGTGCAGCGCCTCGAATCCCCCAGCTCAGAGACCTCCTGGAAGCGGGGTCGTGGGGCGGGAGGTCGCCTATCGCGTGGCCACGAGTTCAAGCGAAAATGTGGCAGGAGCACTCACCGGGGACCGCACCAACCAAAATCACAGCAACTTCACCACCAGCCAGAGAGGCCTGTCAGGCGTGCAGAAAATGCAGCCGCTGCTCGCCGTGCATCAGGAATGCAAACAAAAAATAGCAGCGACAGGGAATGTTTGCCTCCAGGCCTGTTTGCTAGTGCAAAAGTGTTGCAACCTGCTGATGGAGACAGGTGGAATGAGGGAGGAAAACGTGAGCATTATAAAAAAATAAACAACAGCAAGGAGAATACTGAATTTAAATATTGCTAGCAGAGAACTCCACCAGCAGACTCTGCTGGAAATTGTCTTAGACACCACGATACAAAAATGCTTCCTTTTTAAAAGGGAAATGATCTAATCAAGATGTATGTGCATGGCAATATACTCGCAGGGAGAGTAAGTTGGAGTTATCTGCTTCAATTACGTGCACTTACTGTGTTCTTGTCCTAGCAAAGGACGTGAATAATAAATATAAGACCTTTTTTTCCAAACCCGTACCTTAGCTCACATTCTGAGTTGTACATGAAGTATGCAAAGAAGAAGTTACAAAGTAAAAATATTGTGAATATTTCTGAGTGATCATGTATACAAGGTGCTGTCTTGCAGCCGGCGGTAGCTCGATATCCAACGGGACGCGGGGATGTGCCCGGGAGGGAGAATTGTTCGTGATCTCTTGGTACGAGAAGGGAAACTGGAGAAGGCTTTTGGGACCCCTGAGCCAGCGAGTTTAGATCCTACCTGTGCCCACCAACAGCTAATTTAGTGCTGATGGGACTGGCAAAAAAATCGTTTCTTCCCCTTGCTCCTCTTCACCCTCTGGGCCCTGCATCCCAGCGACGGGGCTTGTCGGGGCATGGACACCGGGAGGCTCAGACACCCCATCGCTTCTGCTAGAGGAACGCGCGGCGTTCAAACCCACGGCAGCTCAGGGATCGCGTTTTGCAGCCAGAAACCCAAAGCAGAAAGCGCTCCTGGGCGTATCTTACTATCCGAATGGCTGTTCCCCTTCAGATTATGCATTTTTCTAGCATAAATTATGAAAATGGCTGGTATTCTAGTTTGAGCAGCTTTATGAAAAATGAACTTTGGCCCAACACGAGCAGCAAATAAAGCAGGAAACGAGTTAAAAAATGATGCAGGCCTTCGTTTCTTTTAAGGTAAAATGACTGGTCCCAGGTGTCAACACCTCGTAGACCTGCCTAGATACGTTTTGAACCCACTAAATAATAGATTCTAGTGTGGTTTTATTTGTCTGCTTTGTTTTGGGTGGAATTATATCTACAACCTGCTTATTTCTGTTGCCTTACCAGTACAAGTTGTGTTTTGCTGATTGAATTTACTTCGCAATCAGATGCTCAGTTTTTACAAGACACAAATGTTTAACCGCTCTTTTATTAATAGAAATTATAGAAGATATAGGTAAGAGCTTATTTATTATTTGTTGCTTTTATTTTAGTGTCATAGTTTTGAGATTTAGACATGAAGTAGGATACATGTTTTTCAAAATAACCCCTTATGCCCTGTTCTAGTCTATCAGCACAGAACTGAAGCTGGCCATCATGGCATCATGGATCCAAGAAAGCAAGAATTTGGGAGATAATTACATTAATTCATTAGTGCACCTGGAATATTAGCAGCGTCAGAAGGTCCTTGCTACCTGCAATTCTCCATTCCAGCGCTCCGTTAAAAAGTAACACTGAAAATATGCTTCCCTAGCTTCTTTTTTTTTCCAAGTGATAAATTTATCTCCTAATTTTGCTCTTGTTTCGCAGTCTTTTATAGGACTCTTGGACAGTTTATAGATGCCAGCTGACACCTGTAAAGTTCACCTGAAGCCGTTCAGCAATTTAAAACACCGCGATGCAATTTATCTAGAACTCTTAATGCACAAAAAAGGGAAAAATTGATTAGAGTGGATGACGAACTCTTCTGTTCTGTCTTGATAATGTGGATGTAAACCTGTCAGGTTTTACAACTGCCCTCACGCTGCTTCAATTAAACACAGCTTTTGAGGGGAGACCGGGCATTTCTCTCCCAGCCTGGGGCCCCGCTGCTCCCAGTGCCTTGGCTCACCCCCGCCGTGGCGGGGGTCCGGCTCAGGGACGGGGCGCGAGGCAGCGGCGGCAGCAGCAGCAGCAGCAGCAGCAGCATCAGCAGCATCAGCACCCCTTCCTGAGAAAGGCACCGACAGCTCGCATGTGGCTATGTGGTGTTTTTTAATTTTATGTAACTTGATAAATTCAAATTAGCAAAAGAATAATAGAAACGGAAGGGACAAAAAAATCTTATTTTATTACTTTGAGAGCCTTGGCCAGCGCCAGGTTGCCTCGTCAGACTGAAGCCCAGTGGTTTGTCCAGCCCTGCTTCAGGTGATCCAGGCAACGGGGCTTGGATGGCTTCCCCCGAGACACGGCTCCGCAGCACACATTGCTCACGTTAATTGTTTTTTTTAGCATCTTAAAACTTTCTTTGACAAGCTCAGATACTCAAAATAAAGGGACAAAAAATATGACTTGCAAGATGTTCTTTATCTGTCCTGTGGTATTTCTCCTTTAAAGCTTGTGTTTTCAAACGAACCTAAATATTCAAGAAGGCCTAGTAATTGTATATTTATTTCAAGGGAAAGCTGAGAGGCTCTTGTGATCAGACGGTTGCAGCATCTGTAAATCTGGGTACAGTGCTGAATCTTGTGCTAACCCTGCTATTCACAATTATGTCAAGTTTGATCATCTGAAAAAAAGCCGCCTTCTTGCTTGGTATTTATCATCTTTCAGACAGTAGCAGACAGTGATCTTTTACTCCCTCATGCAACATTTCAGCAAGCGTTATATATTTCAGAGACATTTCCGTGTATGTATATGCTACGAATTGTATGCAATATTCCAGAATGGTTCCACCAGTAGCGTACAGGGAAACATTATAGTATTAACCACCTCTCACCTCGCCCATTACCGTGTTTCTTTTCCTAACATACTGCAGTATAAGAAGCATCTGATTTTCTGTTTAAGTGCCATATAATCACTTGTTACACATAACAGCACACTTCCTTTTAATGCTTAAATCCTGGGAGCCGCGATTTCCAGAGGCCTCGTGACTGCTTCAGCGATCCTCTATGAATCGTTGAGCCCATCAGACCTGATCCCTGGAATAAAACAGCCCGCAGGGCTTCACTGAAGTCCTCTTGGAATACGGACACAACGTATAATATCGATTAAAAAAAAAGGTGGGTAAGAGAGAATGCACAACAACTCTTGGTAAGCTTTTTCCAGTGGTTAATTACCCCTACGGATGCAATTTTCTCCTTATTTTCTATACAAATGTACCGAACCTTCATTCTTAGGCCCTGGACCTTGTGCTGCTGACTGCCCCGGGCAGTGGGATTTGCTGCTCAGTGAATTCGTCGCGGCGTTTGGATCCCGGCACGAACCAGACAAGCTGCCAAAGGCCGGAGCAGCCCAGGCGATGGCTGAGCGCGGCTGAAGCCGCGGTGCAGTGGGGCGGCTGTGACCGGCAGTTGCACCAGCTGACGAATGGGGCCAAATCTGGGGGTTTGACCTCCGCGCTGTCCACAGCTCTGCCGTGCGGAGCTTCCCTGCGCATTAACTGTCCTGCTCAATGCTTGCTGCGAGCTCCGAGGGTGCCGGGCTGAGCTTGGACACATGAGGTCCCAACTTGTAAGGAACAATGATCCAATCTGAAAGCTTAAATTACTATAAGTGCCAATATTTATTAGTTTAAGATGACTCCGCATGCGCCCCTTGGGTGCCCCGAGCACGAGGCTGGGACCCAGAGCTCCTGACCTCCCGTGTCCCCTGTCCCAGGAGCCATCAGCCCAGCCGGACTTCGCTGAGCACGTCCCCGGCACGGGGCAGAGGGGCTGCGGTGCTGCTGCTCCGCTCAGCCTCTAACGCCCGCAGCAAAACGCAGCTCTCGGGTCACCTCTTTCCCACCGGGCTGGAGTTTGCTGTAGAGGGCACGGGGATGGGTCTATGGTCTACAGCGACACATTGCAGAGATGTCCTGGGAATCTTTTAAACGAGACATCAATTATGTGGTTGCCTGGGATTGTGGGCAACCCGACGTGGTGGCTCCAGCGGTTCCATCCAGTATTGCACTTCCATATTTCTCTCTGGCATTTCCCAGATAAAAGTGAACGTGTCTGTAATGGTGGGTGAGTTTGGTGTGCTGGGTGTGTTTCGGAGGGGCTGTGCAGGCTCGGCCATGTGCGCACCGTGAGCCCTTGGCACGACGGTGTCACTGCATGCCTGTGATCGCCTGTACCAGCACACGCACCGGGGCCAGCGCGTTTCCAGCAGCACCAGGGTCACTCCAGCAGTACAGTGCGGGTGCTTTGTGCATGCAGAATGGTCCTTTATTGGGGATTTTTAGGAGTGAGCTGGGCAAGCAAGTTCTCCTTTGTCACTGGCCAAGATTTTGATCTGTAGATTCAGCGAACTCCGGTGGCGTGTGGCCAGTCCTGGAGGAGCTCCCCAGCTGCGGCGCTGAGCACGGCATCGAAGCATCACGCATAGGAAGGAGTGATGTGTCCCCAGCTCCGCAGCACTCATGGAGCTCCCCCAAAACTCACGCACAGCTCGGATGTGGAGGGGTAGATTGGGTGAGAAATAACCGGGGGTTTGGTTTCCTTCAGTTCCCGGGGAGGCCGGGCAGAGGCAGCCGGGGCTGCACGTGCTGTGCCAGGTACTGCTGCTCACTTCGTCGGGAGGAGAAAGGTTTGCTCCGGTGGGCGCGATAACCCCAGCCAGGATTTATTGGGTGGCTCCCAATACTGGGGTTGCACCAGCCGAGGGTTGCTCTTGGTGGTGGTTTCTCCCTTGCGCACGAGCGGGTGTGTGAGTGATCCGGTCCTGGTGACAAGAAGAGTCTGCTTGTTCTGGTGGGATGAATGGGGGTCTGTTGCATTTCTCATGGTAGGTAAACTGAGGCAGCATTGGAGCACCAACCTCGGGTGTTTTAAGAGCACAGTAATCTCTGAGCTTTGGGATAACGCATGTGTGCAGGGACTCGCATTTTTCTGATTTGTTTTGGGGGGGTGTAACTTGGCAGAATGGCAGAATGCACCAGCCTTGTGGTGAACCCCCCTTGCTGAAGCTGCAGACAGCTCAGCCGTTCCCTTACAAAGGGCAGCCTGAACCTTTGGGTGCTCAGGGGTGGGTGACACCCTTCTTCTGGGAGTGGTGGGTGCCTCACCATGCAGAGCACCTGTGGGTTCATGCAGCAGTTGAGGTGCAGAGCTTGATGTGAGTGCCTGAGAGTAAGCATCAGAGCATGAAAAGTCTCCTGTCCAGCACTAATATTGGACAGCAAGACCATGTGTAGGAAAACGTGTGCATACAGTAATGTACCATGTTTTAATTAATTTGCTCCATGTTACTGCTTTGAGGACGATACAGAGCCGGGAGGGGGTTGCTAGAAAACCAAGCGAGGGTTCTGGCTGGTGCCCCACGATGCGGAGCAGACCTGCTGTCCACAGCCAGCCCTCCCGACGGGGCCCTGCGGGAAGGGGGGTAAAAACCCGCCTGTGCCATTGCTCTTGCCCATTGCAGGAACGTAAAGATTGCCCAAATGCAGAGGTTAAACGTGGACTGATGCACACAAAACAGGAAAGTGGAGCAGGGAAATCAGAAAGCAAATTGCTGCTACTTTTTTCCTCTTCAGTGCAAAAAAGGGGGAAAAAAACATTTCTTAACAAGGCTTGTTTGTAGGAGCCCATGCCTGGAGCCATGCTATGGGGAGAGCATCTCAAACACTTTGGAGCTGACCATCTAATGACAGTGCTCTTAATGGTTTTGTTCTAGTCTGTGTCCACAAACGCAGATCGGCATCTGCTCGTTACAGCTGGAATGCCTCAGGGATGTAATCTTAGGGCTATAATTTCATGGTGATGAGGCCAAAGTCAAGAAATATCTTTTCTGGGCATTGTAAGAAAACCAAACTACCTATTATGGGTCTTTTCTGGCAGTGCTTAGGAGTGCAGATACCCCAAGCCATTTCGATCGACAGCAGCCTGGGACACCGCTGGTGTCGCAGCCTCCGCCACCGGCCCCGGGCAGGCTCTCACGAGCAAACCCTGCTGCAGATCCTTTGGGTGTGCTGGGAAATAGAGGAAAGGAGCTGCTTTGACTCAGAAGTTAGCAATAGTAAAGTAAAATAAGTCGCCACACTAAGATGAAATGAGTTGATACAAAAATCAACTGGATTGACTGAAAAGTAGCATTATAAACACCATCAAATTCAAAGTAAGATTTCCATAAAGCTCGTAAAACTGGGCAAATGTGAAAGTACACTGAGCGAAGCTGCCTGTGGAAGGAAGTCCTGTCCTGAAACATTCAAGAGAAATCCCGGAGAGAAGTGTCCTGGAGAGAAGTGTCCCTGTGAGTCCTCAGGCCACGGCTGACGTGGGACGGGTCCCTCCCTGTCTGCTGCCTTACACACAGGAGCATCGCCTGGTGCTGCTCAGCGCTGGGCTTGCTCCACCGAGAGGGAGTAGCTCTGATTATTCCTCATGTAAGCTGATATTTTTAAATTCCTGATATGTTTAAAAATGGTAGTTTGTATTGCGAGCATCGTGGTGGGATCCATACTGCATGGCGCATAACTGTGAAGATGGTGCGTGACTGATTTGGGCAAGATGCAGGATTTATCATCTTGGAAAAAATAATGGAGGGAAGGAATAGGATATTTATTTTCTGAGGGGGCCGGCAGCAGGCAGTGGTACATACTTGTGCTTCTGATAAGTCTTTACTATCTAACAAACATGTTGATGGCAATAGTCCTAAATTGACTTGGCTGATGCCTAAAATGAGCGGGATATTGCTGTAGAGAAATTATCTGCACTTTATTAGATGCTCTACTTTATTTGGTTTTGCAAAACAGCTTTGATTTGAATGGATCTTCCTGATCTGGGTTGTTTGGTGCACTAATTGTAATCCTGTAGCCATAAGTCTTTAAAATATCTCTACAGATGTACTAATAGATCCTGTTAGGGTAGTTAAAGTATAAAAACATTTGTCTTTAAAATATCATTCTGTCTCTTCTTACTCAAGTAAAATGAACTTGTGTGATCTTATCAGGCTTTGCAGGCCTGCCATCTACTGGTTATTTTTTTTGTAAGGTGGTTCGTGGGGCCTCATCTCTAAAACTCTTCAGAGAAATGTTTTAAACTTCTTTAATTGAGCTACTGGCTCCAGGGCTAGAAATGCTGCTGGGGCCAGAGGCTACAGCCTGTGTGCGTGCCAGGCGGGGCTCGCTCCCAGCATCAGGGCTTGCACCAGCAAGCGTTTGCCTTATTTCTGTCCTTTTCAAACGCCGTGCAGCCGAGACGTTGGATGGACGGCACACGTGAGTGTCATGACTATTCTAGCTGAGCAGGAGAAAAGCCCTGCTCTCCCATGGCTCTGTCCCTCCTTTCCCCCGCCCCAGCGGCGCAGGGAACAGTTGTTCTCCTGGACTATTTTAAGCCCGTGCGGACAGTGGGCTTAGCGAGGGCTCCCTCAGATCTGCCGAGCACGGCTGCCTCGCGCTCATGACCGGCCCCGTGCAAAATGCAGCAGTGACAGATAATACCCACACATGGTAGGTTGGAGACAAAGCTGTAAAGGTTATGTTTCCCGCTTGCCATCAGGAGCTTCTCAGCACGTACTGTGGCCGGCATTCCCCTTTTTCTGACTATTTTTCCACTGATTGGGAATGTCAGTCTTCCCCACACTGTTTTACAGGTGCAGCCGCACTAGGCTTGCTGAACTCAGTGGATGTTTTGCGAGAGCAAAGATCCCACCAGGCTGTGATGTGATTTACAGAAAAAGAGTTTTAAGGCAGAGGAAACCGCACTGCGCTCTGCGGTGAGTGTCTGCACAACGTGCCCAGGTGCACCATCCCCTCCTCGAGCATTTTCTTGAACGTACCCTCTGCTTTTTCCATGTTTCTGCTTAGTCCCAGGTGAGATATTGCAGTGCTTCAAGGAAGAGCCAGCCCAGCGCGCTGAAGTCCTTGCTGAAGGAGGAAGCAATAATTCTTTATTTAAAAGAGATTATAGCTTACTGCTGTAAATTACCGTATCTCTTTATTTGATCATGTAGCTAACGGCTCTGTGAAGGCTTAATGACAACTGGAGCCTTCTGCTGCACCGCGGCTGCTGAGTAGGAGGCTGGGAGCTGCTCGGGGCGGTAGCAGCGGCAGCCGCCGGCCCCGGGGCTGAGCAGGACCCGTGCACGGCGTGGTGGGCTCGCCTTGCGCACTTGTGAGCGTTGGTGTGGGTGCAGGGCTGTTAGGCAGAAATTAAGGTTTGCAGGTGGGAAGCGGAGCTGGGTCTCGGTGCCGCGGCAGGGGATGGTCCCATCCTGCGGCTGCCCCTCGGCTGCAGAGCCTCTCCTCGGACTCTGCTTCCTTTTCACTCCCTTCTGAAGACGACGTATTACTGTGCACTTTGCTTTCCTTAGTTCTACTTAAGTAATACATTATCAAGTAATAGCTGCTACAAGTGAATGCATTTTAATAGCCCTTTCTTCTGGCTGTAAGCGTTTGTTAAACTTCTGGGCACTGAATAGATCTCTGTGGTTCCTGTGCCTTTTTTCCTAGACGTTAGCTTGTGGGGAAAATTTCTGGGAAGTCAAAGACAGAGTATGCTTAAAAATGAGCAACGCTTCGGTAACCTTCTCCCTGGCCCCTGTAGTCTTGGCAGCACTGGGTTCCTCATGGGAAAGCCTTGCCCAGGAGCCGTCGGCTCCTGCAGTCCTGGAGTTACCCGGCTCTTACTGGAACAACTGTTTGCAACTGAGTGAAACCCTCGTCCTACCAAAATCAATGCTATTGACTTCACAGCAACTGATGTATTAGTCCGGTGAATAACAGCTCTCAACTTTTACAGTGGTATATACAATGGAAAAAACTTTCCGTGGCGACCACAAGCTGAATTCCTGCCTGAGCCCGTTCTTGTTTCATTGTGCCAGATATGTACCCAAAACCGAGTCAGCTGTTGAGCTGTGAATGTGCATGGCAGAACAGATCCAAACTGTTTAAGAAGATCAAGCCTGTGTTTGTTAAGGCTTAAAAATAACATCTCGCCAAGCACAAGCTGTAATTTCCTGGGCCTCATGGGCGAGGATGCTCAGCCTCGGGAAAGGCGAGGGTGCCACCAGAGCTTGGCCTCGTGTTTGACATGGAGAACTGCCTGAAAACTGCTCTAAATTGTAAAGGCATCAACCCAAAGGCATCCTGCACCCTGCAAGGGGCTGTTGGCATCGACTCGAGCTGTTCCCTGCCCTGGTGCTGGGGCTTTGTAGGGGCCTTACAAGGGGGCTTCTCCCATTGCTCGCTTGGGTATCTCTGCTGGCAGATAGCAGAGCCGGTGTAGTCTTTCCTGGCAAAAGTTTTGTGACCTGGGAAAGATATATCGACCCCAATCTGCCTGTTCTGTGCTCTTTCATAAGAAATTGGGGCTGGTAGGACAGGGAAAAACACTGTCGGTTAGCGATAGCAGCTTTGAGTAAGCAAAAAACCCCCCATAACGAAGTAACGATTGTCAGTTCAGAAAGTTTAGTAGCTTTCAACTTCAAATGTTAAGATTTTTTTGGCTTCAGACGATATTTTCTGCACAGTTTGCCGTGAAAACTCTGTGCAGACTGGGGCGGTGGGAGCTAGGGCGCGTGGACGGGGGGCTGCCCCGGGGCACAGCGCGGCATCTCCTGCTGCGGCGGGGCGTTTGTGGACGTGGTCGCTGGCAGTCTGGTGGTTGCACCCGTACGTTGTGTTGCTTGCTCCTAGGGAATGCGAGCACCGTGTCTGGCTCGGCGGTGGGTCTGGCCAGCCCCCGGGAAGGCTGCGGGCGCGGGGCGGGCTGTGCCCCCGGGAGCTGCCACCCCGCTGGAGCGCCTGACCTCCCGCGGCGACTCCTGTAAACATCTGTCAATATTAGTCACATATTCTAGGTTTTTAATTGATCATGCTGCCTCCTTGTACATGATGTTTTTTCCAGGGTTTTACCATAATAATGACTTCTAATGAAGCTGATTATGTCTCCCATAAGGAACATTAATAGATGAATGCGTTGTTCTTAAGGTACATCTCTTTATCGAATGAGCCGTAATGAGCGCGGCGCGGTGCTCCACGGAGCACGGGGTGCGTGGTGCTATATGCACACCACGTACCTCAGACGTTTTATCTTTTAACTTCCAGGCTGGATTCACCCTGCAAGAGATGGGGAAGGAGTCGAGCGTCTGAGGCAGCCGAGCTGAGCTGCATCGGTGGCGGCTGCCAGGTTTAGGGCACAAAACAAACCTTTACACGTGCTGAGACGCGGCTATTGCAGAATTAGCTTGCGCTCAATATTGAAGATCCTTCTTTCAAAAGAAGCATTGATGTGCCTCGCTAGTGCAAGGTGCAAATTGAGGCATCAAATGAGGCATATGCAACATGAAACGCACAGCGGTTATTTCTACTTATTCTATAGGTCAAAAAAGGCACAGGTATTGCATTCCTCTCCTTGATTTTTCTCTCCCCATGCGTATTACCAAATACTTTTCTTTCAGCTCTAAAAGCATATAATCTTCTGCGCAATGGCCTGTGCATGTTCAGACTCTAAATCCTTATGAAGTTGGGCTAATTTTCCTGCTTCAATGTAGTGAGTGTTAACAAAGTATTCTATCTAAATAGTGCTGTGAAATGCAAATTACTGCTTCCGTAGTAGTTTGCTTATTACAAACTCATTAAAATGCGTAACCCAAAAACTCTCTACTCTCATTATGGAGCTCTGTGCTATATCACTCCATACTATAAAGCAGCTGCATGTTGGCTCTTTGATATTGGAAACCCTATTGTCATTAACCTCATTATGACAATACTTCTTTATGATATTTGAAATGCATGCCTTTCAAGAAGGATGCTACAAGGATGATAATATTTTTCTGTTTTGCATAATACAAAGTGAGGGGAAAACGGGCAGCAGGAGATGAGGAGACTTGGATTATTTATTAGCATCCCGAGGAACGACTATGGTTCTGTAAGTTTAGACACCAGTAAATGCTTGTGCCTCTGTCAGTGGTACCTCTTGGCAGATGGAAAAAGTGGCTCACATATAGCTTTTACCCTTAAACTCTTCTGTTGCTGTGGATAAGTACCCTGGTACTTGTACGAGCCCCGAGGTGTTTGCAGGGATAAGTTGGGAAGTTTCTGAGGCTGCTAGCCCCAAATGGATTTGTTGAACGTGTTCATGCTTCTCATACTCTCCATCCTGAAGAAACATCCCCTGAACTTGTTGAATTGCTCTAACCATGAAAGTTCTTCTGTTTTTACCATTTTTGTACTTTTTTTCTGGCTTTTTTATATTGACTTGGAGGCTGGAGGGAACTGGAGTTGCAAGTGGTGCTCAACGGGCAGGCACACCCTGGATCTTCACAATTGCAGTGTTTTCTGTTTTCATTTCGATTTCTTTCCTTGTAATCCTCAATGCTCCATTTGCCACTGAGCTGAATTCTTCATAGAATTACAGTGATTTTTTGGTAAATGGTAATAGGTCAGAACCCATGGTTATAATATGAAGTGAGGACTGTCTTCCCCCTCTTTGTGCATACCTTAATGTTCACTACCATTTTTATCAGCCAGTCACTCTGATATTGTGAAATAACAACTGCTTTTAGTTTCGCAGCTTGGTAGGTTGGCATAGGCAGGTCTGCCTGGGAATCCACTGGTATCTGCCACCCCTCCGTCTGTGGCTCTTCTGACCAGTTGCTCGTGTAGGAATTGTCCTTCCCATCGGCTGAGCTTAGCTCCTGTCCAGCTGCTGGTGCGGGACCTTCCCGAGCGTGTTTCTGACACGAGGACTCTGTCAGTTGGATCACCCCTGTCTGCACGTGCCGTCGTCGTTCCTTCAGAAAACTGTAGGTACTTGTGTCATGGCTTCATTTCTGGGCTTGGATTTTTGTTTCTGTGTTCCAGGTTGGCGTTGAGGGACATGTACGTGTGGTGGTGATGGAGAAATCAGAATCATTGCGGTGGTGAATCAGAATAATTGCAATATTGGTAGACCAACAGAACCAGCTCCTGTTCTCCTGTTCTCAAAACACACTTTTGAGTATTTGCTTGCTTCCTCGTCATTCTCAGTAAAGTTACCTTCTGATTTGCACACTGTATTTCAATGCATTTGTCAGTCTGGCCCTTATATTTGGCAGAACGGAGGTGAGTACAGCCTTCTGGTGTTCCTGTTGGTCCAGTCTTCCTCCCTATTGCTTCTCCTCTTGGATGCTGTATTAGCTGCTGCGACACTTGCTTTTCCGTGCTGCTACAACGACGTGGCACAGGTAGAAAGTCTCTGGTTGTGTTGTTTCTTGGAGAGTGTCTCTAGGTTTCTTCTCAGCCCTCCCTAGTGTTGGGCTGTATGGAGGTGTGCTGGAGGGGAGATGGAAGGTGGTGGCACGAAGGTTGGGGTGTATGGAGGAGAGCAGCAGGGTCACTACCCTTCTGGGTGGTAGCGTGGGCAGTGTTGCACCCCCTCTGTTCTGCCTTCCTCAATCAGCGTTTATCGGAAGGTAAATGTGACAAGTGACACAACGACTGGAGCAGGATTCAGAGTCGGGACCTTCCCTGGGATCACACCGGGGTGAGTTTCATGCTCTGGGTGAGGGGACGGGCAACCAAACTGCCGACGTGTACTTTCAGCCCGCACGTGTCGCGGGGAGAGCTCGTGCTGAAACTTTGGTAATGTCTTGTTTACACTGCATAAGTAATGCTTAATCTGCATGTCTGATTGGGAATACCTTTTTTCATCTGAGTGCACTCCATTTTGGCTGGTGTATCTCTGGGGTGAATAACAAAGAGGATGCCAGTTGTCTGGAGGAGAAGCCGTTTCCTGAATCACAAAAGAGCACATTTTATCAGAAAATCTAATAATGTGCAACACTTTTGTAAACTAAACCCTGTGTGACCAGCTGGAACTTTGAAAATTTTACAAGAAGCCGTGGGGACAATTAATCATAATAGAGTCAACTTTTATGCAATTTTCTGAAAAAGCAGGCAATTACATAATTTTTACAAGGGAAAACAGGGTTGGGGGATGGTTTAGGAAAGGAGTTTGTTTTGTGTACCTAGCAGGAGTATTCCTGTCTCCAACGAGCTGCTGCCCAGGACAGGGAAAAGCAGTGTATTTAGTTCCCGTTAGTAACCTCAGCTCAGGTTAAAGAGAATCAATTTATCCTTCGCATGTCATCGGCCGGGGTGTGCCTTCCAGAAAAGTTTGGAGCAAACGCATGGGACTTTCTCGCAGGAGCTGCTCTGCACAGCAACAATCGATCGGCGATTTTTTTAAAATGTTACAAACATCGGCATTAATTCTATGCAAAACGGACTCTCCTAGTGACAGCGTCAGATAACCAGCTTCCTTACTTTGCCGGATTAGACAGCACGTATTTAGCCGTACGTTACAGAAGTGCCTCAGGAGCCTGACACAGTGAGCCTTCTCAGAAGGCAGCCATGTAACGCACTAATTTGGTCACTCGTCCTACGGCGAGCTCCTTCCTGCACGTTTCAGTCTGGTGCTGGTGGGCAGGAGGGACCTGAGGGCAGGAGGGACCCGATGAGGGGCTCAGCCCTTGGGCTGTCCTGTCCCCATCCCTGCTGATCTCCAGAAACGCAAGTTTGGGTTAATTCTGCAATACCTGCTGGCGTCCGACGCCTCCGGCTCTTATGTGGCTGTGGGTTATTGATACGTATTTCATAAATGAACCGCTGTCCTCACGAGATACCCAAAAGCATTCCTCTGCTAACGAAGCTCATACAAAATCCCTTATTTGCATAAGCAATGGTCCTTGTCGCTTAGTCCTGGCTTCTGGAACTGGGGCTCGTGCTCCTGCTCGCGGGGAAGGGAGGGATGGCTTCTGCCTGGGCTAGCGCTGAATGCATTTTTTTTCTTTTCCTACATGAAGGTTAAATTCTAGCATTTCAAGTCTCTGTCTTTCTTCTCTCTTTCCTTTTTAGCAAAATCTGCTTAAATTTTGAAATAGGTTCTTGAACAACTCCAAAGTCCGTCCCCAGTGAATTCCTCCACCATTAAGGCTGCTCTTTACTGATGTTTCCCGTTCATTTTGGTGGAATGAAATGGCAGTCTGTCTCTTACATGATGGGTAAAAGCAGCAGTAAACTGAAACTGAAACAGAAGTACAATTCACAAGGGAAGCACTACTACAGGTTTAATGTATTCCCATCAGAAATCACAAAAGTCTTTCAGGGTCTTATGTGTTTATCGTTAAACTTCTACAGCACTTGCATGACTGAGGGCACCTGTATATTTTACATTTTGTTGTTGCATGTAGGCGGTTTAAGAAGCAGGTGCTGAAACTGCGAGACCCTCTTTGCTTTTACAAGCTCAGAGCTGGAAATGTTGGTGTTGCTGGGGAGTGACTCTGGCATGTTCTTGAATATTTCCAGAGGTTTTGGTATTGATTTCTCGTGGCAGGTTGTAACACTGCGCAGCAAGTGTCTGCGCTTCTTGAGGATGCAAGTAACGCTAAAACAATCTGTGCCACGGTACAAGTAGTTATTTCCTCATGCACACTTCATTACACAAAACAATTATTTATTTCAATCTGTGTATCGCTCAGAATCTTCTTTCCAATGAATAAACTGTTAGCATGTAAGCCATGATTTCAGCTAGCTCTGTGTAGCGTTTGTAAGTGTACCAGCAGTACATCGTCCCTGAGAATGCTTGCTGCCTCTCCTTTGAAATGCAATTAGAAATGGTTATGTTTGTGTATCCGCCGGGAGGCCAAGTTTTCAAATTGCTGAGGAGTTTTCCCTTATTTGACTGTTTTTCTTTTCTTCAGCCCTAGAAAATCTTTATAAAATAGCCAAGTGCTTAACTTTGAACTAGAAGGCAGGAAAACAGCAGACTGCGTGAAAGCGAGGAGTTGGTAATTTAGGCTCAGTATTAACAGAGGATTAAGAAATGTCAAAGTAAGAGGAAATAGAGGCAGTACGATGGGCACGGACACTTGATCAGCTGAGCCAGGGAGGAGGGAGAGCGTGTTCCTCCAGCAGGTATCAGGCAGGAGCTGGGGTGCAGGGTTTCAAGTCTAGTTCCCTCATCTTGGTACCTTTGCTACAGTTTATCTGTTGCCTTGCACTAAAAATTTGTCACAGAGTCTGCAATGGAAATACTTCTGTAATTGCCCGTATTATATGGATCATTGACCTTCAACAGTGGAACTGCTGAAGCAACTGTCCATTTATCTGGAAAATTACCACATGGCAAGATCACATTAGGCCATTTTACTCTGCCTCCTCTAGCAAGTGCCCGGGTGTTATTAGCCGCTGGACCACAAATCTTTGCATTTGGTTACTAGCTGCGCCTTTGATGATTAAATACAGACGGAAAAGGAGATGAGACTGCCCACTTTCCATCAGCCAGCGCTCCTGCTGAAAGACGTTGCTTAAAATACAGCATTCATCAGGGCATTGGCACAGGCTTGTCTACGCCTGTGCTTCAGCCTGGAGCACTCCGAGTAGCGTGGCACACCAAACACATCAGCTATTTTTTTGGAGGAAGTTGTTGGTGGTTTTGAGGTGATCAAGATTTAGCATTTGCCCCAGATTCTCTCTACTTGTCATATGAGGTTTGATCACATCCTGGGCTCCACGGCTGAAATTCTTCTGTTGGGAATGAACAATATTCTGCACATTTGTGGTATCAAAACGCGTGCTTCATCACAGCTTTGCTCGAAGGCCCATGAGTGCACAGCCCTGCTTCCCATGGTGTGGTGGCTGCTCTTGGACCATCCCACGTCTCCTCCAGCAGCTCCCTGGCAGGAAGGAGCACGAGATCCATTTTTTGGGGACAGACCTGCAGAGCCTGCAGTAGGGAACGCTGATAAGACATCAGACATATCCTCACAACACAGATACTAAAATAAATCCTCTCCGTGGGGTGTTTTCTTGCAGATTATCTCCAAGGCAGGACGGGTGTAAGACCGCGTGTGTGTGGTGGGAGCAGGTCCAACCCTGGGACTCTGCCGTGTCCCACGGGGCGCGTGCCGGAAAGTCCCCGTGGGCCGGTGGGACGCGCCAGCGCTGCCGCGTGCCGAGGATGGGGGACAAGCAGCTCCGTGTGCGCGTACTCCAGTGACAGAATGAGCACGTTTACAACCCCAGTGTCCTTCTGAACCATAAATGGCTCTGAAATGGAAGCTACAGCCTGCCCGAGGTGGGCTGGGAGCTCGTCCTGGCAGCGGTCAGGAGCTGTTGCGGTAACTCCCAGGTTAGATGGAAGGAATCCATCCTCCAGCTTTTCTAGCTTTTTTCTCAGACACGAAGCACACCCGTAAGCAAGCAAGAAAGGAAATAACACAAATTTCAGTGCAAAATCTAGATTCTTTCTGCTGCTGCCTGAAGAGGGAAGCTTGGAGTAAAAGTTAAACAATTCTGGATGGGAGATTTGCATTATATACTTTTTTATTTCTGTAGTAAATATCACCATCGTGGCTGTTATCTTCTATTTTGAAGTTATCATGAGATCTCTTATAGGAATCGGAGATGGCCACAGTGTTAGTACTAAATGGATTTTGGACTATTTTAATGAGTTTTGGGGGGAAAGTAAAATCCATTTATTGTTTGTTCAGAGAAATGTATTTATGGAAATTTATTTAAAGAACTTCAGGTAAAGAGGGGGAATGAAACCAAACTTTTCAGTGACAGTTTCATAAAGCCACTGCAAAATCACTAAAATACAGTACACTCTGTAGTAAATAATTCTATTATTTCCTTCCCGAGTGTAGCTGCAGCTCTCAGCTATGACTTTGTAAGTTAATGTTTACCAAGCAAAACAAAGGATAAAATTAGATGCTCGTTAGCTTCAGTTACACTCGCCTTACCTTGTAAATCTGTATGAGGGTTTAAAAAAAAAGATGAATAACCGGCTCGCAGGTGGCCAGTGCCACATGCTGTAGATGCTGTGGTTCCTTCTGCCTTCTCTGCTTCTGCCACTAATACCCAATGCTTAAAGGAAAAAAGCTTCCTAATATCAGCTCTCTTAAAAATGCAGTTTTATTGAACCTACCTCAAGCACTGACAATGGCTTGAGCTTTAGACCACTGTATATTATAATCCATTTAAAAAGAAGCATTCCCCATTTATCTTGGCTCTCTCACAGTCCTGAAGCAGTTATTGCTGGGACTATCCAGCTAGATTATTCCTTTGCCTTATCCCATAATTTGCAGCGCCTTCCCAGAAGCACAGCACCCCATCATAAATCTCCATAATAAATCCCCCTAATCTCCTGGGCTATCTTGCTCCCATAAATATTTGTATCTTTACCCATATCACTTGCTGGTGGGGAAGGTACCGGGGGAATATGGAGGTGATGGATCAGATACTTTCCTTGCTTCATTTCTTCCTTCTGCAGACTTTGACTGCTTTCAGTTTTTTCCTCCCCAGCTGAAATTTATCTAGAAACTCGAAACTGGAGGTTGAAACACTTTGGTTGAAGATGACAGCGTTCCTCCTGGGCAGGTGAAGACACCTCCGGGGTGTCACGCTGTCCCCTGTGACGTGGCCTGCCCCCCCACCTGCCCCAATGGCCCCGGCCCTCCTCTGGCACCCGGGCACAGCACCCGTGGGCTCCCTGGGGCGGGGGGGCTGTTCTGGCAGAGGAGCGGGGATTTGCCATGGCTGACCCGGCAGCTCCCGGCAGAACAGCAGTGACTCTTCCGAGTGCGCGCGTGTCTATTTTCTTTCTTAATCCCATATTTAAGCTTTGTGCTCAGTTTCCAGCGGAAGTTCAGCTCTGCAAAAAAAAAAAATCAATCCGTTTTTTTAAAAGCTGCGTAACTTTTAAATATAGTTTATAGTTATAGTTAATAGTTTTGAATGAGCTCTTTCAGAACTTGTATAGAAAGTTTGGTTACTTATTCTTAAATATTGTAATTACCTGTAATTTAATCTACCCCCTAAGCAAATGCCTCTAAACACATCTCTCTTATTCCTCTCATTTCCCACAATTTTCTGTATCCTGGTGATGTGCCAGGATCGGGTATGGAGCAACCTCCGAGCAGGGCCATTACTTGTGGGCCCCTTTGCAGCACGCAGCTATTTACATCACGCTTTACCGCAACTTTTGATGCCGCTACAAATCATTATATTCTGAATTATAATGTTCTCCTTAGTACTCTCCTATGTCTCTTCCAGCACAGGCTCCCTCCACTGTGTTCTCCCATTTGTCTGTGTCGGATCCCACATCCGAGGCAGAACATGGAAAGCCCCAGGAGAGGGGCAGCAGCGGGAGGGACGGACCCCAGGGCTGCTCCGAGGCTGCACGAGGGGTTCGTGGCGGCTGGGAGCTGGGACCAGCACAGCCTGGGCTTGGGTGCTGTGAGTTAGTGGCGGAAGGAGGGTTGTGAGAAAGCATTCGTGTGGAATTCCCTGCAGGACTTGGAGCAAAAGGAATTTTGGAGCAATTTTGGAGCAATTTTTACCTGCCCACAGGATAAAATTGTTGTAGGTGAATGTAGCCGAGAATGCATAAGGAGGGTGCAATGCAGGAAGTTCCCATTTCGCTGAAAACAGGGGCACAGGTGGCTCCAAGCCATAGAAGAGCTGGGCCAGGGAACAAACAGGGGCTGAGTTTTGTTTCAGTGGACCAATAAAGGCGATGACGTATGGGCAAATCTGGTATTTTCAGAGTTGCATCGGAACGACCGGCCTCTCTTACAGCTGAGGAAGGCGTCCTCGCCGTGACCTGGCGTGTGTCTGGTGCAGCGGGAGAAGGATCGCCGGGCCAAGGACTGCAGAAGCAGCAGAGACTCAGAGCCGCCCTGCCTCGCTCTGCCTCAGTGTTTTATGGTTGTTCGGCCAAGGCGGGTATGACTGAGGGAGCTGTGGAAACAGAGAGCAGCCTTAAATATGCCTGTATTTGAGAATCTATGGAAAACTGCAATTTATATACAACATGCAATCTCTAAATATTTGCATTTTATTCTGTGGCTGTACAGAAAATGGTGAGAGCAGGATCAAGCCGCAGACAGTCTTTGTTTTGTTAGCAAGAGGAGTTTTTAACAGGCTTCATTTTCACTACATAAGCCACTCTGTGATCTTTCTTATGCATCTGTTTTCCCTTGATCTTGCTGCATGAGTGACAGCTACTTTACACTAGCATTATCTGTCAAAATATTACTTAACTGGAATACCTTCTAGAACAAATTTTTGTTATTATTAGAAATAAAAATGCAACGATAATTGAATCCCTTTATATTCCCTGTGTAATGCAAGGAGTAAGACATATTCACACCTAAGGGGAAAACACATCTGGATTTCCTCTTTGCCCCAAGACCGTGTGCTCTCCCTTACCCTGCAACGGCTTTGATTCACTATACCTCAGAGGGAGATGAAATTTGCAGTGTATGCATATCATCTAAGGAAAACAATAGCATACATACATTTTTTTTTTCGCTATAGGAATCGCATTAAATAAATATATAGCAAGCTGCAGTGTCACAACAAGTAGATGTACAATTACGAAGACAAAATACCCCAAGGAAATCAACACAAGGCTTATTAATATCCAGGCCTGCAGAAGACAACTGTCAGACAATTGGTCAACAAGGTACATGGTATCTGTTAGATACTGACTAACCCATTATGATCTTTATGAAGTGTCCTTTTGGGGGTCTAGATCTTCAAATATGAGTTGGAAGACCCTTTTCTTTTATTAGTTGCTAAGCTCTTTATACTTTTACCATATTGCGGCAGGTTAGAAGTCTGAGCTTTATTGTCTTATGTTATTGAAAATCCAGATTCCCGCAGCCTTCTCCCTCAGGTCAAGATTTGTCTGAGAATACATTCTCATTTCTCCATGTACAAAGGCTGTCTGGAGAGAGGCAGAAAAAGATTATGACTGTAATATACTTAAATCCAATTTATTTGCCTGACTAGAAACTTCCACACTTCACAATTGCTTCCTACAGAAGATTTTGTATTTAATTCGCAGTAAGAAGCAGGAATGATCTTAGTCCTCCAACAGGTATATGCTCGACACACACCTGAGCCAGATGAAGCACAGTGGAAGAGACGATGAAAATAGCAAACGGACACACTTATTTTGCATGTTTGCCATTTATTTCTGCTTAAGAATAATGAGTTTGAAAGGGATCTTTACATATCCTTTGCAGAGCTGGCATTAGGGGTCACTGCGCGGAGAAGCGGGCGGCTGTGAGCCCCACCTGTAAACGCTGCTTGATGTAGACGTTTTGCACAGTACCTTCATGCTCATGTTCCTCTCGGTTTGGGACAACTAGTTAAGCTGCTGTGGTCACTAACAGCGCAATCATCGTGTCACAGCTTCTATTTTAAACCTTCATTTGAGAAGGCTTGAAAAAGAGGTGAGGATCTTGTGTCGGGTTTCCTGCAGCCTTTGCCTAAGCAGTGGTGGCACCAAATGCTTTCTGCCCTGCTTGCAGCACCGGTGGAGGGAAGCACGGACAGTCAGCAATGCTCCGGGCAATCTAGGTCCTCAGCAACATGTTTGTTTAGGAAAAAAAAAAAAAGGATTAAAAGACTCCTTGCAAAATGCAGTGCTTGCTTTTGCGCTGCAGTTAGGGGACTGCAGCCCACAGCCTCGACTTTCCATAATGCTGCCTGGGGCCTGGGATACTTGTAGAAGATTGCTAAACTGTCAGAAAGAGATCAGAAAAATGTAATGGAAACAGCTGAAGTATTAAACTGTAGCATGGGTTCCTGCTTGCCTTGGTTTTTGCACATGGTCTGCAGCAGCGGTGGCAGCTCATTGCTCGGGCAGGGCGGTGCCGGGGTCCCCGCTGAGGGCAATGCCAAAAAGGAGAATTTCTTCACAGTTACCACAACCACGTTTTGGAGGGCTGTGTGATGAGAGGACACAACGTCATTTAGCATGAAGGTCAGGTTCACTTTGAGGTCGACATCACCAGATCGTGAGCTGGGCTGGAGCGATGAGGGTGATGGCCACCACCTCCGTGTAGCTTGGCGGCGGTGGCCAGCAAGGGTCTCGCGGTGCCTGCAGCCCCTCTGCAGCTCCCGGGGCACGGGGTTTCGTGGGGAGCGAGGGCTGGGCAGAGTCAGGGTGCTGGGACACTCGTGCAAGCGGGCGTGAGTGCGGTGCCCGCATGGGTGCACCCGTGGCCGGGGCTGGCCAGCAGATCAGAGGGACCTGGGCAAAGCGGGGCTGGCCAGTGCTCACTGATGCACCGTGATGGGACGGGGAAAGAGCCAGGTAACCCGGGAGCCGGTGGCTGTGGAGGGGGACGCTCAGAGAGGTGCACCGATACCAGACGGCCATCGAGGTGCCATGTGCCAAAAGCCCCGAAGGTGGAAGGTGGAAAGGAGGAGCTGCCTCTGCCTCATTCTAGGTTGTCCCACTACTTCAGGGCAATGCATCTCTTGTGTCTGTCATAAGACCAAAAACAGCCCAAAAAGATTGTAAATCAACTCTGGGACAGCTATTTATTTATGAAAATGCTACAGATTTTTTTTTTTTTTGAGCATCGAAAAGAAACCTCAGCTCAGCCCTTGGTTTGAAAGATGAACGTAATTCTGCCAGAAAGCACCGTGGTGCTGATAAGGCCAGGGCAGCCGGCCCGGGCCAAAGAAAGCTCTTTTTCATAGCAAACACCAAGCCAGAGGAGGTTCTTCTGCAGATCACCTGTGAAATTTTGGTTATTTATTCGGTTGCTCCTGAACTTCTGCAAGTTGTAAACTTCAGGCATGCGGATGCATGGCTTGTGCTTTCCACGAGGACCGTGCCTTCAGTCCACGAGCTGGAACGATTTAATTCTCGTCTGGCACAGAGACCCCGAGTGCGGGTTTTCCGGCACCGTCTCTGTGCAGGCGCTGTGTGCGGCTGCAGCGCTGGATTTTTTCATTTTCCTCCCAACCTTCAGAACAAATTCTCCTTTTCAAAGTCTTCACCTCGTGGGGCTCTAATATCATAACAATTAATGCTGGAAAAGACTCCTGAAGCCACCTAAGCCCTCCCTCCTGCTAGGGCAGGATTGCTCAAGCATGCAAAGAAATTAATGGGGAGGGAAGGCGTGGGAACTAGGCAGGGACCTACTCTGAAACTAAAGTTGGGTGAAAAAGTTGAAGCTACTTGAAACAGCTGTTTTAGGGGAGGTGGCAGAACTGCTCTGTTACCTTAGTGTGTGATGGTTACTCCGGAAGCAGTTGTAATCACAAGTTTGTCCCAACTTTAACTCCTATTTCAACGCTTGCTTTTTTTCCTTATTTTTACTTTTTCACGACGCCTGATTTTGTAGCAACAAGGGGTAATCTAAAAGACTCACCATATTCAGTGTTTATCACCTATTTCAGAGACATTAAGCAGCTATAAATGCATATTAAATATCTTTGGCGGATTCCTTGCCTGTTAAGCAATGTGCTCTTCCTACGTTTCTAATCGCTAGCAGGAAAAATAGGAGGAATTTGTTTACCAGCTTCCTGCATAATATTCAGACATCTGGAGCTGCTAGGTCTGGATGGCATTCCTGGGGGAGAGAAGATACATCAAGGACAATTAGACGACTTGGGAACCGCAGCCTAAAGGGAATATGCCCAAACACGGCAAACAGCCCTGTGACGGTGGCTCCGGCACCGACCGAGCCCCGGCGCTCGCCCCTGCACCCAACCGCCCTCGCTTGGCTTTTCTGCCCTTCCTTCTCCCTCCGATGCAGTTTTTTCCCTGCTCCCGTTTATCACCTCCTTGAAGAAACCCGTTCGCCGTGGCTGCGGCTGGCGGGGAGCGGCGGGTGCTGCCCCGGTTTGCGTGGCTCGGCTGAGGAGGGCGGCTGGTGGAGCAGCAAATCTGAGCCGGGGAGAGAGGCTCTGGGGGGGATTTCTGACCTGCCCGTGTTCACCGTCCTCGGGAGCATCGGCCCCATCCCCGTCCCTTATTCGTGTGCAAATTTTTCCAAAGCAGGGGCAGTATCCTCAGGAAAAATAATTTTTGTGAAATATAATTTATGCCTTAAGAATCACTTAAGGATGCTTCAGACTGTTTAGGGAGTGTGAATATATAGTCTTCTATGCATCCTGGCTGTGTGAGCCCTTGCCACTTCTTCCTCCTGTAATGGACTTGCAGGTACAAACTGGCATTTTTGTGGCTTTCTCTGGCCTTGTGCCACTCCTCGAAAATCTAGGGACTGCCACGTGAAAAATGGGGAAAAGCAGTCCCGCGGGGATGCCTTCTCATCTGTGACACAGATGGGTTATTGATGATATTCTCTTTTCTTATTTAACTGCTTGAGATCATCTCAGAGAGATGGCGAGGATTGATTTATATCAGTGAGTCAAGTAACTGCTTTTAATCATGATTTAAATCAAAAAGTGAGAAACCTTGGTTTAAGTACTTGATTTTTTAATTTGCTTTGCATTTGTACTTTTTCAGTTTCCTAAATAAAGGTCTGTGCCCTTTGGCGATGCACTCGAACTAAGATTCTCCTTGTAACAAATCGGGTGATATTTTTTTTGCCAAAGACTACACAGTATCTGCTTATGTTTTTTGTGAATGTATTTTTATTCAGATTTTATTTTTACATGAAAAGCGTTTCTCTGCTTTATTTTTATTCCTTTTTTATTGCATGTGTTTTACACTTTATCGCATCGAGCTACAGCAGGAGAGGTGACAGGAACGCAGCGAAGGGACGGAGCAGCATTTTTTCTTGTAGACAGTGGTTTTTGTTAGACGTATACCTGGGAAAAGATGCTAAAATCTATTCGGCAGTAGGACACAGGGCTGAAGTAATCACAGTTAGTTCTGGGGAAGCCTTTCGGGAGTGCTCACGCCCCCAGCGATGGGTATTTGCGCAGGGGCTGGGGGCTCCGTGCCGCTCTGCAGCTGCAGGCCCCCGCCGCGACCGAGCCCCTCGCCCTTGCCTTGCACAATTAGTAGACAGCGTCTTCTCGCACCGATATACTTTTCTGAGCAAAGGAAAGAAGCGTTATTTTTAAACTCCGATTATTTTCTCCATTTCAGAGGAACTAGCGAAGCTAAAGAAAACCTTTTCGCACTTCCAGGCAGTCCAAAATCACAAGTAATTAGTGTTGAAGTTTTCCAGCACAGTGGAGACAAGCATGGAGATTTGAACACGTGTAACTACCAGGATTTGCTCTGCTGAGAGCCTGGGAAGGAGCCGAGCGGCAGAGGCAGCGGCTGTTGTGACAACCAGTGACGCTGAGGTGGCCGCCAGAGCTGGGCACGGACCCCCGGGTCTGCCCAGCGTTCCCCTTTCGTTTGGAGCACCTGAGTTTCCTTGGTACGTCGTAGTACTTTTATTTCTCGGTTTGATAGGTTTGTACAGGTTAATAGGTTTGTACAGGTTAATAGGTTTGTACAGGTTAATAGGTTTAAGAGGCTACAGCGACTTTAAACCGTAGCCCAGGTATTTGTACTTTCAAGTGATCCTGACCAGCCTGTGATGTATCTAATGTACATTTTCTTATCAGCTCTGGAGAAGGAACGCAACCTGAATATAAATGCATTACGTAAATTGTGAGAGGACGGTACTTGGTACTGGCTGTGAGTTGGTGCGAGCGGCTGGGAACCCTTTCATTACCGGGCGGGAGAGCAGCGATGCTCACCTCCACCTTTGCCACCAGACCCACCAGGAGCGGAACGTTGCAGATTTTATTCCCTCGCATGTTCTGCTGAATATTTATATGCAGCTCGTTGGAAAAAATGTTGAAACTCTACGGACTTAATTCCTGGCAAGGATAGACGCGCGTTGCCGTTCCCGACTCGTAATCAGCGGGCTGCCGCTGCCCGGCTGAGGAAGCCAGCATCAAATTGAGGAAACGCACGTGGAAAGAAAATCCAGGAAAGACAGAGGTTATGCTGCTGGGGAAGCAGGAGAGCTTCCCCACAAAATGCTCTCTCCATTCATAAATTATCAACTCGGACCACTTTCTGCTTGTTTTCCTACTTCAGGTGCTTGTCTCCCACATAATTGCGTATCCAGGAGGGGTGCAGTGCCACTGGCCTGGGATTTATTCATTCCTGCTAATGATGCACCGACTTCAAATTTATGTGCATTTGCTGCCTTCTCACTGGCTTGCTCGTTTATTGTGTTCGGAAACATCGGCTCTTAAAAAAGAAAGGGTAACTAGGATGGCTGCGGCGGTGTGATCTCCCCGGCACCGCGGGCTGGGAGCATGTCGCTCCTCCGGGCTGCTTTTCCTGGTGGCACATGCCCTTATGTTCAAAGCTCTGAATTTAGGGGGTCTGGAGGAGCGGAGACGCTGCCTCGGCCCTGGTGTCTGCTCCCCTGCCCGGGAGGAGCGGAGCCTCTTGTCTGGTGCCCACCCTTGCCGGGAACCCCCTTAAACCATCCCGCTCCTCCCTGCAGGGTTTAGGCCCCCGAAAGAAGGCAAAATGGGAAACCGTGAGCGACAGGGAGGGGAAGCACTGGGAGACCCCTTGGTAGCACCCAGAGATTGTTAATTTATCTACCCAAGTGCTTTACTGCTACAGTTTTCCATCGAGGCACCTGCACTCCTGAGAAGGTTCTTCTGCCGGAGCTGGTGCCAGGATGGGTTTGGGTGGGCATCACGGTTTTTGGGGCAACGATAAAAAGGCTGCGTCGGCTGTCCTGGCACCCAGCTTTGGCTCTGCCCCGCCGGGGTGGGGGGTCCTGGGCAGGCGGGGGGGGGCCCTTGGACGGAGCCCCGGGGCTGTGCTGGGGCTGCGGGCGAGGGGACGTGGACCTTCGAATGTTTGCGCTGGTGAGTGGGCGGCTGAGTTACTGGTATGGCCAAATGGTTATAGCTAACTGACAGGGGTTAGAGCTCATTCGGACCGAACTGGCGCTGCCGTGCCTTCTCCCGCCGGTGCCCTGCTCCGCTCCCATGGCAGAGGTGTGGTTCCCGCCCAGCAGCGGGCTGCTGCTGCCTGCTGAGGACCCGGCCGCGCCGCATTTCACCGGGTGCCGAAGGAGGCCGGCGTCAGGAGCCCTCGCTAGTTTTACGAAGGGCTGATCAATATTTGAGCCTATCTTTTGTTGCAGCTGACAGCGCCCGGCAAAGGTTACACTTTGCACTTCCCCTCTAGATAAAACAGACCATAACGTCTTCTTTGAACTCTTTTCAGAATTGCAAATCGCCCGCTCCTAGAAGTGAGATGCAGTGAGACACTTGCAGGCAGCTTTGCCAGCATCAGGCAGGGCTGGTTTCCAGCCGAAACAAGACTCATGCAAAGCAAGGTTCCTCCCCAGCAGTCCGGAGACGCGGCCCCGTAGCTTCCCCTCGCTGGAGCGAAGAGAGGACAGAGCTCAGCGGGAACCCGCCGGCTTCCTCAAGGACCCTCAGCTACGGGCAGTGTTTGAACTGCAGCGAGGCGGTGCTCAGGAGCAGAATTAAAACAGAGTAGAGAAAATAGAGCTGTACGGGCACAGGAGAGCCCAGGTAGCAGGGAGCACAGCGAGCGATGCTCCACGAGCGGTGCTTGAGCTCCTTCCTGTGGTGGCAATGATGAGTTACTCGTCGTGTACCACCAGCCTGGCGTCGGGAGATCAGCCTGAGCGCATCTGCCGGGGGATCTGCCCTCCATCTTCTCCAGCCGGCCCATCCGAGGAGAGCAGCAGCCCCGCGATGCCGGTGGCTCTGCAGGAGGTGGGGCGAGCGGCGGGGCCCTGCCGGTAGCCGTCTGCTCTGTGCGGCCACGGAGGCGAACAGGAGCCGAGTCGCATGGTAGTGCCAACCAGCTGCACAGTGGCCAAGCGCTTGGCCGGCCGTATGGTCACTGACGGTATAGTCCGTATATAATGCTATTTTATTACCGCGGTCACACCTCTTTTCCCAAGTAGGAATGGTCAAACCGTTTGTATCGGGTACGTAAACACGGAGCACGGGTTAGTCAAAGCGGCACGCGTACCGCACACGTACGTGCTCGGTACGGGCAAGGGCGAGGAGTCCTGGCCGCGGGCAGCTCCGGGAGACCCTGCCAGCCCGGCCAGCCCCGGCCCCCAGAGCGGGAGGCGAAGGGCAGAGCTGCCCATCCTGCCTGCTCTTCTCGCCACATGGAAAGCCGCAGTAATTTGCAAGTTGTGCATGCAGATCTTCAAAAGAACAGAATTTGGCCCTTAACGTTCTTTTGATGTATTTTTTGTATGCAAATAAGGTTTAATTTCTGAACTTTGAACAGTTTGCAGATTAGTTTATTAGAGTGTTGTATTATTAAGTTGTATACTCCTGGGGTCAGAGCGAGGCATTTGGAAACCTCAGTGAACATTATTTATATTGTTAAACAAAGTCAAGAACTTCAGACATCTGGTATTCACCACAAAAGCAGACAATCAAAACAAAGACATATTTGTAATCATACTCAGTAGTCTTTTTATGTGAAGTAATTACTAAAATAATCTAAAGACATGGATCAGATTATTAATGAAAATTATAGCCTGCAAACTACTGTAATATACATCTCTACCTTTCATAAAACAGACGGGAAACTGTATAATGTAATGAATAGCCCTGGGGTTGTGCAATGCCAGAATTCATACTTTGAAATCTGTTGTCTCAGCTGATGAGCTCTAAGGGGAGTATTAGCAGACCTACTGCTGATTGGGCTGTAGATGGTAATTTTGCACTCTACTCTTTCTGTCTGATGTAGTGATTTTGCTCTTTTTACACTAAAGAAACTAAGTATGACTTATTAATGAATTCCTTTTAATATAAGCATTTATATGCATATAGCTGGGTAAAATTCAAAATAAGGTAGAAAACATCCAGGGCTAATTTGCCTGTATTAACACGGGGACGGGAAGCCGAGCAGGGCTACGAGGGGGAGCCTGCACAGGCTTCCCCGGCGGCCACGGGTCCGGGCTGTCACCGTGACGTTTGGGGTCCGGGCCGTGGGTTACGTTCGGCTGCGGTACGCTGCTCCGCAGAGCACAGTCGTACCTAGACCCAGCCGCCGAAATGAATTGAAGCGCATACATCCACTGGTCTAGACGTACGCCAGGTACGCCTCCGGCCCTGCGAACCCTGCGGGGTCTGCGTCTGGGGCTGTGCCTTGGGCTGGGAGCAGAGGGGCGACTGCAAAACCGCGTGGAGGTGGGAGCAAAGCCCTCCCGCGCTCCTGGGACAAGAGCACAAGAGCCGAGCAGGGGGAATAAACTGCCGCTACTTCCTTGCGCTGGTGAATAGCTGGCAGTGCTATTGGATTAACAGCTCTGGATTTTCAGCTACTGCTTAAGTTTCTCTTCTAAAAGTGATGGGGAGGCTCGGTCCTGTCATCCACTTCCTCTTACAACCGCCACCGACTTCAAAGGAAATCCTGCTGGCAAAATAGCTACAGAATTGTGTCAGTAGTTTATTTGCTCCCAAGATTAGATAATTAATGAAGACAGAATATTAAAATCACATTTGCATAAAGCTAAGGGTAATCTTAAAGTGTTCTATTATTTTGTAAATGACCCGACGTTTGTAACGCATTTATAATCATGAATCAGGAGACAAGTCCTTTCAAATAAGGAAGTACAATTTATAATCTCAGTTTCGTTCATTATTTATTCATACTGCTGTTGAATCATCTGCTCTTCAAAACCTGCAAAGCCACAGAGCTTGCTTTACCTGCCGATGCTATTCTACGAGAAAGTTAAACTAAACTCTGCGTTTGAATCAGTCCAAAGTCCATCAGGAGGTGAACTCCAAACAGATCATTCTGCTTGGACCTAGTTATTCTGAAATTCTACAGGACTTCTGCTGTTCGCCTTCCCCTTCATGTTTAGACAGGCGGCACACCTGAGTGACTGCTGGCTCAGGGATGGCAAAACCAGATATTCACTATTTTCAGCACAAAACCATGGAAAATATCGATTCCTTTCTACTCCAGTACCGTGTTTGCGGCGGTACCCTGAATGATTGCTATTAATACGAACTCATTGTTTCGCTCGTTTGGAAATAAGCACCTCTCGCATGTCGGAGTTTTATTTAAGGCCAGTAGCCCATTCCCGGGTGCAGTAGTTTTCCCACCCTACAACGCTGAGGAGGTTTTTGCATCACGCTCCTGCATGCAGGGTCCTCGGTGGGCAGCAAGGGGTGCGAAGGATCCACCCAAGTAAATCAGGTCTGTCACCCGCAGGCTGTTCCGGGAGCATACCCCCGGCGGCTGTGCCCAGAGCAGGAACGAGAAGCAGCCCAAATTCCTTGTCATAACAGCCGGCACTAAACCCGACTTACCTGACTGCTTTTCAACATATATAGCAACATTTTTGTCAAGAAATGGGAAAGAAAAACTTTTAGCCCCTTTTCTGAAATAACTGTCACAGCCTCTGCTCCGGGCAAGTGACTCGCTGCACATAAAAGAAAGACTGAGCAAGCGTTAGTCTACCAAGAGCGGGGTTTTGTGACTCAACTTTTAACAGAATTCGAATGGCTTCACCATGATCATCAGCAAAATTGTCAAATGGATGTAACCCTGGCAATTAAATGTAGACAGAAAATTCTGCCTATCGTTTACTATTCTAAATTATCTAATCTTCAATGAAATAGCATCTCTTTACTAAGTAACTCAAAATAGCTATTTCCCTTTTCTTACAAACCCTTTTTAAAATTACTCTTCTGAATTCTTTTCCTTCTTGGCTTTTGCTCAGCAGTTAACATTTTAAAAGCCTCACAGACTCTGTCCTTTGCGAGCTACTGAATCGCGGACTCAAAACACCTTGCACTTACTGGGCGTTTTTCAGCCAGCGGCGTGGAGTCCAGATGATAACTTTCTTTTCTGTAAAGGCTTCTCATTACATTGATAAAAAATACCTTTGTGTAAGACTTGAGCACAGCAGCGTTCGGCAGGGTGCTGGGGGCAGCCCCGGGTGCAGCTGAGCGCTGAGGAATTCGGGGTGGATTCCTGACTCCTCTGCTTGGGGGTGTGAAGATGAGGGTGGTGGGGGCGAAGGCCGATGCTCGGGACGGGGTCCGCGAGCAGAGGGACCCTTTTGAGGCCAGCTGGGAGGCACCGGAGGATTTGAGCTGCGCTCTGCCTTGCAGAGAGGCTGCCGCTGTCAGCGTCGTAAACGCCACGTAATACTGCCATGCCACTGAACTTGTGCCTTGTTTTTCCCCGGGGCGTGGACAAGCCCGGCTTAGGACGCCAGTGAGAAAGGGCGAGATGGTGTTGACATCTCTCTGTTAATTAAGGCCTAATTCGTAACATTGCGTATTTAACCGAGCAACTCGGTGGCTACAAACGTCATGCTTGGGAAGTAACTTGCAGAATCAAGGTCTTAACTATTAACGTTTTGGGTGATCATTTTTTGATAGTTTCAGCTGAGAGGGTTCTGCTTTCTCACCCAGCTGGCATTTTGTCCTTCGGAGATGTGGAAATCCGAAAGCCAGTCCTGCAGTTTTCAGTTTTCTGCTTCGAGTCCTCTCTCTCAAACTTTCCCTCTGTTTCTTTAGTTTCTGAGATTTTTATTTGCTGCCGCCCTGCAGAGTGGCTCTGAGCACTGCTATGTTAATTGGGAAATACGGAAGATTACACAGACCTTTTCTCCCTCCTTCCCTTCATTTGCGCTTGCCCGGGCGGGCAGCTCTGAGCTGCCGTGGGGTGTCACACCTCGCTGCCGTGGCTGTGGATACGCAGGCTGTGGATGTGCACCCGAGGAAGCCTGGGACCGCGGCGTGCGTTACCGGTTTGCTTCGCCGCTGCAGCAGCAGAGGTGGAAGCAAGGGGGGATCTGGTGCCAGAATGCAAGAGGAGAGGGATTATACACAGTGCAAAGCTTTAGCCCCCCCCCGTGTGGATGCTTATGCTAATGCAATCAAGGGGTAGATGTTAATGGCGTGGGTTCAGTCCGGGGGGACACTTTCACAAGGAGCTGGACAGACAGCCTTGCAGAGCTCGGACAATTTGAAAGGGGAAGAAGGTGCAACGTGAACTGCGTGCTGCTGTTCTAATGTTCCGAGGTAGACGGTTTCATTGTAATTGCTCTTAATATTTAACGTCGTGCCTCCTTGGAACCATTACTGGCCATCACTAGGTGGCAACACAGCTGGCGGAGAGAGAGCCCGCGCTGAACGCGCGTAGGGAAACCTCAGGCTGATTTCGCATTGCTGGCTCCGAAGATTAGGGAAAATCTTCTTGCTTCTGTAGGTCTGTATTCCATCTGCAGCCTCCCTGAAACTTCACAGGCCTCTCACTGTGCAATTACAGGAGGATTTTAGTCTGATTATACATTAAAAACTCCCCTCTATAAAGAAATCCAAAGATCAGAGACATTTTCTTTTAAGTATTACATTGAAATTTGAACACTCCTGCTGCTTATTACAAAATGTTTCTACAAGGCACTATGGAACTCTTAGACTTTGTATTTGCATTGTTAGAATTCTTTTCTTTTCTCTGTTTAAACATTAAATCCAAGCGTTTCACTTCCACCCATTTGTTTCACTGAAATGTATGTTATGGAAGTTTTAATTACGGCCTGAACAGAATGCACAGTCACAAGTCATTGTTATGGATAGCATTAACGGGCCTGAGAGAATCAAAACCAAACCAAAAATAAATGACATTTTTGTCCTTCAGATATGTGAGACTGTGAATGCAAATTCTATAGTCTTATTTTTTCTGATCCCCACTGTTCTCTAATCTTATCAAATATAGATTCCCATATTCGGAGTCAGTCTGATAAAGCAGCTTGCTATAAACAAGTTGCATTAGATTTTGCAGAGCACATTTTCCTAGTAAATCCTATTTCACAATCTTTTTCTGGTGACATATTAGCCATTCCTTAGTATATAAAGTGTTCTTTGAATATTTTAACTACTGTGTTCTAGAACAACACATAGGATAACGCAGTTGTACTGTACGCTATCTTTCTTTAGACACCATGCTTTATTGGAAAGGCAGGATCGTTTTACAGTCCGCTCCTCGTTTACCCTTTCAAGGCAGAGATAAGTAACGCTCCCCAGTAAACATCTCGATTACCAGTACCTGCCTTGATGCAGTGTATCTGCACAGTTAGCTTTTGATATCACTGTTTGTCTGTGAATGGAGGTGCCTCAAGGTTCATAAATCTGTATGCAGTAGTATGGGTTCTCTAACAGCAATTCATTTTAATTATGTGAGACATAAAAAGACCACCTACAGATGAGACAATACAGCTGTAAGATTCTCAAGGTTACTATGGGGAATACTTCATAACTGAAGTATGTTTTCCCAAAGGAATTATACTACCATTTGATTTAATTTTTAATTTTTACATTTTAATCAAAAATAGATCAAATGGTGGCGTTATCTCCTGGGAAACATACTTCAGATACGAAGCAGTCCATGTTCCTTTTAAATATGTAAAGCTGCCATTTATGTATAACTCATGAATGACACCCTGTGTTGCAAGCAAATATCATGCAGTGATTTCTATATTGTTTCAGTAACAACACTATAATCATACACAAATATCACTACACCTGATTCTACAAAGCAGATGGTGTTAAATAGTGTGGACTTCAGAAGCTAATACCATATATATCCAGTGCTAAACAAGAGGCACCGCGCATCGAACAGGTGCACACTAACATTGGCAGGGACCACGTCCCGCGGGGCAGCCGGACACCGAGCAAGTTGTTGTTGAGGTTTCTGAAAGCTGTTGTTTGAAAACTCGGGCTCAGAAACACGGTTCGGTACGTGATAGCAAAGAACGAAGCCCAACCTGGTCACGTCTGGATGTCGCAGTTTAGAGACCTCACGCATACGTTGTCACGCAATGGCAAATGGGTTTTTTAAAGTTGGTGAGGACGTATGATTTGACAGAGGATGAGGTTCAGATCAGTTAATGCCTAGTTGATCTTCCTGGGATTTTTTTTTTTTCTTTTGGGTGTGTTTAAAAAGAAAACAAGATGGCCAATGTTTTTCTTGCTCACTTGAGGAGGAGTTGGGAACAACTCAGGAAGACAGAGCAACGGACGAGTCTTGATGCTCCTTGACGTGGGACGTTTCCCACTATACCTGAGGATTTTATTTTTCAGTAACAGTCATTTTAGTAAACCATCTGTCCTAGACTCACAGAATGGTTGGGTTGGAAGGGACCTTAAGGATCATCTAGTTCCAAGGGACACCTTCCCGTAGACCAGGTTGCTCAGAGCCCCGTCCAGCCTGGCCCCCAGCAGCAGCAGGGCTTTGTGCTTCTCAGAGCAGCACGGACGCTTGCGCATGTGCCGTGTTTGTACGCAGGTATCCTGAACGGCAGTTCCACGTGTGATAAAATGTCACGGTGTAACTCTTTAATTTTAGAATTACTGCCAGTAATCAAGGCAAAAATAACGTTACTAACGTGTGACTAGCGATCTGCTCATACAGGCTATCACATTATGTTCTCAGGAACCACCACAGGGCGTTCTCAGCAGAGATGCTGAAGTTTTAACATGCGTAGTTTTCCCAACTAATGTAGGCATAAACACCATTCATTTTAAATACATGATTTTCAACATACATGTTGTATAGTATAAATTTCTTGTCTGTGTGGCTAGACATATACAGACTGCCTTTAAACCCCACATACTAAACCCAAAATTTTGTTCTTCCATCTTTTTTTTGGCAGTCAAGATGACAAGTCAATGTGTAATTACTGTCAAATGAATAGTTAAGCGAATGCTAGTACCACAGTCTAAAGCAACTAAACCTAGTACAAAAATTTTACATAACATAGATAATACATTTATTATTTTCATCAATATTACATTTATCCTACCCCTTTCACAGTTGCTCTTGCGCTTCTTGCTACTTCAGACATCAAACCAGGATTAATTCTCCTTTCGCCTCGCGCTCCATCTGCTTACCTTTACACAAAATGTATGTACAATGCTGTCCAGCCCAAATCCTGTTCATCTATAAAGTTACCTTACCCTCAATACATGCAAGAATAGGTGATAAAAGAAGAAAAAACACAAGCAAGTAATTGTGCCTTCAGCCTCCCTCCCCTTGGGTTCAACATTGCCGTTCCTGAGGACAGTTGTTCCTTCTCCAGGACGGCTGGCCTGTACTGCGTGGCCGAGGTCAGACTTCCCCAAGGCAGACCTGTAAAACCTGTTCTCTCCAGAAAGGAACAAATGCAAGCAAGCAATTAAGTTAATCTGTACTTGTTTATCAAACAAGTTTCATTTTATTTTTTTAAGATTTTTGCAGAAATGGCAAGTTAAGGTAAGGGCTTTAAAGGGCAGCGTGCACCCTGTTCGTGGTTTAACATCCGCGTTGCGACTGGCAGCTCCTCGGGACGACTTCAGGCAGACGATTGCCCCGTACCTGGGCTCCTCATTAAGCCTTGCCACAACAGGCGGCGTAGCACAAGGCAATGGACTCTCCGGGGATGGGAAGAGGTGAACAACCAGGCTTAGGTGTACCCCAGAAGCAAGCGGATCCGTAAGCGGTCTACGGCAGCAGCTCCTGTAAGGCCCCTACACCTACGCCATACGTAACTGGGAGGATTTACGTTGGACTAAACTTAGTCTGCACACTGAGCAGAAGCTGTCCAAAGGAGCAGCCCTTGGTTCAGACTCCACGGGGAGAACGTGACGTGCAGCTGGAGCAGAGGTCCCAGGGCGGGCTCATTTTGAAAGAAGCCATTTCACGTGCGCTGAAACTGCGCTACCAACTGCGGCAACGCACAGCAAGGGGCAACGGTCGGGGGATTTGCTTCGAAACCGCACTGCTATGAAGCAAAATGATAGTCTAAATAAAGCAATAGCCTAAGGAGATCGCAGTTTAGATTCATGAAGGTATCTAGACACCTACATTTCTACTGAAATCCACAGGAACTCAGGTCTGATCCTCAGGTGTTCCAACTAGGTGAGGAAAAACAAAATCTGGAGACACAGATGGAGAGGGATCAGTTGAAAAATATTAATGTTTAACTCTATTAAACCGAGCCTGTAGAGGAATTACTCTGTTCCAAAATATTGATTCTGCATATCATTCATACATCTAGCCCGTGAGGGGGAAACACTGTGTGGGCTATACCGCACAAATGAAACGGTATATAATATAAACGACAAACACTTTTTATTTACCTTTATACCTCAGTGTCTGCAGAGGCAATTCAATTATTAATGGAATAACAAAACCAGTCCATTTCATACCGTAGCCAAAGTGGTGTTTAATGCTTCTGCTTTTGTTAAGTAACAATTTACAAAATACAAAGCTAAAAATATTAGATTATATCATTTTAACCTGAATTAAAAACAGACCATATGCCTCTTTTACTATATACATGTAAATAAAGTATCAGTCAAGTTTTGTGTACAAACCACAGTGTTAGGAAATATAAAGAGTATATAATTTTTATCAATAAGACAAAATTTCATAGTTATACAAGGTGAACAAAAGTCTTACAAAAATAATTTTGTGGTTCTACCGCAGATTTGACACAAATCTGCTTTAAAGAAATATTCACCTGCCCAACCTGTACGGCATTCATCTGTACCTATTACAACAGCTTTATGATTCTCACTGACAAGTCCTGAAACAAATCACACACACAGCACACCTATTTTAAAAAAATACCACGATTATAAACCTTCAATATATTAAACAATTTGTTTTCATACTGGCTGATTTATAAACCCGTTCCTTACCCCGTTAGAAAGCATGGAGTAAGGAATCACTTCCTAGCCAAAAGATTCACTTTGAAGTTTATCCAGAAGTATACGCATTCTCATTTGTGAAAAAAATCAGACACGATGATGTTTCTAAACAGCTAAACATGTCTCGAGTCAGCTGGAGAGGTCAGTTAACCCTCCAGAAGGAGTCAGACGGTCCTGCAAGGAGCGGGGGGAGCGGGCACAGCGACCCGCAGCAGGAGCTGCTTTGCCCCCCAAGCAATGAATGCTTGGATGTAAACGCCGGCTCCCAAGGTGAGCAACCCCAGCTATTTCACTTTGGGAGACTTTACACAGAACGTAACCCAAATGTCCACCTACCCAGAATACTTTCTTTATCAGCAGTAGCAGTCCCAGAAACATAAGTAAACCCCTGTTCGAGTTTTTGTCAGGACTTCTGGCCTCCCGCAGCCAGGAAGAATGTAGAACGCTAATAAAACGGTGCAGCGCAGTTACCCTTCTGCCTCCTGCCTTCAACTGCAACTCCCAAAGGTTTCTTAATTTTTTTTTTTTTTATAGCGTAAGCCAACTTAAGAAAAACAGAAAGGAGAGAGCTGCTATTTTTGACAAACACTAGGAAGAGTATCCGTACGCTGTGCAAATGAAGTATGACTATACACACGCACTTGAATTCTAGTCATACAGGAACTACTTCTTAAATATTGACGATGCCAATGCTTAATAAAAAGAGCAAAGTCAAGTTTAACATTCTCCTGATAGCCAATACATTGTTTATATCAACAAACAATATCAAAGGAAAAAATACTGTTGGAAACTATTGACATTTTCCTAATTTGTGACATTTGATGTTCAAGTCTTAGCTATCAGACAAGAAAGGATGCCCACAACAAAACCAATAAAACCAAAAAACAACAAAACCAATAAAATACTGGGTTTGTGTTTGTAAAAAGTCTTTCCATTCAATATGCGTTCTGTTTCCTGGGCTCTTCCCGTGCGTCTGCCTGCTACTAGCAGCTCGAGCAGACAGGATATTGAACTGGGTGTTCCCATTTGCCCCAGTCGGTGCTGCTGCAGGTCAGTAACTAGGGAAGAGTATCCTGGACACTGAACTGTTAGGGATGCAAAAATCAACACACTTATCAACTCTGAAGGAACAGAAAAATACAGCCGGGTTTCCACAGAAATCTTTGCTAAGGAAGAAAGGCATCATCACATTTCTGTATCAACCCCTTTTTTCCAATACTCACACTCTCATTACAAACTGTGTTATGATACTGCCAAGTGGTTTTCATTCCTTTTCTAGTCCAATGTATTTTAATGACAACAGTAGAACTACATGAAAGTGGTAATTGGGATGGGCTGAAAATGAGGGGAGTTAGCCTTCCACTAGCTAATCTATTTCTACACCCCTTTCTGGAGTTCATTCTCAAAACAGATTAAATTGGTAGGGGAATAGAGGGGTTTTTTATTTAAATACTATTATAGAATGGATCTGACATATGCTATATTGTGTTCCTGGAGAATGCTAAAGGCTATAGTTAAAAACAAAGAAAGAAAAAGAATCCTACTTGTGAGCATTTTACTCAAGTTTAGTTTCCATAGCATAGCATTTAGATGTTCAAAATGTACATGTGAATAACATGACTACTAATCAGTTAGACTTGATATAAACTGCAGCATCACATTTTTTGCAGTGTAAAGCAAGTACCCCAGGCCCATGTTCACACTGCAGGCTACAGAGTAAAAAATAGGATCAAGTTCTCCTATTTTGTTCCGCTGTATAGACGCAGTAATCTCCAAGGACAGTCTTGAGAGTCAGGGCGGATAGTGCAATAAAATACCTGCACAGTGTACAGTAACAATGGGAAGACTGATACGAAAAAATTACATTAAAATCGAACACTAGTATGACTTCATCGGCCTCTGTAACGCAGCCACGAGCTATGACCACTCCTGTGATTTATGTATGATAAGATTTTACAAAAAACAAGTCATGGTTACTCTAAAAGGCGAAGACTTAAGAAGAACATGGCACAAAACCTACAAGGACCATAAGGAAAACCAGTTGGTTCTCCTTTTTACCACATTCCATACGATTACAATACAGTTAAGTTTAAAGCAAACAGAAGAAGGATATGCACTGGTATCTGTGAATTCTTAACATGATAAAATCTGAGTTATTTAAATGAAAAGCACCCTTTTGGTTTGATAATCCACAGACATATCCCCCGTGTTTTAAACATGATGGCATACTTCTTTGCTCTAATATATTCTAGCAGAAAACTGTTCCATCATGGAGTCCAAGTCTACTTTTGATGTTCTCTTCTTTGGATACCCAAAATTTTGACCACACACTGTTCTACTAATCATTACTTGTCATACATTTTACTTGGTGAAACATAACAGGTTTTGAGTCATTTTGTAGAAACAAAACTTCCAGATACCTTTTAGCCTTTTACCTTCAAGCAGCTATTTCAACTTTTTCCGCACAGGAACTGACGCTTAGCCGTCTTTTTTTTTGGCTCCTATTATTACCAGGATTTTTAAAAAACAAGGGTTGGAAAATGTTGTAAAAATGAATTGCCCACAAAATACGCTCTAGTTATCTTGGTAACAAACATGTAATTTCAGTCTTTAGAAAACATTTTGTATTATTATTTTGCACTAGTTGATAAACTGTGATATTGGTACACGGGAATTTGCTCATCATACTATTGTTTCGAGTGAGGATACGTTCCTTTCGAGCTTGGACAGATACTACTGCTTGCATCAACCCGTACTGGGAGTGGGAGGATTCACGATGAGTTTCAGATCTTCAAGGTAACAGGGACAATACAATTTCTAAAACCACTGTGTTTCTCGGAGATTTGATCTTTTAATGGATTGTACTGTTCTTGTGATGGAAGAAAATTTTGAAGTGTCTGAAAAATTTCACACTTTGCAAATATTTATTTTTGATGTAACTAAAATTTATATTGGCTTGGAGGAAACGTACTCTTTCCTAACCAAACAGTCTGTATGCCAATTTAGTGCAGCTCTGCTTTATAGACTTCTTTCCTCATCTATTACTTAATTGAATTCAGTATTTATATGATATTCATATATTTAGGAAGAGTATCTCCTTAATAACAGTCACCTTAGTGCCAGCTACAACTCCACACACAATATGGGAAGCATTCTAAGACTCTGAAAAATCTTTGTCTAAGGATTTTGCAGCCTGACAAACCCCACTGGGAAACTAACCTTTAAAAGCCTGTCACTAAATTTTTGCAACTTTGGAGCTACCATTTTAATTTAAACTGGCTACTGGCTGCTCTCAGAACAGGAGAGGCCAAATGCTGTCATGCCTGCCCTATCTGTTTTGGGTTGAACTCTGCCCCAAAGCTGAGTGGCAGCAGGGCACAGCTATAGCTCAGCAGTTCTCCAGACAGTGGAGATTGCTTTCTTTGTGAACTCTGCCAGGTCACAGCAATTTCCCTCCAAGGCACAGGGTTAACGCACTGCCATTCAGTTCTGAGCTTTCAGGACCCTTCTGCCTAAACCAGAGCAGCCACTGAAGTGCCACACCCAAATAGCACAACTCGCCATCTTAGAGTCTAAAAATCTGAATGTGTTTAAAAATTATATAGTCCTATGTACTGGCAGAATGTAGATGAAATTATTTGTGATGAGCCAATAAAATCATATTGGATGACAGGTTTAAGACTTGTTAAACAGATTTCTTCTAATATCACAATATCTGGAAAGACAGAGTCAGGGAGTGTTAGATGGTATCTTCACAACTTTGTGAGAACTCCACAGAGCTGAATTACTATTCATCTTCCCTTTACAGAGGCTTGTTCAAATAATACTGCTTTTTCTATTAGATATTTACCTGCCACATTCAGAAACTCCGCTTGTTATAAACAAACTAGAAGTTTAGCGCATAAGATACCCGAATTGGATGTATATTTTGGATTTTAACGTAAGTTTCAATGGGATTTTTACTGGCCTCCACAGCTGAATAGACACCTAAAAATGAAGACATTTCTGTCCTCCCATTTCTGCCTGCGTAGATAGGGCTGAGCTAAAACTGCAAGCCCTGTAGCCATGTAAATGCAAGGACCGCTTTCCAACAGTATCAGAGAAAGTGCCCAAGAGAGACAGGAAAATCTCTTGTATCAGCATGACCTTTGGCCCAGTCCTAGGTGAAACTGGGCCAAAGGCCAGATCAACTTAACTACTCTCAAACATGAAATCAGCTTTTTTTTTTTTTTTTTACCATAGACTGAGCTACCTTAAAAGCAGAAGCATTTTTTCAAGTGTAAAAACAATGATATCCATAATTGTGCACTGAAAGAGTAACACATACGGCAAACTGCTATATGCTGAATACCACACACAAATCCGCGCCGCGAGTGAATGTACAGATATCCAGCTGTACAGGGTTCACAGGTGCGTCTTCAGAATTTAAAAAGAAAAGCAGTGTTGCTGATCTGCCGTCTCTCAATCTCTAGAAGCCCAGGATATGATTGAAGTGTCCCTGAAATGACAGAATTTCATGTCACTAAAAATTATCTCATCAAAAATTGAAATCTTTTCCTCAGTATAGGTTTTCAAACTTTATTTTAAAGGAAACTGACAATTCCACTAACTGCATGACGAATGTTCCCTTTTTTTTCCTGAAGGACTAGCGGACAACCAAAAAGTCTGGACAGTAAAGGGAATGTTCAATGTAATCTGTATAAGTAGCACGACTGAGTTATGATACTTGTTTTGCACACGGAAGTTAAAATATACCCATACAGAATACAGACAATGTTACCATCATACTTGTACCTATAACACCACATACCTTATTCTATGTAACCATTAAATGTTTAAAGATTTTGAGGACAGAACAGAAATTTACTTTCCGGTTGGCAACTTTTGTTTTAAACTGAAGTCTGCATTTGTTTGTATCACATTGTATTTGTTTAAAGAATGTATTCACAGTAATACTTTTAGAACAAAAGAAGTGTTATCTCTAGTTATCACGTAACACAGAAAAATCTCAAGAATGATGGTGCTGTTCTCCCTGCTCTGAAATCTTACCTAGCATCCTTCTAGTTAACACCACTTCCTCCTCTTCTTCTGAGTCCCTGCCTAAATAGTCAATAACACATTGGTCCAAAGAAAGCTTACAAAAAATGCAACTAAAGTAGTACTCTTTTCTCAAATTGTGGTTTAATACATTTCTTATTCCTTCTGAAACATGTGGTAGTCATTAAATGTAGAAAAAGAGGTCTAAAGTTAAGGGAGCAAACCTAACAGTGATAATGCCTTTAAATACACGTTGAAGTTCACAGCACATATGGCAGTGACACAGAAATAAATGTGTTCAGGAAAGCTGATGTTAGTGAATTTCCTCAGATGGCTGATTAGCTCCATAAATATTAGGATTTCTCGATGCAAAATACAATCCTGATAAGACTATCCACAACAATGAAAAATTGTCTCAGGCCTCTCTCTGTCTTGGACTTGTTCCAGTTTGGATGTTTTAATTTATTTGAATTTCCCTACCATCAGTAGAATAAAGTTTCTGATAGGATTTTAACATTATTGTTATGAAAAAAATTACATTCTTTATCTTGCTATCCATAGGCTCCTCCCTTCTGATCCTTTCAGCTGTTCTGAAGGACTTCCATGATGCGTGCTAGTCACTGTGACAGTCTCCAATTTCCCTGAAGTGAAATTTTAACTGTGAAGAAAGTTATCTGAGCTCTTATTGGCTTACTAGACATTATACTCTAAATATAAGCTTTTCATTATTTTCAGAATGAAAATAGTTTACTAAAATATTTCCTACCAAATGTATTGAACTATAACTGTATTATTTGTTATGTTACTGGACACAAATAACTGATTATCCAAAGAGAACACAATTAACAAATCTATATGATCAGTTCATCATCCATAGGTAGAGGGGTTATAGATGAATCATGCTGTGAATGCAAGGACACTCACACAGGCAGCTTATATCAGGGTGGTTATGTTAGCTCAACACGACATGAATTCAGCTACACTGGAACACAATTCTGGCTGCTCTAGTCCTGTCTTTGTGTTGCATTATGTCCAAACTAGCAAACTCTCCTAACAGGAACTGGGAGCCAAAGAGAGTCCCTCCTCTCTGCAAGAGCAGGCTATCAGTGCAAAAGCAGTCATATTCTTCTTTTATCCAGATTGTTCCAGCCCCATGACTCAAATAATGGGGAACCGAATATATACACTAACTTCATGATTCCATTACCAAGCATTGTCGGTTACTCCTTAAACTCTAATTTATATTTGACATTTTGCAACTCACCTGGGTAAACTTTTCCCCCCACTACAGGGTACATCATGGAAATCAGAATCATATTTAAAATCAGTCATATTTAAAATCACCCTGCTTTGAGCAAAGCGTTTTCCATTTCAACTCCACAATATGAGGCTAATTTAGCAAGAAGTCTAGCGAATAGCTCTATAAGGGCTCCAGATTTTTATAACGCTACCTTGAGTTTCTATATTGAAAGAGAAGAAGGACAGTCAAGTAGAAAAATTGTTTAGTTTTGAGATTCCAGTTCTGAGTAAAGTTAGCAAGTTGTTTTCCTTGTTTCTTACAGCTGTAGCTGAAAAGCATTTAAAAGTGAACGGAATAGGTCATCCATTATAACCAAACTTCAATACATAAATGTTTGTGGAGGAGGTGAATGTTACCCCCTCAAGTTATCTGGTTTTTATCTCAAGTTCATTGCTAGGCCATAGGAAAAAAATGTCAGGCTTATCTGACTTAAAATAGAAATGGTGTTATTTGGAATGACAGTATTTGTACTCATGTTACATAAAAGCAGTCATAATTCTCTAAAATTAAGTGGTCACTGATATAGAAGAATTTTACAAACTCTAATGCTGTCACTGTAATTCTGGAATACAACAAAACTGACTTCCTAATGTGCCAATTTGGGTTTTAATCCCAAGATGCTCTTTTCTTTTTGGGGTTTTAATCCCTGACATGTTCTCCATGCTCCAAAAGACCGTAACACATCTGGAAAGTACAAACTTGGTAATCCACATATGTGGTCACGGTGGTTTCTGTATTCCTAAAGTCAGCCCTGGATCTGGTTTCTATTTTATTTTTAAAGATGAGCAGAAATAAGTTCACAGGGTAAATATATTTTCAGTCACAGCTCCTGACTTATGACAGCAACCTCAGTCTCATAGCATCCAACAGAAACTTTGCCACTAATTCCGTCAAATCAAAGATTTTGCTATACACATTCAGCCTTTCTGCAGAAATGCATGGCATTCCCTCATGCCCCTCCTCATTTTTGGCTCTCTAAGAAATGCTGTGCGATGGTTCAAAAGGATGCAGTGGATGCAAACAAAAGTCAAGGGTAGCTCCCATACGTTTAAGAAACTTCCTAAACTTTGGTTAGACAATTTGCATGAAAAATGGAACTGTAGGAATACCATAACCTCCTTCACTATTACCAGCCGTTCTCTCTTGAGGGACCTGGCCTTCTATAAAGGGGAAGAAAGAGAGTGGTTAAGGTCACTGTCATCTGTTAGTGGGAAATTCTAGTGCTGCTGCTGCAGTATTATGGCATACTACATGGTGCCAAATCATAGCTGTGACTACAGCCTACATAAATAAAAAAATACAGGTTTTAAACAGCTGGCTTTGGACGCCAAGAGGAGCCTATCTGAATCAGCTCAGAAGCCAGCACTATTCAACTGCCCAAATACTTGCACTGTTTTTCAGAAAAGTCAAGTTGTCTGTGCCGAGCCCTGATTGCTACTGGTTCTTTAGCTAGCTCGTTTAAAACTAGCTCTGGTATCTCTACAGTGTGATATTTTTAGGCTATGTCTATTCTTTGGAAAAGAAGTATCCAATTAGGGGAAAAAATAGGAGATAGAATGGGATTCCTGAATATTTTATTATGATCCAGTAAATCAAGGAAGATATAAAAATGGGGTAGAGGAAGTTGTATGTTACTGCTTGCTTCAGTTACTTCCTAAACTCTGCTTTTTGGAGTGAATTTGAAAAATGTGTTCGCAGTCTCCATATTTTCCAACTGCTGCTGGAAACATATTAGTTTGTGCTCTGTTGCTGTGCCTCAGAAATGCTAAATCAATCTACCTTCTTTTATTTACATGCTTTATTCCTGAGAAATGTAATTGCGGTTTTTATTAACTTTATGTTTTATGGATCTAATACTTAAGAACAAGTCTATCTTTTATGTCACAGAAAGAAGGTTAATATACTTACAGATTCTCCAGCAATACATCTTGGGCAAGGCTGGGCAGTACCTCTGCTTCCATGGTTTTCAAAAATCTAATGAACAAAAACATATACAAAGCCATCAAAAAAGAAAAGGGGGGCAATTATTTGCCATTTTATTATAAGATGTATTTTAAATGTGTCCTTCTGAAAAAAATAGATGTTGTTGACAGTGTAAACATACCATTGAATTTTGCTTTGTCTTTGTAGCCCAAGGACCACAGTCAGTGGAGATTTTCTGTTTAGAATCCAGCTCCATGGCACAATCAATGAGGTGAGCATCAGCCTCATTTGGAATGGTTTCTAACAGCTTGCATGCTCGCTTCTGAAAGAACCAAAAGCAATATTTACATGTCTTCGCAAGGCATAGGCCACTGAATACAAGTTTTCAGGATTTTATTGTTTATGACTGATAAGGATCTTGCATTCATTTGGAAGAACAGTAAGTTAGTAATGGACTACCTGCAAGTAGGGCAGAACACCAAAATTTTGTATTTAACACTGCATCTCATGCGGGATGAGTGGGGAAATCTGCAGTTCTCACTAAATGTCTCTGTGCCTCAGTTTCATAAACTGGGGATAAAATGCCGCTGGGAAAAGAGCATACTTCACTCTCCATTAGTGTATAATTTAGGATGGCGTTTATCAAAGGAACGGATCAGGGGAAGTTGTGTGAAATGACTAATTACATCAAGGGAACGGAAGGAAAACCCTGAAGCCAAGTCAGACAGCTATGAAGACATATTTTGTAATGATTTTTGTATCTTTCTCTGAATACCGTCACCTTTTTACAGCTTTCCATTGCTATATAACCAATTAACTTCCCGCTCTTGAAGCTCTAACGTGAGCCGTTATCTAGTACTGAATGACCCTTGGATGTCCGGCGAATCAAAGGCGCTCCACCTCCGGAGAAAGGGCTGGCCTAACCAGGGATGACTTTCTCACAGCGCCTAGCAAGCCAATGCAAGATCAGAGGTCCCCAGAAACACTGCTTTACTACTCTCAGAACCAGGTTAGGAACTGGTAAGGTTAAGATGCAAGTCTGTGGAAGATGCCGATTGGAAACTTGAAGAAGAATATCCTTGGCCTGTGACTGCTATCCCATGCAACAGGAGGACTACCTAAATCCCAAGGGCTCCTTGAAATTGTAACAGCAAATTAACAGAATAATGGGAAATTTCAAAACTGACACAGATGTTTCAGGGTCTGACTCTGAATTCCAAAGAGATACACATGCTTTTGAAACTTTTTTCTGATGCTTTCTGAACAAACTTTGTTTAAGGAATAACAATACTCCATCTCTTTCACAAGCATATGATTTCACAGGCAGAAGACGTGTTGCCACAGAACTAAGAGACTATCGAAGAATGGAAACTAAATTTAAAATTTGAATATGTTATGCGAAAATAAAATGGATCAATACAACAGGAACCTCAGTGGAAAACAGTTGAAACGAGAACACTATCAAAGAATACAGGGTATTTGGATGGAAAGTAAATAAAGAAGTGAAATATGTATTGTACTAAGAAAGGGAATAATATAATAACAAAAAGTCTGAGAAGGTCCTCTAAAGATAGACTGCCTTCCACTGGGAAAACATTCTCTTCCCTTTGTTGCTGCAGAACTCGTCCTTTATTAAAAGGTACAGCATAGAGGTACAGCAGCATAACTGAAGATGTGTGAGATGAAGGAGAAAAGGGAAAAAATGATTTACTGCCATACATCAGAAGAAATTTGGCTTATTAAAAATAAATTCAAGGTATTGTTTTTTGGGGGGTTAAGATACTTAGCATCACTGACAGGAATTCAGCATACAGAGTAGATGGCTGACAAACTTATCATACTGATGTCAAGACAATTTGTGGAAGTTTCTAGCAGACGCTGGCTTCAGGAAAGACTTCACTCTCTGGAATTCTCTCTCTTAGGAAAGAAACAATCAATACATCAATTCTGCCTGCACACAGAACACATTTAGTGCAGGATTCAAAGAGCCTGCGATTAATAAGGATCAACGAGCTAGCTATTCAAAAGGCAAGCAAGGATTTCACCAAAATGACTACTTTTCTTAGGGAACAATCATGCTACATCCAGCTTGGAAACGTAGTTTAAGACAAGCAACAGCAAATCACATACTGTCCTGCAACAGGCAGAAAACAGGTCTCTCTGCAGAGGGGATATTCTGTAACTTTCTTTTCCAGCTGGAAAGTCCTGGAAAAACACATGCATTTTCACTGATGTTGAACGGATGAAGGCCTCACAGATGCTGCTTTTCATAAACAGTGAAACTAAACTGGCGCAAAAACTAGCTGCGTCAAAATAACTAACCTAAATGCAATGGAAAACACTTTTAAGAAAGACTACCACTGCCTTTTTTTTTTTTAATTTAGCTGTACGATTTGAAAGATCTCCTATAAATTTAATATGTTCATCACAAGCAATTTCTGTTTTGTTCACCACATTTTTCAAAGCCAGCCTAGCTTCTGTTTTGTGTCTCATACACAGCTGTCCTATAGGTATAAAACAGGTCTCCATCCAGCCCAGCTTTACTTAGCTTAGCTCCACGGGACACCTTTTTGGAAAGGACAACGATGGCCATGTGTAGATGCTCCCCGTTATTAGGGCCCCACTCCCTACTGAAAGAGGCACAGATGGCTCAGTTTAGGAAAGCAGAAGGAATGTGAGGTCCATGCAGGTCCTTGTTCTGGGAAACTTTGCTCGCAGTCCAGCCCAAACCAGAACACACCATGTGAATAGTTCTAGCCTTGAAAATCTGTTATTCTTTACTGGCCTCTAAATCCAAATGCCTTACAACCAGGACAACATCAATGAGCACAATCCTAAGGCAAGTTTCTGAAATACATGCAAATAGCTACATCAATGTACAAAAGGAAATCATATGCACATACATACAACATCCAGCAGGAGCTGAGGGATAGCAGAAAAAACTGTAGGGCATCTTCCCCAGTTACAACAGCCACTAGCACAGGACAGTGCATGACAGCAGCATCAAATAAGAGGATGATTAAGACTTCAGAATAGTTGTCTCCCCAAACCCAGGGACCAGTCTGGCCCTGCTTGCTCCATTCAGTTAGCAGAGCTGAGTTTTGAGCTCCCCTCCCCGAGTGGCTGATTCAGCGATAACATCTCTGCAAAGGTCGGCTACAGCGTTCGTAATGACTTCAAGCCCCAGTACCAGCAATGGCTTAAAATCAAACCGGACAGAATCCCAAGGAGAAGAGTAACAAATGTTCTGATATTAGACCTAAAATGTGCAAAACTCTGTACAGCGTCACAGCCGTACGAGTTACAAAGTAAAGCACCTCATCTGCATTGCTGCTAGGGCACATGGTGTTACCCAAAATCTAAAATAGAAAATATTGGTCAATTATTTGGCTAAACAATCCCGGCACCACAGTGAGCAGGCCCTAGAAGGTGGAGAGCACAATCTGGTTAGCATGCATCGCCTCAACAGTCAGAAAGGTCAAGCGTAGGTGTTTCACCTCCTGCCTGTGACCGAGCACGTGACTGCAGCAGCTCAACTGTTCACTTAAACTCATTAAGGCGTGACGACTCAGTTGTAATCTGGACCGTAACAACTGCTGTTATAGAAAAAAAAAAAAATCAACCTCTCATGTCTTGTCTAGGCTACTCTACGTAGAAAGTGCTCTGAACTTTGATAAGGAAAGTTCTCTTTTAAAACTACCTTGCAGAGCTTGACTCATGTATTCTGCTATCTACAGAGGTGGCGACAGCCATCCTGAGTTGCTCTTTGTCACAGAAGTTTCAGAAGAATTTTATCTGGTGTTCAGACACTTTCATTAGTGGACAAACTGCAATTCATGAACCAGAAGAAAGCTATTAGTTGCCTCTCTAACCTCAAAACCAGGAGAAATTCCTTCTTTCCTATGTAACCTTGTCAGTCACAGTCAGGAAGTTCACTGAACAGATGTTCCTCTTCCTCTCTGAGAATGGTATTTCTCCGATAAATGAGGTTAGCCCCTAACGACACAAGTTTTTGCTCAAGTCACACATGAACAGGGATGATCAAGTACCGGGGGGGAAGGAGGGGGGGGAGAGTGTGACCACCAGGATAAGTTTTTCCTGGAACTCCTGTTAACTTTTGCAAAGCAAAAGTGCTTGGCACTTACTAGGAAGAAAGATGCTTACAGGGTGCTGGATGAGAGACACCTTGTCGGAATGAATCCAACTGGAGAAACACACACACACGAGCTTAGCTGAAATAGGAAACTATTCCAGAAGTGCAACATATAAATGCTAAACACATCGTTCTTGTGAGGCTCATCCTGGAGCCAGGACAGCAGAAAATGGATAACATTAATAATGCTACCTGGTAAAAAGGGTATCAGCCAAAAAAAAAAAAAAAAAAAGAGAGAAAAAAGGGGAAAAAAAAAAGCTTGTTTAGTGAAATTCCACTGAAAATTATGAGGTGTGCGTGCAGACTCCCTGCCTCCAGGCAGGCCAAGACCTCGATGGCCCTTACACAGCACTAACTTCGAGCACCGGTACCAGTCCCCCCCGCGGACGGCCGCAGCACTCCGCGGCGGCGCGACCCGCACGCAGCCCCGTTAACAAGGGCCGGGGGGGGGGCAAGGGGCACCGCTGCCCGCTCCGCATCTCGGCACCCCAGCCTGGGCCCGGGCCCCGGCCGCTCCCGCCCGGCCCCGCTCCGCTCCGGGCCGCCCCCGGCAGGGCACTGCCGCCGCGCCGCCGCCAGGGGGCACCGGCCGCCGCGCCGCCCCCGCCCCCGGCCCAAGGGCCGCCTCACAGCCTCACAACGCCCCTGAGGGCAGCGGCTCCGCGCCAGGCAGAGGGCTGGCCGCGGGGCCTGCCGAGCGCGCCGAGGCGGCGCAGGCTGCCTGCCGGGAGCGGCCGCGGCCCGGCCGGGCCGGAGAGGCCGCTCCCGCCGCCGGCGGGAAGTTTGCGGGACGCCCCCCGGGGCCGGGCCGGCCCTGCCCGGCCCCGGCGCCGCCCCCGCCCCGCCGCCGCCGCCGCCGCCGCCGCCGCCGCCGCCGCCGCCGCCGTGAGGCAGGCCGCCGGCTCCCGCCGCCCCCGCGCGCGGGCGGAACTCACGCGCTCCGGCTCCCCCGGCTCCGGCTCGTGCGCGCGCAGCGGCCCCCGCCGCCCCCGCGCAGGCAGCGGCAGCGCGGCCATGGCGGCCGCCGGTCCCCCCGCGCTGCGCCCGCGGCCCGGGCGGGCTCCGCCGCCTCACAGCCCCGCGGCCGCTCCGGGCAGTGCTGCCCGCGCGGGGCGGGGCCGGGCCGGGGCCGGGGCCGGCGGGCGGCGCCGCGGGGCGGGAGGCCGCTCCTCAGCCGCGCTTCGCGGGTCTGACGGCGGAGCATGGCGACGGGCGGCGTCACGCGCGGGTTTTACGCAGCTGCCCCGCATTCACTGTGCGGGCGGCGACGGGGCAGCGCGGCCCCGCGCCACGGGACTGCTCCGTCAGGCCCCGCGCGTCTGACGCGCCCTTTGGCGGGCTCGGAGGGGAGGGACGATGTGACATCAGCGGGGGCGTCGCGTCAGCACCATCGGTTTTGCGAACTGGCCTTGCATTAACTTCCCGAGTGTTTCTTACATCGGTAACAGAAGCAGTAAAAGCTGGGCAGCGGTTCCGAGCGGTCTGCAGACACGCGCTAGCCTCGCACACCCCAGTCCTGCACGGGGCAGGGAGGGCGCTGAATGCAGGACGGGCTTTATTTTTCGCTTTCAATTTCCTTTAGGTTTTGGTGGCATTAAAGGCAACAAGAAAATCGTATCCACGACCTTTGTGCCTGTGGCTTCATGTAATTTACAGTCTAATTTCTGTGCCCCCAGGCTGTAGGAATGCCAAGACATCAAAGAACAAAAGCCACGCGAAAGGACGGCTGAGGCTGCACTAGTGTGTGGGCTGGAAATAAATAAGAGAGTTTTAAAGTTGACACAGGAGATGGAAAAAAAATAGGTACTTCTGTCGTGGTTCAGCCCCAGCCGGCAGCCAAGCACCACGCAGCCGCTCGCTCACTTCCCCCCCCGGTGGGATGGGGGAGAGAATCGGAAGAGCAAGAGTAAGAAAACTCGTGGGTTGAGATAAGAACAGATTAATAATTGGAACAAAATAATAGTAATAATAATAATGAATTGTAATGAGAAGGAAAACAACGAGAGAGAGAGGAACAAAACCCAAGGGAAGGAAAAAAAGGAGAAAAAAAATGATAATAATAATAATTAAAAAAAAAAAAAGATACAACTGCTCACCACCTGCCAGCCGACACCCAGCCAGTCCCTGAGCAGTGATCGCTACCCCCCCAGCCAACTCCCCCAGTTTCTATACTGGGCATGACATCATATGGTATGGAATAGCCCTTTGGTCAGTTTGGAACAACTGTCCTGGCTGTGCCCCCTCCCATTTCTTGGGCACCTGGCAGAGCATGGGGAGCTGAAGGAAAAAAAAAAAAAAAAAGTCCTTGACCAGTGTAAACACCGCTTAGCAACAGCCAAAACATCAGCGTGTTATCAATATTATTCTCATACTAAAATCCAAAGCACAGCACTATACCAGCTACTAGGAAGAACATTAACTCTATCCCAGCCAAAACCAGGACACTTCGTAGGGAAGAGCGAAAAGGCTTGCTCCATCTACGTGCCACCTAAAGCAAGCGTCAGAAAAACCACCGTCTGACCTGGTTTTGTCTGTTAAGGGGGTGTCCGTAACCTTTTGATGAACAGTAACAGTTCATCCGTTCAGGTAATGGTGTGATCAAGGCTCTTGCCATCAGGGAGTGGAGCTAATTTTGTAATTAGATCTTTCCCAAAGAACTAAATCCCCTTTGGAGTCCCAGGAAAGATCAGAAGCCAGGTGGAAGTCACAACTAGAAAATGACACGTGCCCAGCATCGAGTGCATTACCAAAGCCAGGGAATAAGAAGTTCACTTCTCAAATACGCCCCACTGTGCTGAGGAGTAAGGACCGAACACAGAATTGACAAGAACACCTTGGCTGGGCTCCTGCTTTTCTTGCAGAAGTCGTCCTTCTCTAAAAGAAACATCTAAATGCCGTGTGATGGTGCACCAAACAACTCTGTATTGGGGAGCAGCTGCAAATTTGAGCAGCACTGAGTGTCATGATTTTGACTTTTAGGTTTGGGGACCTAAAATGGGGTACCTCAGCCTACATACAGACATTTGGGTAAGCGAGTGACCATTGCAGGGACTTGGGCTGGCCTGGTGTCCTCCTGCCCTGGCTGCTACATACTGTTTATTGCTCCCTAGTACACGTCACCCCTCCCGTTGGGATGACAGGCGATGAACTGCCTATCATTATTTCAGATTAACTCACAGGAAAATACCCGAGTTTCAATATAGAATGTCCAATTTCCAAACAGGATCATTCAGAAGCTTCCAAGGATCACCTGCAAATTCCCACCCACGACAGCAGAAGACCAAAATAATTCACACACGCTTGGACCTGAGAGCCAGCCGCACAAACTGCACAGCAATCCAGAACGGGCAGATACTCGTTTCAGATTAATTCTGAAAAGATCAACAGAAGATTCTTTTCTAGAGGATGATGCCCTTCTTTAAGGAAGCCAAGGTGTCTTCTGCACCCTCCAGCTCCTACCAAAAGGGAGAAAAAATGCAAGGGAGGAGGTGTGACCGAGCAGAATTCAACAGTGCTCGTCGCTCACTGGCACTGTACGCCACAGGTAAAATCAGAGTCCTTCATTTTCCTTTTGCTGGGTCTTGCGACCAGCACAGGATGATATCCTCAGTCAGGAGGGTGTAATATACTGCTTGTATTTTCTGCTCTGCTAAATCAAGCTGTTTTGCAGGAGGGAACACGTATTGTCACGCTATCCCTGGCAGTCATTCCTTCTAGAGCTTATTCTTCACTAGGGATCCAGTTGTACTTACAGTATGTGCTCTGCCACATTCTTTGAGCCTGAGGGCGTATCACAAAAAAGTAATCCACAGATTCTTTTTTTTTTTTAATTTAGCATTTGACATGCCTGATAGAAAAATAACCCTAAATCTGGGTAATCCAGTTTGCAGAACATCTGAAGCACAAGTCATTTTGGAGTTTGAACCAAACCCAAATCCATTCACATCAAATCAGATTTATTTAATTATTTCAAAGCCACCTTCCAATTCCACCCCCAGAGCCTATTTATGTGTCTTGCCAGTATAGCTAGTGTTGTGGACTGGCTTCCCGTTTATATTCACGTTTAGAACAATAGGATGCACTATAAAAACCATGCATTTTGTGACACATCCATCTAAATGTGTCAGCATATGGCAGGGGATCCTTTCCTGCAGGTGCAAGGTTTGCAAACAGCAGTTGCGTTAGAAAAGTCTCATCTGACGTACAAACTGCGGAGTTAAGTGGTACCTGTGTGAACAGAACGAATATCAGTTCTCTCCCCCCGTGGATATTTTTCCGAATAAGAAAAAGCTGAGCTTGGTAAAGAGTATGATAAAGAGTATGAAAGCTGACTTCAGTAAGTTGCGAAGAATAGCCGTGCGAATCCAAAAGGGTGATCTTGTGATTAATTGCTTATGCTGTGAAGACTGCATGGCCTGAAGTAAAAATGCAAACGCTACAATCACCAGATTTTAAGAGTTCCGTAACAAAGGTAGAAGATATATAATTTACAAATGTTTTCAAGACATCTTGGGAACTAAGAGGCTAGAAACAAAAGACATGCTGATATTTACATGAATACACCTCCAAATGCAATGTCAGTTAGGGATTCACCTTGTCTTCTGCAGGTGAGACCTGACAAAAAAAACCCTCCAGCAGAGGAATGGAGATGTACTTCGGTTGTCAGAGGTAGCTTGTTGCCATCCACAGACTATCAGCTATATTTGCACTTGCTAAATTCATAGGCCTTTGCCTCTTGGGACTTTTCTGACTTTTATCTGAAGTAGTTTGCCCTTTTTTTGCAGAGAAATTACTTTGTACCACCCCAAAATCCCATTCTTAGATTTGCTGTTCTTGTATCTTGAGAAACTGAGGACTCACAAGTCTTCTCATGCTTCTCTCCATTTGCTCATTTTTTCCCTTTCCTCCATCAAGCTCATTTGCTAAATGTTTCTCCATGCTTTCTCCGCTGTTAACTCCATCATTTTGTGTGGTACCAGGTAATTTAAAAGGAGAATAATTTCACAGAATCATTTAGGTTGGAAGAGACCTCTTGAGATGATCTAGTCCAAGTCCCTGCTCAAGCAGGGTCCCTAGAGCAGTTGCCCAGGACCATGTCCAGTGGGGTTTTGAGTATCTCCAAGGATGGAGCCTCCACAGCCTCTTCGGGCAGCCCGCCCCAGTGTTAGGCACCCTCACAGTAAAAAACCTCTTTTTTTGTGTTCATGTTTACCTTTAATAAATAGATTTAGCAGTCACAAACCTGTCACACCTTCCAACCTGTTTCTTCGCACACATTGTTGAGTGCTGTTAAAGACTCATGACTGTGGGAACTCTGCAATTACATGCGTGTTCGTTCTTTCTTACATCTTTGGTGCAAAGCTAACTGGTATCTTCAGGTCTTCAACTGGGACCTTAATTTTACCGTTTTCCTAGACAAAAATGTCAGTATTTCCATGTTTGCTATATTTGATTCCCTGTTAAATTCCCCCTCATTTTGTTTTATTCTGCGTATACAACTCTTACTGACATTTAATCAAGAAAACTAGTGACCTGTCATAGCCTTTTCCCACTGCTATTATACTAAGACCTGACATGTCTTAAAGTTAATTCCTGTCTTGTTTCAGAATATTTGCTCTTTGTTTTGCAGTGTTCGTACTACACAGTCTCTTCACCTCCCAAACCTATACGTTCTTCCAGACCAAAGAGTTTTTCATTTTATCTTGTGTCATGCATCCAAAGGTCAAAATAGAATGCTGAATCACATTTTTGCTTATCACGAAAGGTTTTTTTCAGAACCCCATTATGCATTCTTACCATTGTCAGTGCCCTCTTCCTGGCTCCTACCCTCTAATTATTACAAGTTTTCTATGCTCATCTTCTGAATGTCATTTTCATCCTTTATAATCATATCACATATTGTTATCACATCCAAGCTTTTTTTTTCTCTTCATGTTCAAGGCTCTCCAAACCCCCTGGCATAAAAGAGGACAAATAAAGAACTCCTTCCACGAACCAACAAGAACGGTGTCAACACGTGGTTGCACACATGTACTGAATCTCATCTTTGCTTCAGTGGAAGCAGGTTGTCACCCTTGGATATCTCTTGCTACACGGCTAACAATTCTGCCTTGATTTATAATGATTTTTTTAAGGAGGAAGACAACCTTATGTGTTAATCATATCATCCAGTAGTCACAGTCAAGGCCCCTAGGGAAAAACCAATACTCAAAAATAAAAGAATTTTATCAACAAAAGTAATCTGTTTTAATATAAATTTTAATTTGACTTTGAATGCAACCATTTCCTTTAACCAGAGGTTTTTTCTAGGATCAATCTTAATTTGTACAGTCTAGTAAATCTCACCGGTTCAGATGCCCAAGAATCAACAAAAGAATCAAGAAAAACTATTCTTAATCACTTTGTATAAATAAGATGCCAAATTAGTGCAGAATAAGAAGTCTTTTGTAGCAAGGGACAGACTAAATTCCCGAAAGTATAGCTGATGATATATCAGAATAGAGAAACGATGTAAGCAGATAAAAGAAGAAAAGGTGTTGCTTAGGCGTATTCAAAAGATAGTAGTTTTTATTTTACACTGTACATGCACTAATAAATACTATTTCTGTATTGAGACATAGCTTATATATATCCTGAATACTTAGCAACTTCCAGCTACTTTAATTTCTTCAAACTGGAATTACATCGTCTCTCTACTGTTACGTCTTCGTCTAAGCACAGTTCAGGAAAACAGTATTAAGCAGCAGGAACTTTTCTGCCACACATAAAGTTGTGGGTTCAGGGACTGGCTAGAACAAGAATTATGTTAAAACACATCAATATTTTACGGGGAATTCCCAGCTTGAATATAACAGAGTAAAACCCGTGTCTGTAAGGAATATGCATTTCAGTACTTCAGCACTAGAACATGGTAATTAGCAGATGTAAACCAAGCCACAATTCTTTTGTAAACTGACTTACTCAGGCAGGAAAATCCGAGTGGCACTCGGGAGTGACCGCCCACACCACCGCGTTGTGCTGTGTCTTCAGGTTTTCTTTCATCCCAATTTGGATATTGCCTCTGCAGTCAAGTTCTTTGCAACCTGAGGTGAGCAGTAGATCAGCTGGGCACTATGGGAGGCTTGCCAGATTAATTTGGCCCGCTGCCTGTTGTTCAATCTGGAGTCATTGAAGCCCTGGGTTTCCCTGGGACCGTGCTGCCAAATACTCCATATGGGATGCCCAGAAATATAGCCTAATGTTAGGGAGATTTAGTTCTCCTGTGTCTCAATGGGCCTATACATTTTTAACAGCAATCCTTGTTTTTACCTTCCAAATGAACCTTGAAAAGGTCTTGTGAACCTTATTAAAGAATGAGCTTTTAAATTATGTGACATAGCTGTAGTTGACATAGGCTACAGAGGAAGACATTTATTTCCAGAAGTTCCATCTGTCCTACAGCTGATGTAGGGCGAGTCATTCCTCAAGTGTTTGAGCTCTGGCCCGCAGACTAGAGAGTATTTACACCCTCCATCCCGTATTGCGTTGACCTGAACAGCGTATAGGCCATGATCGGCGCTGAATTCCTTCACAGTGAGAAAGTAGCTCCATTTGTTGAAAAAGGGTCAGGCAATGGGACCAACAATATGGACAATAAATAATAAAACAAGAGTTAATCAGACTATAACAGCGTGTTTTCTTATTGCAAAAATTACAGTCTGTTCCACAGATGCAAGCCTGTCTTTAATACAGCAGAAAAGCTTAGACCGAACAGAATGCACATTTTGTGTGGTACTAGGGAACTCAAAAGGCAAAAGAATTTACCATTAAAAAATAGACTTGTTTGTGGAATTACGTATTTTAGTCTTAGTAACAGCACAGCGCTGTGTCCTATGCCACTCTACAGTCTAATCCTTTTTGTTCGTCATGAAAGAGCTGCAGGTGGAGGTTATGTGCTATTTGCTCCAAGTTCTAGATTATTTAATGTGGGATTTTTTTAATGATCTGAAATCTAAAATAAAATTGGGCAATCTGTGGGACTTATCTAACAGAATAATTCAGAATTTAAGAAAAATTATTTTCTTTGAAATGAGTATTTTATGGGGAGAAATTACTGGTTTTTCCTTTTTTGTGACTGAAAGGAACAGTACTTTTTTAAAAGCTCTGAAACTCAGCAAAATATGGTATAAAATCCCAAATATGCTTTCCCCAAAGATTTTCTATTCTTACAAATTTCTGATTATGCCACTGGTTTTCTGTTAGGTTAAAATGTCAGAGAAAATGTATCGAATTAGACTTTCTTCCCTCCACTCATCCCAAATCAAGAGAGAGGTGTAGCAATCGGTAAGCAGAGCTGAGGTTCTCATAATTCTTATCAGTCCTGTGAAATCTTTTTTAATTGCTGCTTTTATCACGACACCAGTTAAGATGAACCTGTAACTGTTAAGATGAACAAATTGTGTTGATCTCGCTTCATGATTCATACCCTTTGTTTAGAATTTTGTTAAAATACTTGATTTATTCCAAAAGTTTGTTTCTAAACTATTTTTTTCTCTCTGCTAATGTAGTCAATTAATAAGCATTGAACAGATAAACAGTGAAGAAGACTTTATCACAATTTTCAGATACATCCTCCACTTGCTGCTCTTCAAAAGAAATTGAAAAACAACCGTATTGTTGAACAATGAAGATTTAGGGCGGCCTGAAAACAATCTTAAAGTTGAATCTATTTTTATTTGGCCTGTTACTCTACTATGGTGTTAGACGCTGACTTCAGGTCTTTCCTTTGGGTGGCCATTTGTGCAACATGGCAGCCATGTACTTTATGTCAACTAGAATTTGTTTATAGAAAGCATGTAGTTTTACATCTTTTTTTTTCTTTGTTTTCTTCAAAAGTATTTACAGGCTTTTGTTTTCTCAGAAATATTCTTTGAGAAAAGACAGTAACTCCATGGAGAGATTAATATTTTATTTTGGATTAATTTCTGTTGTGCTTTTTGAGATTTCAGATAAAATGTTGTTGATGATTAATGCGTCAAAATTTTACATTAAATTTATAAGAACAGTAAACATTCCTCAGTATGCTTTATGACCATCTTTTTAACAGCACAGAGATCAGACAGTATTTTGGATTAAATTTTTTCTTCTCTTTCCGCATCACAAGGACGTAAGTATTATTAGACAAAACAAAATAAAATATTCACTCTTCTTATCCTGATCCATTTCTTCACAATGTGATTCCCCATCACCAGTGGTAATCCTGGTTCCAGTGGCATGAGTTGTAACAGCTGCATATTTATGGGCAGTGAGCTCGAGGAGTGAAAATCTAATTTCAGGTTGACTTTATATCTGATTCTTTCCAATAGACTATCTTGGCAAATATGAAGGAAAATGGTAATAGGTCGGTCCTGAACAGCAACCTGATACGAATGGTAAGAACTACAGGCAACCTTCCCTGTTGTACCTTTTGTTTCTTTTTTAAGAGCACAGTTTAAATGACCTGCTATCACTTTATGGTGTGAGCGTTCCTGTGTCCAGCTCCTTGGAAAAAATACTGCCTTGATGCTGCTTTTGAAGCAAAAGATTAGGTTGCACAAAGAGAGTACGCTGCCTGCCTGCCCCTTCCACACGCCGAGTCCGTTCTAGAGCTGACTGTGGGTGCAAGCCTTTGCATCCTCTTACATCCAGATTAGTCTTTTTTCCAGCTTTATGTCCTACTACATGAAGGCTTACATACTATAAACTTCTGGGTTCCTCTATGCCGTCCATCACATTGCTTTGTAATCTTTAAGTCTTTTCTTCACTAGAAACAGAAGCCACATTATTTTGGTAATAAAAGTGTCATTTTTTTGATGGTGAAGACAAACCTGCGGTCTTGTTTGAATTGGTAGATTCTAGAAAACTAACAAAATTCTTCAGGATATGGATTTTCTAAATGACATTAAAACCTTTTATGGATACTTTCATCCAGAATTAAAGCGGTCTAGTTTGGTTATCTTATAATGAGCAGGGACCTTTTATGAGTATCAGAGTTATCTCCGTGTTTAGATAGCGCACTGGCTAAGCTTTTTGATTTTATTTAAAAATGTATCGAAGACATGCAAAATACGGGACCGCTTTCGTCACTCACAACCGATAAAGCACTTCGAGGTTTTATTTTCAGCTGACGCTACCGGTTATAGATTACGGCCATGCAGAGCCATTAACAACTGCAGCAGCTGTGGATAAGGAAACACCAGCCTCATTAACAAAACGCTTTCATTACTGTATACGCGTGTGTTATCTTGAGATTTTGCCTCGTGAATTCACACCGTATTTCTCGGTGGCACCGGAGGCTGCGAAGGGGCAGGGAAGCGGCATCCACAAACCACAGCCTGCAAAATAACCTCCTTTCAGAGGGCTGGGTATCCACCAGGCGGAGTAAAACTGAGTAGCAAGTCCCTCGCTGCCGTGTCCTGCGGTCACCGGGGACGGACGGCCTCCGGGACGGCTGCCCGGCCCGCCCAGAGCTGAGCTGACTCGCCCGGCCCAGCATGGCTGCCGCTTCCCCCCACCGGCGCGGGCCACTACGGCGCCTGCGCGGGCGGGCGGCGCATGCGCTGGAGGCGCGGCCGCTGTGGCACATGCGTGGGCCCGCCCCCGCGTGACCCGGCGCCTCTCCCCCTTCCTGCGGCGGCGGCGGCGGCGGTCCGGCCATGGCGGCGGGGGAGGTGGCGGCGGCGGGCTCCGCCGAGCAGTTCCAGCAGCTGCTGCAGCAGAAGGACGGGTGAGGCGGGGCACTGGCGGGGACGGGGTGCGGTCTGCCGGGCGCTGAGGGAGCGGGGCCCGCCGCCGGAGAGACGCCGCTCTCTGCTCCGGGGGCGGCCTGACTGGAAGGGCTGGCCTCGCCGCCTGGAGTGCCGCCTTTCCGCTGCGCCGCTCCCCGGGAGAGCGTGGGCTTCCCGGCCAGTAACTGCAGCGGGTCCCGAAGCGTCAGGCCCTGTGGGAAAAGGGCGCTTTTGGGTGTGTCCCGGTCTCCCCCAGAACGTGGCTCCGCGGTCGCTTGGCGCGTTTGGCCCGAGCTCCGTGAAAGGCCGGTGTCTGCTGAGGGAAACAGGCCCGGTGCTGAATAAAATCTCCGCGGGAAGATTAAAAAAAAACCAAACAAACCCACAGAGATTGAAGAAAAGGACTTCGGGTTTGTTTTTCGGCAAATTATTTTTTAAGCCCCCATTTCCTCAGGCACAGCTTGTGAGTCTCTAGGAAAGCGCAGGCCTTCAGACGGGGAGGGCTGCTGCAGCTGCAAAACCTTCTGTAGGGGACGGGGAGCCTGAATGGGCAGATGGGGAGGAAAATGATGCAAAACAGAACTTTCATGCAACCTGAGAATTTTTTTTTCCCTGAACCGTAGGGTGTCAACAAAACAATTTAATTATTGTGCAATGTTTTCAATGAAAACAGCAGCATTAGGTTGTTTCTTGAGAAACAACACGAAACTAAGTTGTTCATCTCTCATGCAACAGGGCTGGCTTCTCATTAATCTGGTTTTATGCTCTAATAACGAGTAACAGGGCATTGGTAGCTCTCAGCATGGACCACTGATTCTCCGTAGCCACTGGACTGGGGCTCTTGGTCTGGTGTTGGGAGTCTTGGGCACTGATCGTTTGGGGGAAAATTCTGCGTGTTTCGCTTTGGTAGGAAAGAGTTGCAATAACTACTACTGCAATTAAAGATGAGCAGGTACTCGCATGCCTTACTGGAGGAAGACAGGTTTGGTTATTATGAGCTTAGCTTGTTTGTCGTGTTGAATCAAAGGTGTAGTAACTATTATTATATCTTTTAATCCACTAGCTGAGTATGTATTTAACTAGGTCTTGTAAGGCACATTAAAATAAGGTGCTGTGTCAAAAACATTTCCATGTCATTTAACTGCTGCATTAACGAGTGGCCTTTAAATGATTAAGGAGAGAAAACTGATTTAAATGAGTGGTTTGAAAAGGATGATGAAATTATCAGCATCACGTTCTTAAAGCCAACATAAGGAAACATGGAAAGTTTTGATTATGGGAAAAAGAAACTAGATTCTTCGAAACTTGCTGCATGACTTTCAGTTTTCTTTTCTGGAATTAATCTTCAACTGAATTGTTGTGTGGGGATATCCCAGAGGAAAGTCAGACTCACCGAGATGTATTGAAATGAAAATGGCTTCAGGAACGAACACAGTATTTTGAAGTTATTTTCAACAAACCCCTCAGTAATTCTCTTATTTCCCTTGTCCACGGAACATGATTCAGTTTTCTCTTTAATGGACTTTATAATTTTATGCACATTTTTTTTGGTCCGAACATTAATTGATAGTACTGATAACTCTTTTCCTCTGCTTCATTTCAAAATATTTGGCTTTGGTTTTTGTTACTACTAAGAAACCAAACAAACCTGCACTCACAGAGCATAACAAGGTCCTCAAATAATAGATTTTTTTTTTTTAATGATCTCCCTCTTTCTGGATGATAGTAGAACTTTAAAAATATACATTGGCTGACTTAAGGTACTTTCCATATTTAGATTATCGAGTGAATTTGAAAATTAATGGTGTAAAAACAAACTAGTTTTAAACATTCACTTAATAAAGTGGGAAAAGAGAAAGTTTCTTCAAGGAAGTATTTTTCTCTTGAAAGATAAAGCTTAAGACAAAAAATGTGCTGAATTTTTAAGGCTAGGCCTAATGCTATTTTACTGCTAATTTTTTTTTTTTTCAAATGGACTTCTTGATTTTTCCAAACTAATAGAATTACTGCTAATCAGCTGTAACTGCCAGCATTTTACGTTGACGCTTAATTTCATAGGAGTTCTTGTTCCAGAAAACGCATCTTTCTGACGTCAAGTTATTAGTAAGCTTTGTGTTATGGAATAAGCGTAAATGTCAAGGTTTAATTTTTTTCAAAATGCATCTAGATTTTGCGGTTGCAAAAGATGAACTGAGCCAATGTCTTCAAAAGTATTGAACCACTTCTGTTATTGCTTTGTAATCTATTGTTTTACTTAGACTAGGTTTTATAAGCTGATTCTTCTAAAACAAAGTAACTCGGGCTGCCTGGCAGAAAGATTATAAATACTTACAGGATACTTGTATCGTGGCCCAAAAGGAGGGTGACCTACGGAGTCATTGTTTTCTGGATATCCCTATCAGAGAATGTCTTGCTATTTTGGTTTTACAGTCAACAGACTCTTTGTTTTAAAGGTATACTTTCTGAGTCTGTCTCAACCTTTTTTTTTTTTTAAATACTCTATAGAAACAAGACTTTGGGCTTTTTATTTCTCTGCAGAAAATGTGTGATATGTCCTTCTGATTTCTCTTCTGCTACTAAAGTTTTTAAAAAGTTATATTAAAGAAAGTTAACTTTGTTTTTGGGCCCTCAGCTTTTCCTCCAAAAGGTGAAATATGAAATGATACAGGAAGAGAAGCTTTGGGACTTGTCATAAGCTTTTTGTTACAATCCTCTTTTCTATAAAATAGTAGAGTTTTTAGAAATATCTTAATTGAATGTAAGAAATACTTTGTTTGGAATCACTTATGGGCTTCATTTTGCTAACTCTGTTTTCTTCCTTTCTTAATGTTTTGAATTACTCTTGCTATTTTTCAAGTTTAATTTAAAGTGTTCGGATACCAAGAGGGCAGTCTAATTGCAAAATTAGACTCGTTCTGTGATTGAACCTGTAAAAAAAAAAAAAAACCCCAAAACCCTTGGTGCAAATTAATTTAAAGTATGTTCTTCATGAAGATAAAAATTAAGTGCATTGCAGCTATGTGTTGGTAAGGAAAGAATAGGCTCTGATGGAATTAGGATTAAATAACCATGTGATTCTTCCTCCTCAGATGTCAGCTCATGACAAGTAATGTGGTCAGATGTGTCCCGCTCTGCGTTCTAAATTAAATTGAGCACTTGTGAAATACTTCATGGTAGCAGGGGAAGGGTATGCATTCCTGTGTGCAGTTAGTGGAAGGAAAGGACATCAAGGTATTTATTAGGGCTTTGGCCTGATGCATAGCCGCTATGCTACTTTTATGTTCTCTGTTCTCCTTTCTCCTGCTGTTTGTTTTTAGCCAGTGGAAGTATTCTCTTGTCCTACTTGTAGCCTAACAGATGTAAAAATTATTTTTTTAAATGTACAGGCATTGTGCAGTTGCAGTGACAGCTTCGCAACTTTATTCTCTGTAATTGTAAAAACTGTAGTAGATCTAAGTAGATTAGACTGTTTTGTCATAAAACTTGATTTAAAAAAAAAAAGTATTTTTGTCCATCCTTGATCTGTTTTTAACAACTTCTCTGAGCTCTTAGCAGTGTCAGTAAACAGAGCATACGTTAAGAATGATATTGGAAGAGGTCTCAAAATTGGTATTTCAAATGAAGGATGTGATGAACAAGTACAGGAAAACCAATCCTGTAGCAAAAACTTCTGATGATTCTCTGCACCAGAGCTTGGTCTGTCTTCTGAAATATTTAACTGCTGCTGCTTTTTTAATTTAAAATTTTCTGTCTGTTGTGACTGGGTGTTCTCATACATATAAATGACTCCCCCCTGTCTCCTAACTTACCTAATTATTTTCACCTCATTACTGTGTGGCAAAAAATTTGGTTGCAGCATGATGTGAAGTGCTTGTCCCCATTGGCTCCAAAGTCTTAATTAAAACGTGTCTGTATGACCTGACAGCTGTAGTAATATTCAGAAGACCTATCTGCTATGAGGACGGGTAAGGCTCTTGCATGAGCTACCTGTGCTGTAATTTGCCTCTTCATTTGCTCTTTTTGTGGGCCCCACAAAAAGCCCACATTGCTATACAAGTTTACATGCTGAAACAGAGTTTTGCGGTTAAGATTTTACTCTGAGCAGTGACGTGTGGTCTCAGGTTTCTCAAGGAGTCCATATCAAATCCCATTTGTAAGTAAAGAGTAAATCACTTAAATGAGCCTTTACTGGGGTTTAAACGCTAGTGTCAGTTGTGAGCAGTGAAATCAGTTCAGAGAAGCATACAGCTATTTTCTTGTAATTAAAGAGAGATGGTTTGCCTTTGGGATCATTGCTGTTGGTGACTTGTGTACAAGAGTGTTGGAAGAATTTATACAGATGACAGCCCTGGAGAAGATGTCTTGAACTGTTCCTGAGCTCAGGTCTAAATTTGCAAGGCTGGCACTTGCAGAAGAATAGAACTGCCTTGTTGTTCCATAATTTAAGTTTTTACTAGCCTGTAAACTTTGCCAGTTTTAATTGGCTTTCGAAGCAGAACCACGGTCTGACTGGTGGCATGATGGAAAAAAAAAAAGAGGCTATCCTATTATATTTCTACCAAAATTTTCTAGAACTGCTTTGGAAGATCAAGTTTATGAATTTTAAAGTTCTGTGTCTGAATTGAGTTTGGCGCTGTATTCAGAGTATGTGGTCAGGTAACACAGCTGTTAACTGGTCCAGTATGAATGTCATGCTGCCCACATAGCTATTAACATTTATAATGAGCTTCCATTATTTAGTAATAAAAGACACTAAATGGCTTCTGTGGTATGGTTGACTTGATTTCTATATCTCTTTCTAAGTAGATTAAAAGTAGTACATTGTATGTCTTTTATTCTTTATCCCCTATTATCTAGTGGCTTTGACTTCAGCAAACCTGGAAAATTGAATTGAAAATTAGATGCAAATATCTTGTCACTGTTGTCATCAAAGTGTGTTGGTTTAAGCTTGTGAGAACTACCTTGTGGTACCCAGTTTGATGGGATTTCTGTTCACACATGTGACTTCTCATCTTTAAATGCTGTGTATAATCAATACCAACATTCAAGGGAAGCTGGAAGAGGAATAAGGAGTTGACGCTAATAAAAGCAGAAAATAACATCACAGCACAAAAGTACTGTATTTTTAGAAAAGTCCCAGTAGACTTGAAAAGTTACTACCTTATTTCCTGGGTAAGTAGTAAAGAGGCAGTAGTGGCACTGAGAGGAGAAAAGCAATGGTGCAGCCTCTAGCATGAAGCTGCTGAGCTCTGGAGCTCCCAGAGCTTCTGAAGGTAGAAAGCTGGCCTGGGAAGAGATGCGGGATGCCCAAGAGTGATTCTGAACGCTTGGCCTACAGGTGCTTCAAAATCTGCGTCCTGTGGTGTATGACTTGACCTTTAGTGTTTCTGCTTGTTCTTCTTCCTGTCTGATGTTCATATGGAATGACCTTTTACTATCAAAATGCAGGATGATGTTTTTCTTTGTATTGCATTGCCTTAACAGTGCTGGTTGGGTTTTGGAATGTTTCCTGAAAAAGCATTAAAGTCCTCCTCTGTGCAAGTCGTGGAAAACGTTCCTGGTTTCACTTGTTTGATTTTCTTTTTCCTCAGGAAGATGGCGTGGGTGGTGTGGTTTTTTTGTTTATTCGTTTTTTGTTTGTTTGTGGGGTTTTTTTGCATGGCATGTCAAACTTTTTTATATTGCATGATTCTTTTTTTAAAAATAAATGCTGTTACTGTTTTTTCTTTTTTTTTTTTTTAATAGGTCCCTTGTAGTTGTCCACTTTTGGGCACCGTGGGCTCCTCAATGTGCTCAGATGAATGAGGTTATGGCAGCACTAGCAAAGGAACACATGCAGGTTACATTTGTGAAGGTAAGTCGGACAGTTGAGCTTGTTTTAAACAGAGGAGAGCCATTATTACAAAGTATGAGTAAAGTGTTACAAAATGTGGGTAAAGTTGTTTCTGAAGTTTCTTTATGGCTTCATGTTTAAGGATGTGAGTTGAACATATGCAAGAGATTAATAAAAAATCTGTGGGATGAAAGTTCTAGGTTCATCTTTCCAAACTTGATATTGCAAGCTTAAATAACACCATCATTTTATTGTGTGGTTTAAAGAAAAAAAAAAAAAGAAAGAAAGAAAAAAATCAGTCTACTAAGATGCAATGAAGGATTTTTTTGACTAGCTGCTCCACTAACAAGTAGGCTTTTAAATTTCTCTGTGCCTGCAATGTCTCAGTCCTTCAGTTCTGTAGATAGCTGTATTTTTAAAGCATGATTTTTATCCCTGGGTTTGAGATTAATTTGGCAGCGCTGTTCTTTTCAGGTGTGCTGGAGATTTCATTTGTTCCCGTGATGTTATTGGTTAGCTAAATAGATCTCAGAACTCGTAGAGATTTTCTGTCTGATACTAAAGATGAACAGTAATCTTCATGAACTTGAAAGGCAGATAAATTTCAGTCTGTGCAATGTTGTCACTCTAAGATGACAGTCGTATAGTGCTGGATGGTATGAACACAAATGAGATGCTATATTTTTGTGAGATCGTCTGCACATCCTAGTAAGAGAACCAGTGTGGAGGAAAAAATGAATGCACTTCATCAACATGCTGTTCATTTTAAAACAACTTTCTCTTGTTAATGAGACACTTCTGTGATTATGAGGGCAGGGAGTAATGGAGCAGCCAGCTGTGTGTGAGTATTTTAATTTGATTTCTTGCAGCCTTTAGGTTTTGTGGTTTTTTTCATGATTCCTCTCTCAGTTAGTATTTCTCTCTGTAGAACAGAAGGCCAGAACTATTTTAATGGTAGTATTTTATTACTTAGAGCTTCAAAAGACTGATTTTCAACATTTTGAAAATTCAAGATGCTTTATATAGAGTTGCTTTTAGTAGGCCCAAGAAAGTTTGAAAACTCTGTTGCCTCTTTATTATTCATATTCATCTATTACTTATTTATAACTCTTATTATTCAGCTGTAATTTATTTTTTAACAACAAGGTTCCGAAGTGATCAAGTGTTGCAAAGACTAAGACAATGGCACCACCCCCCCCACCCCCCCACCCCCCATATTACTTAGAGAAAATAAGCTACTGAAAGACTTGGGTGAATTTTCTTGATATGTTTTTGGTTTGGGTTTTTTTTTTGGGGGGGCGGTGTCTCCTCATGGGGAACATATTTGATTTTGGAAGTTCTTTGTGGGGTTTTGGTGTGTGCTCCAGAATAGCCAGTCTGCCTTTTAATTGGCAAGAACCTGTTAACTCATCAGACGGTTATAGATGACTGACCAAGACTAGTACACCGCCTTGCAAATCATAAACGGTTACGTTCTGGAGTAGAGCTAAGTAATAATGAAATGAACTTCAAAACTGTTGCTAAATCTTGAAGTCTTTCTAAATGCAGTTTCTCATTTTAGTTGTTGCATAGCCTAACTCTAAGATCCTTGGCTTGGTTAAAGTGAAAGTGCGTTTAGATCCAGAAACAGTTAGAAACAATGTTTTGGAAAGTTGTACCAATAAGAGCAAGTTACTGAAATATGGAATTAAATCTGTTCTGTATGTGTGAACCTCACCAGAGTGGAACATAAGTATCCAAGTAGGTAGGAAATTTTACTGGAAAAGAAAACTAATATTATAGGTAGAAATCATTTAATAATTTGCCACTTGAAAGAGAACAGATAATTGGAATCTACTTAGAGCGTTCTATTTATAGCTTTAGTTTCTCGGTTGATCCTGTTGGAGCATTGATTTACAGAAATAGAAGTGAAGCTTGGACTGCCAGTTTTGACTTACTCTGCTGGGTTGCTTTGGTATTTAGTGAGTTCATTAAGAGCCTATATAGTTGGAGCAAATCAAGGCGTGCTGTAATACTAAAATATTCAGAGGTTCACTACATTTCGGTTAATAGTGAGAACAATCGCAGTATTTTCTAAAATATGTAAGGATAGACAGGGGTGGGCAGGAGCAAACTGTTAAGTAGCTCTCTTGGTGCTTGTTCATACACTATGGTTTGTGGAATAAGAATTTGAAAGGCTTTTTCTTCTGTACACTGGATTGCATGTTTCTGTTTGAAATGTTTAGATCCATTACTGCTTTTTTTAACCGTTAACTCTGCAGTTGTTACAGAGCTAGTGTCTTAAACGACCTTGTACTAGATCTTCTGTCACTCAAGTAAGCTTTTAGCCTATGTACAGAAAATCACAAATTTGAGTTAATTAAAAGAGGTATTTTCTTGGCAAATTACTACTGATATAATTTCAAGGTATGTATTTGAATGCTGAATAAAATTAGAACCAATAATCTCAATAAGCTTGCCACTCAATACTCAGTAGCTGTGCAGGAGTTAAAAATAAAATTTGGTAGACATCAATAGCTTATTGAAGAAACACTCCTTTTTTTCTTCATAATTTGCAGAAGGCTGCAAATGTCGGTCATGATGTACTGCCCCTTGAAATTAGTCAATAGAGCAAACAGCAAGAATTGCTGTGGGCAGAAAATAAGCACTGTAATCATGACATAACTGGGGTCAATGATTTATGGATTTCAATATAGTAGTAGCTGCATATGATTGAAAATTTACTAGGTCACTAGTGCACCAAAAATTTTATTCGCAGCCTCTGGGCATCTTTTGAAATGTGCAACAAAATAAAAACCTCTGAACCTGTTTTGACACTGTGTAGGCTCAGTGGATGACACGCCAACCCAGTGAGTCTCATTTAAATGCAAATGTGTCACAAACTTCTGCATCAAATCCTTTTTAAATGTATAAAATGCCTAGAAGAACATTCTAGACAGGATTGACATCCACAGTCAAACTTTAAAGAAGATTATGAAAATAATCTTTTTCTCGTTCTTTTTCTTTTGTTTTGTTTTTTGGTTTTTTAGCTGGAAGCTGAAGCTGTGCCTGAAGTATCTGAAAAATATGGAATTAGTTCTGTTCCAACGTTCTTATTCTTTAAGGTAAGAGGAAACGGATTTAAGAGAAAATGGATTGCATGTGGACTCTTAATATGTATACTTTTTTAATACTGCTAACGGAAGAGCAGAACCTTAAGAACTTTCTCAGTGAAGAAACACACATGTATCTGATTTAAGTCTATCCAGTGGAACCTGGATATCTACAAAAGTAGATAGAAATGATTCTTACACTTTATATGTAATATTTCAGAGCTTCCTTAATTGCTTTGGGATTTTACATAGTTTTTATTTTGGTTGTCATACCTTGTATTGGGTAAAAAAATTTCCAGTAATGTTTCCTTGTCTAGCTATAGTTCTACAACATGGCAAAAACCCAAGTAAATAATCTTTTGGTTGAAATGATAAGTGTTTGGGTCATGTTTGCCTGCGATAATAAAATTCAAAATGTTTTCTTTAATAAATTCTTCTAATATCAAATTCGCTAGCATTACCAGTAGCCAGCCAACAGAATGGTATGAGTCTCGGAACTAAAGACTGGCTAAAAGATCAATACGCTAATCCACCCTGCATCTGAAAATCTATACTTTATATGGTGGTTTTGCTATTTTTTTTATTACAGTACAAGTTCTGAATTTAATCCTTTAACGTGAGCCTGTGTTTTGGTTTCCTTAGAATTCTCAGAAGATTGACAGATTAGATGGCGCACATGCCCCAGAGCTGACCAAAAAAGTGCAGCGCCATGCGTCCAGCAGTTCCGTTTCTGCTGGCTCTAATGACAGTGCAAAAGAAGATCTGAACGTGCGTCTGAAGAAACTCATCAATGCTGCCCCTTGCATGCTGTTTATGAAAGGGTCTCCAAAAGAACCTCGCTGTGGTAAGGGTTTTCTGAAGTTCGTGTTCAATGTGGCAGCACTTGCTTTGGGCTGGTTGTCAGGTTTACTCAGTTTTGGGGACATACATCCCAACAGCGTCTTGTATGCCTAGGAACATTAATGAAACGTTAATTTTCATATTGCTTATCTGCAGCTAGAGACTTGCTACTCCCTTAGTTAAATTTTGGAAATGGAATCACAGAGATTAGGGGCTTTCTAAAGAATATGTGATGTGCAATGCTGTCCTTGAACTAGGACACTTTTCCTGAGGTAGCTCAGTGTTTATTCATGACATATTTTGTGCATCAAGTTACACATGTTGAAAATGTAAAATAATCTGAAGAGAACATTTCAATTCAAGGAATAACAAGCATTGACTAACATCCGGGATTACTGTTGCCATTTGGAAAAAGAAAATCAAACTATGCTATAGCTGGTAAAATTGAAAGACCAGTAGCATGCGTTTCTGCTACAGTGGAAATGCCTTTTCTTAAACCTAGCGCTCTTAACCCTTGCTCACTGTTTAGAGTGCTTGGTTCCTAGCTAACTTGAAGTGTTGGTCTATACAGAAAGCATGTGAACAAATGTTAAAACCCCAAATTTTTCAGTACTATGAAGTTAGCATCCTTCTGCTCACGTAGTCTCAAGAAGTTGCATTGCAGAACTGATTTTGTAGGGTCTTCTGTGGTGAGCTGCAGGAGGTAATCAGTAGAGTAACACTGATGCAGGATAGAGATGGCTTGACCAAACAGCACTCTTGGCAGCTCTTGTTTGGGTATGGCTCCCTCTTGTTTGGTGTAGCTCTGGGGGCATCGTTTTGGCAATTAACAACACAACACTTTCCAGGTTGTCTCCTGTGACTGTAATCCTTGCCTGCCCTGTTGAAGTTTATCTTCAATTGTCAGTCTGCTTCTAACCCACCAATCTTTTTCTACTGATATGTTGCAGAAGTGAACATTTAGCTGCTAGCTTCTGTGCTGCTATTTTCACGTCCATTTGTTCCCTAAGGCCCATACTCCATCCTGAAAAAACAAAGAGCAAAACGCAGTGTGGAAAAACAACCGTTCCTCATCTCCAGAGCTTCACTTGGAATGGGAAGACTGAAAAGGTCTTATTCTGGGGATGGTGGCAATAAAATATAATTATAAAATTCTAAAACTGAGGGGAGGGAAAGGCAATGGGGAAAAAAGTTTCGTTGACTTCTTTTACCTCCTTTCTCTCCCCAAATTGGTCTAGAGATCAAATGTTGCAACTGCTACAGTTACTTCTTTGCAGAAGCTGACACCCAGATGAGTAAGATGGGTTTCCTTTGCCTAGCAAACATGTATCCTGTGGGGCAGATCATAGCAACTATGTTGCTGGGCCAAAGAGATGAAGGAATTGTGAAAGATAACTGGAGAGTAAGAAAAGAATTAGCAATAGTTAGCTCCTTACAGCCAAGCTTCTGAAGAAAGGCCTGTGGCATATAATTACGGAACCAATAAAGAGATGCTAACTGCTCAAGAAGTTAAATTGTCATGCAAAACCTCAGTTATTTGTGTCTAAAAACAAATAATGAAAATACCTGTTTTGTCCATCTGTGCATGAATTACGGTAGCATATGCAGGCTTGAAAGATTAATCATAAATGTTTCTATATCGTGGCAGAGATGCATGTGAATTAAATGTGTTTAAAACACTTTGAGGAGGGAAATGAGGACTCATGGAACTATTCTTTTTGACCCCCTTCTGGTAAGGGCTCAGCAGGTGCAGCCTGGAGAGAGCAGTGCTGCTTGTGTCTGGTCAGGAGTCCACGAGTGCTTGGTTTGAACTGTTGGCGTGATGTGGTGATTTATTGGTGCTGTGTTCACATAATTGCCAAATATCCTTGTGGTGTGCATGTGCTGCTAATATTCCAGCTGTGGAAGATCTCACCATGGTTTTGAGTATTAAATTCAGTTAACTGTTTCAAGTGCAGACATCCCCCATGTAGCTGCTTCTTGTGCTTTCTGTTGGAGTGTGTCCAGGAAGTTTCCAAAAGAAACTGAGTGGAGAACTGTGTAAAGGGAAATGGATGAAATAGTATAAAAGGACCTAAAAGAAACTGTTTTTACACATTCTGTCCATTTATCTTAATCTGGAAGGATTCAAATTGTCGTATCACCATGTACTGTTAAAATAGGGGAAGGATAATGATATGGAACACATTGATTTGGTGAAGTGAGAATAACGCAGATTTGTGACACGTGACTTGCCAAACAGCCTCTGCTATTTTGCATTGTATCTGTGAAGGCATTCTATCACAGGAGAGCCATTTATGTAGTTCTATATAGTTCTAGTTATTGAAATTGAGGATTGGGTCCATAGAGTAAATAAAGAGTCTTTTTGTTAACTTCAGGTCGTTTTGGGTCAGGACTAGTGCTTGACAAATGAGGGAGCTGCACAGAGTGGTAACAGTGGTGAAGCTGCTGAGTGGGCCTGTCTGGGTTGAATTACGAAGAGAAGGTTTGGACTGATATAGTGTACATTGGGCAGGAAAGGAAGAGAGTCTGTCTGTCAAGCACTATTGATTGGAGGGAGTTTAGTATAGTGCATGCTGCCCTTTTTGAGAAGGAAGACTTGTATGTAAAAGTCATGAAACAACATTTGAAAGAGAAGTAGTGGTTAAAGCGTGCCAAACGTGTGTCAGCCTGGGCCATGCGCTGTAGAGAGTAATCCAGCCCTGGCAGAGTGAGAGGAGTCTTGCATCTTGGTCCAGGCTACTTTGGGTTAATGAAGCACTTGCTTACGGCTTGTGTACAGCTTTTCTTATTGCCCCTGCCCTCCATACCTAAGTACTTTCAGCTGCTTTTAAAATATTTGCATTCCATTTTACAGTCTGCTTTTTCAGATGTTGCTGTAAAAGAGTTCTAGAAATATGGGGGGAAGTGCAAGATCCTGTATGTACTGAGGTTTCCTGTACTGTACTGGGCTTCTACTGTGTTGATATCTGCACACTCTGTTGCTCTCCTTTTTCCCTTTCTAATTTCAAGGCTGCTGTTTCATTTCAATGCACTAGTAGGTCCCAAATCACTTCAGTAGAAACAGTTTCAGAAATAACCACAAATTGCAGAACTTCCACGTTCATTGCGCTGTTGTGTATTAGCTTGGGATTCTAGCCGTTTGTGTATAAGCATTTGCTCCTATGAAGAGCTGATGAAGTTCCATCTGTTTATGTATAGATAATTCTGTATCTGTATTGCATAACAATACAGTTATAGGTGCGTGAAAGTTACATATTGTCATAGGAATCTGTAGATAATTTTGTAGGAATGGAAACTGGCTTATTCTGAAGTAGGCTTGTGAAGTCTACCTGTATGCAATAGAGCCCTGCTCTGATGAGCTGATATTTATGGGTACATTCGGGGTGTCTACAGTTTAGGTCATTCAGATATATGTGCTTTAAGTTTAACTGTGTTGGATGCTAATGTGGCACTGCTGTTAGTGAACCTGCTGTGCTTGTGCTGTGAGTTGTTTGGCAGGTGCATGGCAAGCTGTAAGAGTAGAGCATGGTGCTTGCTGTGTCCGTGGTGAGCTCAGAGGTGGTGTGCAGGCAGTGGTGAGGCTCCTCTGAGCTGCTTGTGTGCCCAGGTTCTCCGTTACGCCCGAGTCAGCCTCTGCATCCGCGTGATCAGTTGACGGCACAGGCACACCATTTCTGCTTTGGATTTCTGTGGGTGTTCAGTAGAGAGCTGGCTTTCTAAAGGGCATGGAGCAGAATGCTGGGCAGATTTTAAAGTTATGCAGAGAAAAGACCCTTTACGGTTTCTCATATGTTTGAATTTTTGAGGGGAGAGAATTCTGAGGCTATTTTAAAAAAAAAAACACAAAAAACACAAACCAAAAAAGACGTTGAGGCATCAAGGTTAGGGATAGTTAGGAACTTCATAAACTCAATATGGAAAGCAACTTAAGAGTGTAGCACAAGTTCATTTGCGTGTCTTAATATGCTAAAGTAGATATTTCTTCAAGCTTTTACTTCTTACAGTTGATCCCTGGTACCCCATGAAAAGTGCACAGGAGGTACTTACCTAAATAGAGGTATGTATTAGAATTGGAAGTATTAAAATGTAATGCAACACATGTGCTGGTTTTGGCTAGGACAGAGTTCATTTTTGTCATCATAGCTAGTCTGGGGCTGTGTTTTGGATTTGTGCGGGAAAGTGTTGATAACACAGGGATGTTTTCGTTCCTGCTGAGCAGTGCTTACACACAGTCAAGGCCTGTTCTGCTCCTCACCCCACCCCACCAGCGAGTGGGCTGGGGGGACACAAGAAGCTGGGAGGGAACATGGGTGGGACAGCTGACCCCAACTGACCAAAGGGCTATTCCATACCATACGACATCATGCTCAGTATATAAAGCTGGGGGAGAAGAAGGAAGGGGGGGACGTTCGGAGCGATGGCGTTTGTCTTCCCAAGTCACCGTTAGGCATGATGGAGCCCTGCTTTCCTGGAGATGGCTGGACACCTGCCTGCCCATGGGAAGGGGTGAAGGAATTCCTTGCTTTGCTTTGCTTGCGTGCGCAGCTTTTGCTTTCCCTTTGAAACTGTCTTCATCTCAACCCATGAGTTTTCTCACTTTTACTCTTCTGATTCTCTCCCCAATCCCACCCGGGGAAGTGAGCGAGCGGCTGGGTGGGCTGAGTTGCCTCCTGAGGTTAAATCACGACAACATGAAATCATCTGAACCTAGAGCTCTTAATTTTGCAGTTAAATACCATGCCTGGTTTAGACTTCTGTGATAGTTTCTGGCAGTAGTTGGGAGATGTTAGTAAGTCGGGTCCATGAAACTTCCTAGAATAGACAAAGTCTTTTTCAAGGTGAAGGTAATTTAACATTTTGTCAAAGATGATATGGATCTGTTATAACAGTAGTAGGAGTAATAAAAATAGAATTAAATAAAAGGAGCCATGCTTGTTCAAAGGTGAAGATATTTTTGAATTGTATCTATTTTGATACAAATAATAGGCTTGCACTTGAGCCCTTAGTGCAGTTGGCAAGTAGAGGGAACCCTATCCAGCAGTGTATTTTGGGGGGATCTTGTTGTTCCTAATTTCTTCATTGGAAAAGCCAGCTAAGCATAGTGTAAAGTAAGGTTTGCCCCCTTGGCTATGTGTTTACTGGCAATTGCATGTGGTTGCTATGTACGTTGTGTTATTTCAGTGAATTCATTTGGACCGTGGTAGTATTTGTTTATTTGCTTCATCAATACTGTAATTTATTTAGGGCGTTTTTATTGGTGTAGAATCTGGAATGGCATTTGTGATCGTCTAGATAACCGCTTAAAAAATTTTGTTTAATCATTCCTTGGAATGCATGTATGGCATTTCTTTAGAAATTCAACCTAAATCTTTTGTTACGAAAGTAAAGCTGTTCTGGCACTTTATCCCTAAGCATAACACTTCCAGACTACTGCCATAACCCTTCAAAATGAAATACAACCAATCAATCTTTCTAGTTTGCATGTAATTGCCTACAGCTAAAATAAAGCCTTTTTCCCCCCCAGTTCCTTACAGTAGAAATGAGTTAATATATTGGCGATGGAATAACCATCAGCAATCAGCCTTTAGCTGTTTACTAATGAACTCCCAGTTGTATGAAAAATTTCAGAATCTGTGTTTTACTTCAGGCTGTACATGAACTTAACACTTCAGTTGTAGAAAGAAAAGCAACTTACATGCCATACATATAAATACTGTTACTTCATATCTCAATAAATTGCAGATCATGAAAACTGCAGAAAGCTGTAGTAAAAATCCATATTTCAAAAACTAATAGGTGGTCTTGCAAGCTGAAATCAAAGGTTATTCTTCTATGGCACTTTGATTCTTTTTCCCATTTAAAGCTTCTGTATTTTTTTTATTCCTTTATTAAAGCCTTTAAGCATTGTCTCTTTTTTTTTTTTAATATTTGTATAGAGGTTTTCATTTGTCTGCACAGCATTTGTTGGAATTCTTTGAGGTAATGGTAGGATTGCAAGGGCATTTGAATCCAAAACAGGATCAGTTGGCAAAGATATAAACCACGTGTTATTATCACATTGATTTATGGACAGATTCTCAGGGATCCTTTTTGCAAACCATGTGATAGTGTTGTCTAGGAGGCTTCTGCTTCCTTAGAAGGGATGTGCATCCAAGCAACAGTGGCAGGTGTTGAAATACTTTAGGATAAAGACCACGTGTTGGAAATGAAGCAAAATTGCAAAATCTTTCAATGCATTGCAATGCACTTAGCGTTTTTTCCCAATTAGCATCATTTTTGTAGCAGAGCAATAGGTTGTGGAGGGACAGTGGAGCTGCGAATCAAGATTCGTTCATGAGTCCTAAAGATCAAGTCGTTGGCTTCCTTGTGTGGTAAAGTAGAGCAGACCTCTTCTCATCTGTTTTCTTACGGAGTAAATATCTGCAGTACACTGTGAAGCACCCAGTAGGCTGACGTCTGCTCTGGAGGAGCGTTCGTGCTCCTGTGTCAGTGGAAGTGTTAAGTGGATGAAGGTGCCTTTGAACATCAGTCTAAGGTTTCCTTTCAGGTTACCCCACAAAGAATGGACTTGTTGATGTAAAGGGCACAGCCTAGGTGTGGGTGGGGGGGTGTGTGTGTGTTGTTTTTTAAAGTGATTTTGAGGAGTTTCTGTAGAGACTAATGATTAAAAAAAATTTTTTTCTTCTTTTAAGAAAAATCAATGTAATGTTTCAATTTAATGTTTCACTTTAATGAGAATGGTGAATTGAAAATAGAGTAGAAGGAGAATTGTTTGAAAGTGAAATTTTGTGTGGGCTTCCCTCTAGTATAAGAAGATTTAGGTGATTATAGACTGTAAATTCTATAATATTAAAATTTTCATACATACAACTTTTTACAAATAATGCGATGATTTTCTTAGGAAAAAGATGCTTAGTTACAGAAGGGAGAAACTTTTCTTCTCAGGTTGGCCACATAATAAACTTAATCTGGATCTTTACATGGTAATATTCAGTGCTTAATATCCTACTGAGAGAGTGTTGTCAGAGTAGGACATAATGAAGATCTGTCATAAAGGAAAACAAAACATGGTATGAGTGTGTCACAAGGGTAGTAAAATAATATTAAGTACTCATGTGAACATAAAGGAATCTGCCTTTTACCATGAAGTAGGAAAGGACATGCTCTTAAAGCAAAAGTAGTAGAAAACATTACAAAAGCCAAGTTTCTAAGTTACACCAGTGACACAGTAGCGGGTTTAAATCCTGGTGCCCACTTTGTGTGTCAACTTCATCCACATCTGGTGTGGGAGAAGTTCAGTAGTAGCTGGAGGAAGAAATGACAGGGGTAGAGAAAGCTATGTGCAATTAGAGGAATGAAAAGAAGGCTACTGAAGATGCTGTTGTGGTCATTGGGAAGCTTTTACTCTTTGTGAATGCTCAGTGAAGAAGGGCTGGAAAAGGCAGAATAAGGGAACGCATTTAACTTTGCTTGAATTGTATGTGGGAAGAACAGAGATGCTTATATGAAGGTTACTTACTGTGTAGCGCTCTAAATAGAGAAGCACCAGACTTACTAAGCTGTCCATATACTTTGGTTGTGTAATCCCAGTAATAAATACATTTTTTTTGCCCCTTTACAATATTTGAGGATATTGACAGAGCAAAGAATAACACACTACAGCTGTTTTGAACTTACTACCTAGAAGAATTGCATTTTTTTAAATTAATAAGGTTTAGTACAGATGTGGGAATGCTTTGTTTAAAGTTCTATGTAATTCCTCTTTTTGTGTTTGCAGGTTTCAGCAAACAAATCGTGGAGATACTGAACAAACATGGTATTTCATTTAGCAGTTTTGATATTTTTTCTGATGAAGAAGTTCGTCAGGGGCTGAAAACGTATTCTAATTGGCCAACTTACCCGCAGTTGTATGTAGCTGGAGAGCTTATAGGTGGACTTGATATTGTCAAGGTTAGAAACTGAGAAATTCTTAATCTTGTTAGTTGTCAGAAGCATGCTTTTCTTGCTTTTTACATCTGATTTTTCTTCTCCCCAATCTCCCTAGGAACTCGAGGCATCTGGAGAACTGGACACAGTCTGTCCGAAGGCACAGAAGTTGGAGGACAGGTGTGATGTATTATGTCATTATTTTAGGGGTGCCAATTTTTGAGGTTTCCTGTATGTTCATTTATACTGGGGGAACACCCTATACAAATTGCTGTTCTTTGACTTTATCAGAAGTCTGTCAAGATTTTCCTTAATTACAGAACTCCTGCAGTTGTTTAATATGTTCTGTTTTCTATACAGTAAGCATCACTTTATAACGCTATAGCTTTATATTTATGTATTAAGCTACACTGTTCCAATAGGCTTTACTTATTATATTTGTAGTTTGTTAACTTTTAATTATAGCAGGAATATATATATTCCTTCTTGTCTCTCTTTTAAGAATTGATTCTTTAAAGATAACTGGGAAAATAATCTTTTAAACATTAGTAGCTTTCATTAGCTTCATTTGGCATAGACTTCATAACTATGATGTCACTGGAGAAAATATCTAAGCTTGTCTCCTCGTTTTTCTTGATTACTCATGTCCTTCAGTTCCTGTTTTCTTTCACCTTGGCAACATGAATATATGCTGCTGCAGCAGAAGTGTGTTGCTTCCTGAATCAGATGTAATATCTAGAAGCCAATTTGCCCTTCTTTAACCTTCCCATTTGAAGATTCGCCCTTGTTTGAAATTCTGACGTGCCCCAGGCAGTCAAGCTCCAGATATCTGACAAATTCTGTTTGGGAAGTTGCTAGTAGATGTGGCTTTTTTTCCTAGTTTTTATGTGAATAGTGCCATTAAGACATGGAAAGGGCGACTGGTTTACCAAGAAGGTGGCCTGTACCGTGAAGGCAAATATGTTTGCATGGATTCCCTCTTGCTGTCTGAAGATGGTAAGAGCAAGTTTTACAGTGCTCTAGATGTGTCTGGTTCTGGTTCTGTCGCCTTCTCAGCACAGCGGACAAATAATTTAATGCAAACCATTTCGATATGGTGATAAAGTACACTTACTTTTACACCTGTGTATTAATTCCTTTTTAATTTGTTCTGCAGCTGAGGTTTACCTTTACTCTAGTAGAGTAACTTGTAAATTGTTTCACCAAGGCCACAGAAAGGAATCGCTACCTTTTGCAGTTTGAGATTAAATTATAGGTGAAGATGAGGTTGTCTCAGTATGGCCTTTTAAAAACTTATTTTAGAAAGCTTCCTTTAGTCTACTCCTTCCTTTTTGCAAACTTGCATAAGCTGCAACTTTATTGCATTTATACGTAGTTCTTTGCTTTGCTTAATCTTTTTGGGGAAAGAAGGTAATGGGAAATGTCCTTTGCTTACCTAATGTGTTTTAATAGATTAAAATTGTTGGTATAGCTAAATGTCTCCCTAAAGAAGCAGTAGCAGCATCTTTTGAACAGGTGTGTGAAGTTATTATCAATTTCATCAAATTTTGATGTAGAAGTGGCCTGAAGGCAAACTGGCTAAAAATTCACCAGACAAGTCACAAGTAGCTTCTTGTTGCCTAGTTTGTTCTTCATCTTTTAGTAGGTGCTTGTTTCTTGGGTTAACACATGACATTTGGCTGAGGTCTGTTTTCTGGTGACAACTGGGAAGTTCTTTTTGCATGGCACAGATTAGTTTTTCTTCATAGCTAACCTCATACTTAACTTCTGAGCAACTGACATATTTTTCGAACTATATTCAGTCCATCAGTCACCCTAAGAAAAACCCTATGAGGTAGTTACTCAAACATGTTAAGACTTAATAAAATGAAGGCATATCAGTAGTAGAATCTATTGAATGCTAAATTATGTTCCTTTACTCAATCTCTTCCCATCAATTAACTGCATCTTCTTCGCTTGAAAATACCCTTGAAAATGGACTCTGGAAATCAGCTTGGTTTCACGAAACAGATCTGGCAGCTGGGGAACCAGCTCAGATTACTGTAGCTGTTAGTTTTGTTGTTGCTTTTTAACCTGGAGACAACTTGGTTGGAAAAATTGTTTTGAGGTTTACATGTGCAAAGGCTGTAGGTCACCAACAAAACTTTGTTTAGTTTTATTTTGCAAAGACCCTGGATTCTTTTTACATTGCGCATCATGCAAAGCGATCTTTTACAGAAAATGATCACCTGTTACGGATTTTATAGAGGGTAGTTTGCCCTTAGCAGGCAACTGTTGGATAGAAGTCTTTGCTAACTTTTTCCCTCAGTTGTCACAAAGCCTTTCCTAAAAGGAGAGGGAAAGCTGGGGAGTGTCAGAGTTGTGCAGGTAGACCAGAAGTGGACAGGGCACAATGGGGCAAAGCAGACCTATCCTTGAATTTCAGTAGTGGTTAGTCCCTAGTCCGTAAGTCCATAGATCTTATGACTGATGGACAATAGATATGGCTCTTACTCTGCAAAAATTCTCACATGGAGAAGGAGAAATGCTAAGTATTATATTCAGTATGTGAAAAAGCAGTATGTCACTAAATATAGACATTGTATTTAAAATATCCTAAAATGATGTTTCTCCTTAAACTCGTTTCTGCTTGATACTTAGAGATCAATCTAGAAAAGTAAATTGTTGCTCTAAAAGTAACAGGATGGTTCAGATTCATTCACTAGCGTTACTGTAAGCAATGTAAATGAATAGAGTTGCTTATAATAATGCTTTAAATGCATTTGGTAAAGCTGTAAGTTGCTATCTTTCCACTTTTGCATTTTGTTTTCCTGTTGAAACAAAGCTTGGGATAATAACCAAGCTGTTTTATGTCTTTTTTTGTGCCTTCTGTAGGCTTAAAATCTTGATAAACAAAGCTCCTGTGATGCTTTTTATGAAGGGAAGCAAACAGGTAAGATTAAGTGTCGCAGAATATATTATATTTAAACAGTTTTTTAAACAGTGACAATTACCTTTTTCCCCTTGCTTTCCTTGCTTAATTAAAATTAATGGTGCTGGGAAGTTAGTTATTTGTCTTTTTATTTGGCGCTTCTATAAGCCATAGATAAGCAGTCCCTGTTTTACCTGATGGATACATATTGCTAAAATGCTGATAGCTGTGTTACAGTAAAATCAGGGAATGTGATGCCCTGCAGTGATGTCCGTCAATTGATCTACAATTCGGGAATGAATGGAAGAACGGTGCATGTCTTTTTGGTCTTAGTTATTGATTGTCTCTGCAGATAATGGATTTTCTCCTGAGGTTCTGAGTGCTTGCCCCTGATGGCTGTCCTACTTGAGGCGTACACTTGAGTGTTGTTCGGAACTTTATCTCTTACCGCATGTTTCTTGAAATTTCCCTCTGTTGACCTAGTTGGATTGGGTGTCCTATCCTTTTTAATTTCTCTGACTTTATTACGCTTTCACAACTGCATTTAAAAAATGCTGCTAGATGTTTTTAAGGCTGAAGTATAATGCCACATACCATAAATGATCCACTGTCTTTCTTGTGCGTACGGAATAGTCTATGCCTGGTGTCTTTAAGCTGCACTTAATTATCTTGCTCACTGAAATAAAGGTAGTGACTGAAGACAGACAACTGCTAACAGTTAGGATTAAAATAATAACAAATGACTAAACCAAAAGGTCAGTCTATTGCTTTGTGTTGCATACTCAAACAAAGTAACCAGGGGATAAAATACTCCCTTTTGAACAGCAAGGCACTGCAATTCTTCCTGTCAAAATTACTTGAACAGCACCTAACTCAGACTTTTCATTGGAGTGGTGTACCTTAAACAATAATTGTAGTTAGTGATTGCATGTTATAGGAGTTGTTTATACGGTACTTCTTTAAAGGGACACAGGGGTAGGGGACTGAGCTCGTTCATGTGACTTGTTTTTGCATTTCATTTTCTTGTTTGTTCCCTGAGCCTTCTCTGTGTATTAACAACAGATAATTTTAAGAGTGTTATAGGCTGTTTTACTAAGCCATTTCATAGCCACTGGAACCCTGTGGGTTACGCTGACTCACTGAAACAGTGGTGATGAGCTAGTTGGGCTTAGGTCTTCTAAACAGATGCAATTCTATCTCCTTTAAAACCTGCATCTTGCCTACAGAAAGCAAGAGTTTGGGCAGGTTGCTTAACATGTTTTGATTTTGCTTGAGATACTGGTGGAGTGAAATCAGCAATAAGAAGGGATAGTCTGGATTAAATATTCAGTGTCTAAGAAATGATGAATGTTCTATGTCCTTATAGTGTCAATATGAAGTGTTTGCAGTAGATACTTTCAATTATTCATTTCAGTTGGGAGTTGCTGTACATGCAACCTATTTATCGGTTGACCATAGGTTGCTACTCTCTCCAGAATAGTAAGTAAAGGGTAGCGTATGTCTCAAAAGAAAACACATCTATTTTACAAATGCATATAAGACATTTATACCCATCATACCTATAGCTTTGGCTTTTTGAACATTCAGAAAGTAATCAAGCCTAACTAGTTTTCAAGATAGTATTGCCAAACCTGGAAGACAGATTCACCTTGTATCATTTCACACCACAACTGAGGAAAGTGTTTAATATTCTCAATGTTTTCATTTATTTCAGCAAAGTATATAAAGAAAGAGACATTCAGTACTATTTAAAGCTCAGAGTATGAAGAAGAATGAAAAAGGGATTAGCAGTATTGCTCATCCAGTAAGGTCATCACTAGCAATAAATTGGTAGTCGCTTTAGTGTAGCTTGGGTCTTGGAATTTTGTGGATTAAATATAGCAGATATATGTTTTAACATACGTGTGTTTTGCATTCTAGATGGCAAAATGTGGATTCAGCAAGCAAATTATAGAAATCATGAATAGTACTGGGTACGTAAGTAGGGGTGTGTTAATTGAATTTGGGCAGCCAGTTCTGTTTTAAAAACTACATTATATAAATAAAGAATTTGGAAGATATTAGTGAAGACTTCCCCAAGCATGAGTTTCTTTAAGAGTATTTTAAAGTATCTTTATGTAAAAGCCCATAGTGTAAATCATTACTACACTCATTTGATACCAGGTCAAATGTGGTGTGTCAGATACTACGCTGCTTTAGCACTGCTACATAGTGGTTGTCTTGCTTGGATTGAGCAAGAAAAAATTGCAGCAGTGAATTTTTTCTTTTTTTGCTGTGATTGTTGACATGAAAGAAATCCTTCCACTCTGATAAGCAACTCGTCTTAGAGAAGTGCCTTTTGATCTGTTTCCTTAATCTTGGAGCCTCTCAAGTGATCTAGCCTCAGTTTTCCTCCTTAAAGCTGTTCTTTTTGTAGTGAGAGAGATTAGTATCATCTTCCTTTGAATAAGCTCCTGTGTCATTTGTACTGCTAGTTAGAGGTTAAGCTGTTGTCTTGATTACTAGATGTTAGAATGGGCTTTTTGAGATAATAGATAACTATATATCAATATACAACTTGGAAATAAATAGCAGTTACTCAAATCATTGTTCCTTATCACTGGCCCTAGTCCACTTGCAGGAATCTATGTACTTGCTGGTTATTGAAGAGTGCCAGTTCTCAGAATGCTAGGAATTACACACCAAACCTCATACATAAATCAACCAGAAATCAAATTTACACAGGCATTTTATTTTTGTGTTTTTACGCAAGTAGTATGTGAAGATGGTGAAATAGCTGCAGCTGGTTGATTCCTTAATAAAAACCTCCCAAGTGTGTGTGGGGGTTTGTGTGGTGTATTTTTTTTTTTTTTTTTTTTTAAGCTAATAGTGAATGGAATTACTTTGAACACATTTTGGCCAATTAGAGCCTAAGCTATACAGATTAATTTTTTAGTGCGTTATGCTGTCATCTGTGCATTATAAGGAGTTTCCCATGAAACTAGGCATTTTTTACATTGCAGTTCTGGGTGCATAAGGCATTGACTTTTTTCCTCCTATTACCTGTTAATGCTGAGTGATTTGGAAGCTAGCTTGTAAACGTACCCATTTTGAATTTTTGAGGGTCTTACATTGCAAAACTCCACAGTAGATGATTTTGTTGATTTTTTTTTTTTTTTTTTTTTTTTCCTAGCGTTGATTATGAGACATTTGACATACTGGAAGATGAAGAGGTAACAGCTTCTCCATCATTGAGAATTTCATTGTTGCTTTTACTAAAGTTGAAGTTTACATTTAAGATTATTTTTCTTAGGTGCGGCAAGGATTAAAAACCTATTCAAACTGGCCAACATATCCTCAATTATATGTGAAAGGCGAACTCGTTGGAGGGGTGGATATTGTTAAGGTAAGAATGGGAGAATCTTGTTGGAGATGTAAATTGACCATTTGTTTCAAACTGTAGAAATGTTTTCTGCCCATAACATACAGAAATTCCTGTGTAGTGGCCCTAGATCTTGAAACCGAATGACTTGCTTGCTTTTACTGTGACTTCTATTAGCTCAACACACAGTTGAAAGGAGCTCTAAATCTCTAGCATTCTCCTATGCCAAGATTTAGCAGTGAAATGTATTTTCTTGACAGCAGTCAGTTACTGTTACTGTAAAGACCATTTTTACCCCGTGGGTGCATTTTTACAGGTTTCTCTTCCTAGTTTTACTTCTGACATTGCTTTTCTCAAATAAGGTGGGCGAGACATTTTTTTTCCTAGCAAACAGTCTCATTCCTGGAAGAAAGTAAGGTTTATTGTAGTTGTTTGAACAGACCCTGAAGCAACAAAAATAGATCTGCATCTCTTACTGTGGTTTTTGATTTTTGTAACAGAGCAGTCACAGTGTTCTAAACCCCAAATACTCTTGAGCCCATTCTTGTCTGAATGTTTTATAGCCAATTCCTCAGACATTGTAACTCCTGGGAAGATACAATCAATAAATCTCATTTAGTTCTAAAAATACTGGTATTACTTAAATTATATAGATTACTTTAATTTTATTTATTTAACAAGCGGGTGGGTTATTTCAGTGATCAGTAAGTATAGTCTCAGGCATTGCGGAGATGCTGCAAAATACTTCTCTCGCTGGCATTTAAATGTAATTTGTCTATTGGCATTGCTGGACTGTGTTCAGTTCACACTAACTTGTATGGGTAGATGAATGTTGTCAGTGTTTCAAAATGCATTCCATAATATATCATAATATGTAATAAAATTGAGACAGTTGTTTCTCTTGAGAGATGGGAAAAGAATATATACTCCACAACACGTTATTTTAAAACTATTTCCTGGTGTTATCTAGCTCTTTAGCAAGTTAACAGCCTTATAATTTGAATTTAAATCATCAAGATAATATGGGCAAGCACCTCTTATTTAGAACTCTTACTGTCTCTTACTGTCTTGTTTGTTTTAATGTGTGGTAGTAACAGAATCTATCAATGGATAGTCATTTTTTCTTTTTGTGGGAGGCATTTTGGACGTTGTAAAATTTTGCCTATGCCTAAAATATATCTTGAATTGCATCTAGAAGGCGATATACCAGGGGATTTACCTGGTAAAGTTGATAACAAACGATTCTTTTAAAGGTGTATCTCTTCACTAAATAAGTTTCCTCTTTTACTAAATAGGCACAAAACAGAATTTAAATACGTTATGAACTTCAGTGTCTTGGTCAAGAGGGACCTCTAGTGGCGTTCCCTTAATAGCCAGCGAATCGATTTCCTTATCCGTGAACTGTCCCTATTGAAATCTTGTTAGCAGGATCGCAAAATATACATAGAGAATAACTGCTGTATATATTTCTTTACAGGAACTAAAAGAAAGTGGTGAATTGTTGCCTGTTCTGAAGGGAGAAAATTAATGGAAAAGGACATCGATGGGAACAGAAATACTTTGAACAATTACTCATTTGTAGATTATATTGGAGCAATATACAATTTAGCCCTGTGGAACTGACCAGGAGTAAATAAATACAGCTTGTGTACTGTATGTATTTCACAAGACCATGCTACGTATGAAAAAGTGTTTCCACTGAAGATACAAAAATGTCAAGATCTTCAAATTCAATTAAAATATAATGCTAAAGAACTTTGGGTTTGTTATTACACTCTTTCTGTGTATTCATTGCATCTAGATGTTTAAGAATTGAGTAATGACACCATTATCCATTGCAGTACTATATAGGACTAAGTTGCATCTTTTTGGTTTTTTTGGGCTCAGCTTTCATTAGGGGAATATTAATGGGTATACCTCTGTGGTATGGAGCATAATAATTTCCTGTCCCTGTTAATAATTTTTTTCATGTCTAGTGAGTGAGAAAAATACTGTTGAAACCCTAATCCAGTGCACCATTAGGAAGTTGTTATTAATGAGTTTCAGCTGTATACTATGCATCTTCATTATCTAAGTAGGTACAGTAACTGTTAATTTCAGATGTTCAACCTTCTTCAACATAGCTTTTTGGACATTTTTAAATTATGGTGGAAATGAGCCAATAAACACAGTGATTAGGCCAGTCTTCTGGTATATCGTCAGTACTCCTTCAGTTAGATGGAAAGGTTTACTTTCTGGGCTATGACTTTGGCAATTTAAATCATCGTGTTAATATACGAATCCTTCACTTCTGTATTCAGAGGATTTAATTTGTTTTTAATCCTTCTTTCAATACCTGTAATGCTCTGAAATGTAATGGGCTCTAATAATGGGCTGACCATCAAATCAGCTACGGTGCAGGTGTACTTGCAAGTATGTGCAGGAGGGTATTTCTCTTCAGGAGAAATAGTTTTTGCTTTCAGGTCTTTTGAGTTCTTAGCATCTGTGCTGAGACTAATGAGGTTTTTATTTTGGAAGGTGTTTTTGTGCCTGTGAAATACTGAAATCTTTCTGGTTAATTACGTATAGACTGCTGTGCGTGACAGCAGTATCAGCTGCTATGGACTTCTAGCTGTGAAATACTGGTTTAAACTGTTTTGAGTGCATTGGCTATACACAGTAAAGAGGACAAGGACACCGTATTCTTAGAGTGGTCTAGAACCTGGGAGGAGCAAGCTCCCTTTGCGAAGCACTGGCGAGCAGAAAAGTGCCTGAACCTCACCAGTAATACATTTGGAGCAGAGAGGTATTGCTGAAAGCCTTCTTGCTGATTTTTGTGTCGGTTGTGCTTGCAGAGAGACACCTGTGCCTGCTCAAGATGCATGGCCAGAAACTCTTCTGAAGAGTTGCTTTCTTGTCAGGAGGGGTCAGGACTGACCGCGTGCTCTTCAAAAGGTACCTGGAAGAAAAGAGGCCTGATGGGTTAGGTGGTGTGAAGTTTTAGGCAGCAGCTGAGAAGTAAGGTTTTGGAAGCAAGTCTGGGGCTTTGTTGCTTAAATTCTAAATATAATCTAAATACACTGGAACCTGACACAAGACTCTTATTGGGCTTGGTCCCAAACTAGTAAAGGTTGGCTGCAGAGAAAAAGGTACTTATACGTGCTACAGAATTCTTAGTGATTGATATTTAATTCAATCCAAGTATTAATTTTCTAGGAATAACTTTAGTAATTACTATAAAATACCATATGTTATAACTTTGAAAACAATTTTAATCGCTATTAAAAAATCTTTTCCCTCTCATGAAAACAACCCTTAATTAATCTCTCAAAGTGAATTGCAAATGCATCCGGACAGTTGTCAGTAGTAATTGTAACCTACTTCATATTAAAAAAAAAAAAAGGAAATCCTTTCAAAAGGTAACATCTGTGTGGTCAAATTAGGAATTAGAAGCTTTAATTAAAACAAGAATAAATACAAAATGCTATTTCTTCTGCAATAGTTTTCCTTCAAAATTCACTATAGTGGAATTTAACTTCTCAAGGTTTATAGAGTCCTGCTAATACTTTTACAGAAGTGCAAAAGACCACCAGTGAATAAGAGTTTTTCTAACAGTTTATATTTTTATATTCCTTATATTCCAGTTCTACACTTCTTACACCAGTACGGAATGTGTTCTTGAAGTGAAACTACTGTGCCGCTGTTTGTGTTTGGTGACTGTTCTCTTAACTTTTCACGGTGCTGAACTGAGGGTCTCCAGCTTTGGTAATTAGCAACATTTGGTATATTTAGTACTCATTCTTTTGTCAGAATTCATTGTAAACCCACTCTGTATAAGTTAAAATGGCACTGTGGTGTTTCTTTGGACTAAACCAGACTTTCTGGGAACAAGCACTTTTAAAAAAAAGTGGTTTGAGCTTTTCTAACCCGTTCTGCCTCTGGCTGTGAGCGTAGCCTGCGGCCGGATTCGGAGCGCTTGGGGGATGCCCACGCAGCACCGGGGAGCACGGCGCAGGGAGGCCCCTCCAGATCGGGGTGCTTAACATGGCAACTGGGAACATCAACCTCCAGCAGTTGAATGGTGCGAATAGGGCATCGCCTCTGAATTTCACGCTGGCGCTGGTAAAATGCTTTGGAAAGTGGCATATTTCCACACAGGGCTTGCGCTGCTGCGTGGTGTAGGTACGCCCCTGCAGCTGTGTGATTTAAGAATTTGTACTGAGTCTGTATATGGGCTTTACTGTCCCCTAGCTGTAATTTTGGTTAGGGTTTGTTTGCGTCTAAGGAGCTCAGAACTGTTAGCTCCGAGCTGCCTTGGCAAAGGGAAGAATGTGTGGGTGGAGGCTGCCTCTCCGTGGTAGGAGAGCGTACATTGCACAGGCGCGGCTGGCCTGCAGTCCCCTCCTGGCTCAACAAGAGAGAGTCGGGACATCTGCAACTACATAAAACACGCTTGGAAACAACTTCAGCCATATGGCCAAAACCTTAATTCAAGGGACTGCTGGGGAGCGTGGCTTGTACACTGCTGCTGCCTTGCAGGGATAACTCTCGCCCTTCTGTAAGAATACGTGATCCCTCTGTCTCTCGAATAGACTGCTGCTACTGGGGGAAAAAAAAGTTTAGCTTTATGTGGAACGGAAGAGACAGTGGGTGTGTAGTTTTATCGGCACTCGCAATGAGATGAAGATGAGGTAGATGGATTCATCAAGGGATGAAGTAGCCAAGGGATGGTAAGTGCTGGTGGAAGGTACGAGGTGGAGACCTGTAACCAGTGGAAGTGCTGCTGCTGCTTATTTCAGCTTTCTGCACGCACTCACACACACAGAATGCGTTTCTTGGTCCTCTTCCTAAAGACACTCCTTTTACCTACTAAGAGAAAAGTACAGACTGAGTTCCTTAGCTTTTTATGTAAATTAGAAAGATTGATTTGGGCAATACTGTTAGGTGGTATTCCCAGACCTCTGAAGCCAAACGTGGGGATGCCTCGGGTCGCTGTGCTGGGAGACATCCAAGGAAAAATGCGTGGTTTGCACAGAAGGGGAAGAAGGCGATGAAGTGTTGGAGCTGTGCTCTGCCAGGTGAAGGGGTAAGTGAGGGCTTGAGCTTTTATGGCTGCTGAAGATGGCATGTTACTTTTTACTATGCAGAAGTATTGACATCGGTGTTTGGGTACAGTTAACATAAATTAACTTATATTCTGCTTACTTGTATTTTTCTTTTGCTTTCTTTTCCTTGCTTGTCCCAAGATTTCAGTTAGATTTTTTTTTTTTTCCCCCCTGTACTTTAATTGGGGTATAAGGAAAAGAAAATTAACCATGAGGGTGGTCAAACGGAACAGGCTGCCTCGAGAGGTTGGGGCTCTCCATCCTGGGAGGTGTTCAGGACTCACCTAGATTAATCTCAGAGAAACCTGATCTGATTTGATCCGCTTTTAGCAACAGGTTGGACTGGATGACATGCAGAGCTCTGTCCCAACCTGAATTAGTCTCTGCTTTTAAATGACACAGTAGTGAAGTGTTAATGGATGGTGAAAAGTGTTGGTGAATAGTGCAGAACAGCACCTACGGCTCCCTTTGAGCGGCCAAAATGAGAGTCCTGCCGCAGCGATTAACTGCTGGGTGGTATTAACTGTATTAATACCTTCGCCTAACCAGATAATTGCCACCCCTGTCACCTCCTCTGTGCCTGAATAAGAAATACTTTGAAAACCCTATGAAATATTCTGTTTTTTAAAGCCAAGTGCCATATAGCTGAGCTAGGTAATGCAGTACCGTTTTTTAAATTACAAATTAATCTGGCAATATGTGAACATTGGGTAAAGGCTTCTGACAGTCCAAGGAGAAATTTGATGCAGTTAATGATTTTAATTAGGGGAGTGTTTCTTGGAAAGTCATCAGAAAGATACAGCGTCTCCTTTCGTAGTACTGAGGCAGAAGTGGAGGAAAGCAGAGATTTTTTTTTTCGTCAAGCTGTAGTTGCAGGCAGCTGATTCAGATGAGACTATCGAGCTGTTCAAAAGCAATCAAAGAACACGGGTTTAAAGAGCCTGGTTTTGGCTCGTGCCTGACCGTGCCTTCCCTCACCTTCCCGAAGCGAGTGTCCCGCTCTGCCGCAGCACGAGTGAAGAGCGTCTCGACTTCTGTCCAGCTGGGCTCGGGGGAAGTCGCTGTCTTCCTTTTCTTCTGGCCACATTTGTCTGCTCTGTCCTGATGTGTACGGTCAGGGGGAGCGGAGTCCCTTCCCAAGCTAGGGAAGCACTTGGAAATGGGCTAATAAAATTCAGGGGAGAGGAGACAGAGATGTTGGTACAGTCCTTACCTCTTCCTTTGCTGGAAAACTTGCATCCCGCTGTTAATTCAGGGTCTGTAAGTCCTTCGGCCACGTGGTAAGGTTCCGCTGTTCTCTGTTGCGGTGTAGTTGTGATCTGGGTGTGTGTGAAGTATTTCCCCCCGTACAAGAACTGTTTATGCCCAGCCACACCTGCAGTCGTACTAGTATTTCTATTGACTGTTGCTTGTGTACAGAAATGTTTAAAAACTTGAATAAAGGGGCTCCTGGTGTGTACTGGAGGAAGAAAAGACCGCTCCTTTCTGCATGTGCTGAAGACCTCGGGTGTAACAGGACCAATGCTTTGGTGGGACTCTGAGCTTCTAGTTTCCTAAAAGCTTGACCGGGGAGGGAGGACATCCAGCATGTGAAATTCTGCCTTGGGCTTATTAAAAGAAATACGGGCAGTGCCCCCTCATGCTGGGTCCCACCAGACACTGTCCCTGTAAGGGCTCTTTGCCCAGCGCCTCGGTGTGCCTGATGGGCAGCCTGGGTTCAGGTGGGCTCCTGGGCCTTGGCACGCGTGGCCGAGATGCAGAACAAGCTTTGGCTGGTTGCTCTGGTCACGGTAACCTCAGGCAAAAGCGAGGTGCGAGCGAGAGGTGAAGGCATTGCTAGCACTCGTAGTCTGAGAGGAGCAGAGGCTGGTAGGACATCGTTCATGGTTCATCAGAGCAGATAAGCAGGTTGCTGTGCTTTGTAGCCTTTTACTCTCAAAATGTTTCTCCTGCTGACCCATTTCCCATCTTACTTCCTACTTTAAACTGAGATCTGTTTAAGCTCCGGTCTTCCTTAGAAGATGTGCAGGTAGGGGGAAGGATGGATCACAGACTGTCGCAGCCTTTTCTCTTCAAATCTACAAAGGCGTCCTGTGGAAGTGGAAGAGGAAGGTGCAGCCTGAGTTCACGTGGTGGAAGGCTGCAGGCTGACCAGTTCTCACTCGTTAGGTTCTCCTACATGAAAGAAAAACACGTTTCCAAGGGAAGATGCTTCCTCCGCGTCCTGCACGAACACTGAATGTAAGGTGAGGCAGCAGTGGGTCTGGTGGTGTGGTCGGCTTTCCACAGTCCCTAGTGGGCTATGCCAGAGTCCCCGGGTCTGGCTTACAGTGGCACAAGCGCTAAAGCTGACCCCAGTGAGGTGCGAGGACGGGGCACGTGCTGGCCCTGGGGCAAGCAGAGCCACGCTGCCCACGGCCGCCCCATGCTGGAGCTGGGGATCGGGCCCGGACTGCCCCTGCGGGCTGGGGGCTGCGGGCACGGGGGGTTGGTTCGTCCCCCACCACCCTTGTGCGGGTCTTCCCATGTGCTGCTGCGTCCGTGGTAAATACAGTAACTTCTACAGGCACTAGGTAGTTTCTTGAGATGAATTTTCAAAAAAGCCACAAACTTTTGCCTCTTCCGAGTTGGCTCACGGAATAGAGGCTATGGCAGTACAGCGCCTTTCCTTGCCAGTGCTGTGCCTAGTGTAGAATTACTTTGGTATCGTTTTTTCGCAATAGTCAAGATTTACCTTGAAGACAAAAATTTTTAGAAGCAACTGCCGCACACTGCTGCTTTTGTGACCTGCTGGAGGGTGCACCTTCAGCCAGCGCGTTCTTCTGCAGCATAATCATCTGGAGATGAATAGCTAAAACTAGTAAAACAGTAAAATAGTTAAATGTAATTCAGACATCGATGTGTGTCCTCAGTGCCCCAGAAGGAAAGCCGCCTTGTCTGCTCTAAGACCACTTTATAAAGGTGAATCTTTAGCCATGAATGCAAACGCTGCCCAGCCTGGCCAGTATATTGAAAAAGCACGGACTTTGGGTAAAAAAAAAAAACAACCCAGCCCTAAGGCTTTCTGCTACCTGAGTGCTGGTGGCCAAGGAGCTCCGGGAGCCGGGGGTCATGCGGGGCTGCGTTGGGAGCTCCGCGGCCGGGCAGGGCGGCGAGGGGGGAATGACGAAGCGGACCGTGGGGGGCTGCCGAGGCGCAGCTTGAGGGTGCTCGCTGCTCGGGACCTGGTGGCTGCCGGCACCGGGAGCGTGTTCACCCTGCGGGTGATCTGCGCTGCTGGCAGGGTCACAGAGAGCGCTCTCGGATGTCGCTTTATTGTTGGTTTTTTTTTTTTTTTTTTTAAGTTTAAAGGTAAAAGCATAGGTAGCTGTTTAGAAAGGCAAACTTGGACTCTTCAGCTTTTTTTAAGTTTATATGTTGGGTAGTAATAATAATACAAGCTGCCCGCGGCTATGGGTACATCCCCCAAATGGCTTTTCTCAGGGGGCGCTGCACAATGCCCAGTTATGTTAGAAATAAAGACGTAAATGACTAATGAGACAGTCCTAGCTCGAGGGGTGGTGGCAGAGGAAGCAGCAATGTGCGGCGGGGTACGGAGGGATGCAGTGGGGAAAGCTGGGGGCAAGGGGGACAGGGGGACGTCTGCAGGGCTGGCAGACAGCTGGCGTGGCTGAGGGGGCCAGATGCAATGGCAACCGAGGTAGGGAGTGAAACTGGGGCCTCCGCTGAGCCTCCCGAGGAGGGATTTCCCAGACTGAGCGTGGCCTGGGTGAGCGGTGACACCAGCCCCCGTGGAAGCGGCGTCACAGCTGGTGGGGTGGCTCTGAAAGCTGGGCACACGGCTGCCTCTGAAGGAAGGACAGGCAGACAAGGTTTCCTTGCAACTTGGAAGATTTGGTTGAAATTAAGAATCTTAACGTTAGGCTGACTGAAGCTGTTGTGAAGACTGAAGCTCTTAAATACGCCGAGGGATGTTCAGGCTCCCAGCAGAATCGGTCTGACATTTCTGCCCGCTCAGCGCCTGGGATAATCCCTCGGCTGAGCGGGCTTAACCCCGGCCCGTGGTTTTTGGAATGCCAGTCTGCCTGCCCAGCACTGTGCTCTGAGAACTTGGTTTTGTACAGAAACCTATTGCATCCAAACCCACTGCTGCTTACAGTGCAACTTTAAGTGTAATTAAGCGATGGCAACAGAATTAATGGCATTACGTGCCAGTCGGGATGGAAGGTCTGGTCCTCAGCCGGTTTGGGCTGGAGATGCTGTGTTGTACTTTATCCGCGATGTGACTTCCAGGTTCAAGGTACGATATCCTCTGTTAGCCACCTCCGGAGGGAGACCCGTGATCCTCGGCGCCCACGCAGCTGCCGGGGAAGGGGGAACTCCTAATACGTGATGAGAGAGAGCAGCCGCAGCATGGCCGGGCTGCCAAAACCGGGTGAAAATCCAATTCCTGGCACCGTTCCCACTTGGTGTAAATTCTAGCTCCTTTCCCGTTACTGTATTATTAAATACGATTGTTTGTACGCGTGTGAGGGATTTAGGCAGGGGACTGAAGAGCTCTGTGTAGTAAAGTCTACTCCATATTCTTGCTTGATTTCATTGCTTTTCAGCCTGGACTCTAAGCCTCCAGGTGGATAGCGAAGCAAGCATGGGAAAGCACGGGCAGGAAAGTCCAGTTATTTTGCTAGGACAACTTAAAAATCTATAGCAATTATTATCCCCTGGCTTTTTTCCCCTCTGCGGTTCCCCGGGACTGTATGTGTGTAACACTAGATGGAGCCTTCTGTGCGCTGGAGGAGCAGAGGAGTTTGCAGAGTTCAGAGCAGCGTTCTTCACTCCCAGCAGTGTCTTGTAAAATGTGTTAATGCAAGTATCGCTGGCGACGAGGATGCCGTTTAATGGGAAAAACGCGGTGGGAAATTCTTTCTTACACCTACAGAGGGCAAAAATCATGTGGTGTTTCCCTTTGCACGAAAAATACATCAGAACTAAGAATTAGAATGGTTATAGCATTAAAGATTATGTATGCATCATTTTTAAAAGTAGTTTTTGAAGTATGCGTAGAGGAAGGGTTATGTCTGTGGCTTTGAGAACATGTGCCTGCATCTAGATACACTTAGAATTGTTTCTGTCCTTCAAATGTCTGGCTTTCCACAACCGTTTGCAGCTAGCTATCTTAGGAAAATTATTCAAAATATGATGAGTCTTGACACTTTCTTAATAAGGTGATTATGAGTTTGTATTATGGCTTTGGCGGTAGCGCTCTATAGTGCGCTGGCTGCTGATCTTTCTGAATGACGCGGCGGTGGTGGTGGTTGCGTTGGGGAGCTCTTTCCAGTGTTATTCCTACAGAAGCAGAGCGGTGTCAGCATTCTGTGCACATACGCAGCCTCTGAAAGCAACCAAGAAAGTAGATTACGGAATACTAGTTTCCGAGAAGACGAAATTGCAACATCATTGTGAAACAAACTATGTCACCTTAATTATTCTTTGCAAATTTTAGACTGCGTATAAACAACTAGTACATCTTGCTGACATCCAGAATGACTGTAGGCTACTGAGAAAATGCAAATATAAAACAAATTGTGGGCAAATTACATATGTCTGCACTGAGAATGATAACTGAAAGAGAAGTTCTTGTAGAAAGCTCTGAGAGAGGCGTGCACGGTGCCATGCAAAGGATAGATCCTCTGCACCAAGAGATTGCCGACGATTTTCAAACCTTGCAGAAAGGGATCCGTGATGGGTTAATGACCTAGTTCTGTAAATATTTATGCATGCTGCTCTAACTTTGTGCTCAGCTGAATAGTTCCCAATGAATTTACTAGAATCGCTTCATTATAGCCTCTTTAGTGGAAAAACGGGAAGATAATTAAAACTTGCGTACTCCTACGTGTAAGGACATACTTTTAAAATGCTTATGTTTAAGCAAATAGGCATACGCTTCTTAATATTTTAGAAAAATTTAGGCATGTTTAGAATTAAAGTTCTTTCCTACCTTCATGTGCCTTGCTCACGCGCTGCGTAGGACGCTAGTTTAATCGCGTTATTGCGGGAAGGGGCGGAAGAAGGGAGGGTGCCGTTGGCTTTCCAGGCAGTCTGTGGAATGGGCTGATAGTCTCTTTTCAGTGAGAAATAATCACTGCTCACCAACCGAGCGAAAAAGGCTTTATAAGGTTTTGGCTGATGGATTCAATCCAGTAAAGTAACACAAATGGGTTGAAAACAACAACAAAATCATCCGCAGTATAATATTTTGTCTTCTAAATTAAATGCGGTATCAACAGGACGTTAAATTCTCAGTGAATTTCCGTAAGTAATTCAGAACAATGATATTTCTCCTAAACCACCTGAATTAACCTGTGCCTTTTAAAGTTTGCGTTGCATGGTATAAGTCAGCAGATATGCAGGCCCCTTTCATTAAGTAGCTTTCCCTTAATTTTCAGGTGAACATGACTTCCTTATGCTGCTCAGAGTTTGTCGGTGGCCTTTTAAAAGATTACAACAACCAATTGAAAAAGTAATCTGTCAAAGCTGACATTCATCCTCTCTCCCCCCAAATTGCTACCGCTTTCCACTTCAGCTGCGTATCGGTGTGCTGTGTAGCAAAGCGAAGAGGTGTTAGCGGGGCCAGCTCATAAACTTTACTTTATCTTTGTATTAAAAACACCGTTACCTGTGGTTCTGGTAGTGGTACGGGGTGTGGTGTCGATAACGGAAATGTTGCCGTCTCCATCTCGAGGCTGATAATGCTGCGATGCACCGTGCAGGCAGAGCAAGGGAATAGTCGTAGAGCTGGTATTTGGCTGTTCTCACCTGGGGCTGCAGTGAGAGCAGTTTTAAGCCATCTGCAAGCTGCAGATGGGGAGTTCCTTGAGGAATCTTCATTTGTCATTTGGGGGATCCTTGCTTGAAATCCCTCGTTGTCGGGGGGGCCGGGCTGTGGGTCCGAGGCAGCGCTCAGCCGGCTGCAGGCGGCTCCGAGGTAGCAGTCGCTCATTGACGCTTCAGGGCACGGGGATTTGTCGTGGATGGAGTGAGCGTGCACTTCACTCACAAGAGAGAAGTAAAAATATAGTTTATTGATACAGAATAGGGAGTTAACAAAGTTCAATGCGACCGTGATTTAACAAGATTCGATGGCGAGGTGCACTCGATTATTTACTGCATAGAGGACAGGGTCAGACAGAACTGTCAGGGAGACCTTCCCGTTGAGTCAGGAGGTTCGGAAAGGACCCCCTTGCTTTCTAAACTCCTTCTCAGAGAGGAGTCTGGGTGCGGCTGGATCCAGTCCCAGTCCCAGACTTGGTCAATGGTTTATGTCTAAAGGATTATACATGTGCGCAATCAATCCTTTATACCTCTTAGCTAAGATTTCAGAGTTTAGCACGCTATTAGTCACCTACCGAGGATCTGTTGCGGCAAGGAATCTCTCAACCTCGAGGAGTAACCTTGAGAGGTGTCCCTGCTCCAGGGGAGATCCTGGCGTGCAGCCCGCGGCCGTGCAGGAGAGCTCCAAGGGCTCTTGGGCTGCTCGCTATTTATGGGGGATAAGATGATTGACCCATAGTCATAGTTGCATGCTGACCACAGGTTTTAGTTTCTTTGGTGGGCGCATTGCACAGTAGCCCTAGGCTATTGTGGTGTTATCCGTCTCCTGAATCCACTTTGAGCCGCTGCAGCCATCGTGACCAGATGCATCCATTGCAGTCACCACTGGTGGTTATCACCTGGGCAGGGTTGCAGGAGATAAAGGTCGGGGGCGGGGGAAGCACACCGTCACAGGATGTAGAGCGGGATGTGGTAATCCCAGCCAGAGCGCGATGCAAATGGAGCGGCATTACTGTAAGGATAAAGCACCGATCTGGCTACCTGACCCCCGGCACCCTGTACTGGCTTATTCACAACCTGCTTGGACCCCTCTCTACAGCACTGAGTTGCGAGCTGCGTGGCTTTTGACTCCAGTGTGTATTTGGGGATCTGAGTCCTCTCTTTAGGCACCTTCTCCTGAACAAAATGCGTGGCATGCTCTGTCTTATCCGCGATGATCAAGTTTTCTTCCTCCTGTGTGTGCTGAGGCACTCTGGTAATATTTTGAAGGCGAGCGTGCAAGTGTTTTGAAGAGACCAGGCACCCTATGGGTATTAATAACAGTAGCTCGTTGGCCTGGCTGCGTGCATGCGTCCTTTTTTGCAATGTTTCTTTCTTAAGAATGAAGATTTATTGAGGATGAACTGACCTGCTCTGCCCCCAGCACCTAAGAGGCTCTTGCTGCAAATTACCTCCCTGGGTGAATGCCCATTCTTGCACTAATTCCCACTAGTTTCTTGGGATATTTTTGTTCCCACTGTTTGTTCCCACCTGGGAGGTGGCTTCTTCCCTTGATCTGAGGCTTGGTGAGCAGCAATGAATCTCGGGTCAAAATACAGTATTTTGTCATCAAGTGTTCCTTGCACTTTCTATGCCTATGAATAATGTTCTGCCTTTATTTAATCAGAGTGATGCCACTAATGCAGATAAAGGAGAAAATGCCATGAGCTCTAAATGCTGAAAACGTAGGTGATTTCCAAGGAGAACTTTTGGATATGCTGCAAGACGCTTGTGGGGACCAGAGAGCACCAAGCGGGCCAAAAGGTCAGAGATGTGGAAGGGATGATGGACTATTCTAAGGATTTTGTGATATTTCAAAACAGTTCTGTTTCTGCTAGCTTTATTTTGTCATCTTATTAAAAAAATCTTAATGGTAACAGGCTGGGGAGATGTTTTGTATAATGTTTTTGGGCCTCTAGAGTTTTTTCTTTACACTGTCCATTTTGATTACGCCTGGACCTTAGCAGGCATATGGCATTATATCGGATCTAGCATGAGGTGATGTCTTACAGGACTGTTGGCCGCTCTTCTTGCGTCTTTACGACTACCTGGCAATTCCGGGCGCTCCGATATCTCCATGCTGTTTCCTCACCGCTGCGTCTGGGGAGCAGAGCCGGGGTTGCTCCGTGTGCGTTTGTGCACTGGTGGCTGCTCCTTCCCAGCCTCCCCTCCTTGCGACTGACCTAAAACAATTTTGTCAGGCGCTCTTGCTGCCTTGCTATTCACCACCTCTTGCAGGCTGTTAATGAATATATTGAAAAACACCAGCCCGAAGACTGATCCCTAGGGCACTACACTATTAACCTTTCTCTATGCTGAGAATTGGCCGTTTATTTCTATTCTCTTTCCTATCTCTTAACTTGTTTTAATCCATGACAAGACTTTATCGTTCATCCGGTGGTAACCGTGTTTCCTCTACAGCCTCTAGCTGGGTAGGAACTTTATCAAATGCCTTTGGAGTACATGAACAGGTCGTATCTCCCAGTCCTCATTTAGATTACCTATCTTTTGCCCTCTGAAAGGCTCCCAACAAGCCAAGGAGATGCAGATCCCTGTCGTTGCTGGTTTTGGGGTATCATTGGAGAATTCTGTATTCTGGAAGTGCTGGCAAGGTACCGCTTTTAAGGCATTACTGGGAAATTTGTGGATATGAAGATACCTAAAAGTCAGCTTCTCGCTTGTTCTCGTTCTGAATGTCCATATTTAAAAGTACCTCATGACTTCTGACCGTCTTGATTTTAATTTAAGCGGAGGAAACATAGTCCTACGGGAACGATGAGCTTTCTGTGACTGGGTCTTGATGGCTGTGGTCACGGATGGGGAGTCTGTCGTGGCAGGCACAGAACGAAGGGACGCTGCATCTCGTGTCTCAGCAATGCAAGAAACCCAAGTCGAGAGAGTTAATGCTTCACGTTCTACTTGTAAATCAACGTGTTATCAGAGTGACCGAGACCATGGTCTTTCCTACCTTTTTTATTCAGTAAGAAACCACCTGCGTGCTCCATGCAGCCTGTCTCCTGGGTTTACCTTCTTGCGTATGCTTGGGCTGTGAGGAGATAAAGGGGTTACGAACTGGCGGCGATCTTGTGTCTGAAACCTCATCTGTGGTGTCAACAGCGTTCAGGGGATGAAGTACTGTGTATGGCTTGCTTCCATCCAGGGGGTTGCATTATACTGTTTTCTTGCCTAGGTTAAGTTATACATGTAGAATTTCAGAGAGTGTTCTCCTGCCTTTTTTTCTTTTTTTTTTCTTTAATTTCCAGCTTTTCACATGCTGTACCAGCTTGTGTTATTCGTCCAGGGTTTTTGCTTAGTTCTGGTATGATACAAAATCCTGTTAATTTATTAAGGATGCAGAGGAACTGAAGAAATCACATCCAGTAATTGGTTCGTATCTCTTGGGATTAGAAATACATGGGTTGCCCTGGAGTTGTGAGTCGTCTGTATTGGGGCAACAACGGGTGTGGAGATTCCTTACAAGAAAACTTGTGAAGGGCCAACTGACTTAGAATAAAATGGGGAAACAAGGGCTGCTGTTCCCTGTTAAAATGCTTTGGAAATGGAAGTATAGAAAGCCTTTTCATGACGTGATGGATACAGGGGCAGGGAAAGAGGAGCAAGTATGGGAGTGTGTGGGTGGAGGCTACGTATGGGGGGTGATGGAAGTCCCGATTTACCTTAGTCCTAAGCAGGGTGACAAAGCACTGCTGAAATCACTGAAGATTACAAGCTGGTAGGTCATTGCTTGCTTTCCAATATCCAACATATCTGATAGTAAAGTTCCTTTATTTTATAAAATGCCTTATTTTGATTTAATTGTTTCAAGAATTTAAAGCACAACAAAAGAGAAGTTGGCTTGTGGATGGGGAAGGATTACTGTAATGTCTCTTAGTTCAACAGATGAATTACTTCTCCCTATGAAACAAGTCGCAAGTTTAGAGCGTGACAAAAGCTCCTTCGCTGCTTAGCAAGGCATTCAGGATCATGAGTGGCAGTGCTTTGGGAAGTCCCATCTGAAACTCCTGAAACACAGAAGATGGCTGAAAGAATTGAGTAGAAATTTTGGCAATGTTCCTGGGTTTGAACTGTGCAGGAATCATCTAAAACTAGTACATGACTTTAGGCGGTGTGCCGGTGCTGTGCTCTATCTACCTGAGGGTGGGAGCACGAACGTGTGACGCATTTTTTTGGTCTTCGTTTGGAGTGTTTCCAAGGTGCTGCGACAAGACAAAGCGGTAGCGTTGTGTGCAGAGGTGTCCATTTGTCTTTCTGAGAGAGAACAGCTTGCAAAGCTATTTTAGGCTTGCAATGGTTGATGTGCCATTAGGGTAAATAGCTAGTATGACAAGCATCTACCAGCTTTTTGACATCTTTTTTTGTCCTCATCTCGCTATGATAACGTAGCTGTTCCGTGAAGGTGGTGCAAAGACAGAACGTGGTCAATAAGCTGTTGGTTTTGTTCAGGAGGACAGCCAAATAACTAAGCAGACCTCATTAGTTTCAGATCAAATGCAACACAATTTCATCCCCTGAAATAGTAATTTTCAAAAAATGTTTTGTCTTAAAAGGCGTCTTTTTTTTCCTCACTTAACTTTTATCCAGAATTCATTTCCAGTCACTTTGAGAACAGACACTAACATTTCTCTCTTTCAGGAAATGTTTTCGAATTCTTTAGCTAAAAACTATTTGAAAATCTAATTTGAATTTTTAAACAGGTTTGCCTGCCCCAAATGACTTTTGCCAAATGAAAGTTCTTCACCTGAAAAGTTTTTCCCAGCTCCAGGGAAGATCTGGATCCGCACGTCGAAGCGTCTGATGAGCGGTGTGCCGTAAGCTGGGAGCGCGCGTCTGCGAACGGTGGGACGTGGCTTTCTGAAGTAGAACAGGGAAATAGAAAACCAACACCATGGGGGGGAGGGAATGTGGTTTCCCGTTAGTGAAACCTTCACTTTAATTTTTAAAACATAAATAAAACACAATGGGCATTTGGGAGAAGCAAAATGTGAAACAGGAACATCAGATTTAAATACAGAGAATCACTGTCGTGCATTACGAGGATGCTTATTTCATCTGTTCTTCTGAAATCTCAGATTAAATCATGTTTTTCTGTCTGTGCATAGTGTATCTATTTAATGAGACACTTAGCTACTACAGGCACTAATGGGCAATGGTAATTTCTGTATTACCTTAGATTTTTCAGTGCTTTTAGTTGGAAAACTGGTATCTTAGTACCTTGATATCTCAAGGCAAAAAGATGTTGCTCTGTATTGTTTGGTTTTCCTCTAAGTAACAGAGATCTGGATTTCACTAACCCACCACTTGGCTGAAATTTGGTGGTATCATCTGCACTTGCAGATCCGTACAACACTGCAGCCATACCTAGGACTTTCATATCAAGCACAGGAATTAATTCAGATTTTAGATTATTTGGAATACTTAAAAAAAAAACCCAACCAACCAAACAAAAAAACCCAAAAAACAATTTGGTGCACATGCAACAAAATAATTGTGATCTAATTACAGCACTGGAGCCTGTGTCACTGCCTGGCACTTTGTGCCTTGTGCAGGGAGAAGGGCTGACGCGTTGGCACGGAGAGTCTCTGCATTTGGGTAGTAGATGTCGGTGCTTTGGCCAACCACAAAAACAAAATAGCAGACAACAACAAAAATCCCCTTATGCACTGTGCTCAGAAAGTTCAGGAAATTACTGGCTTAAGGAAATATGATTTCAGTCTTCAGAGCTCTCTTCTGGCAATGTGTATTTCCTGTAAATAGAAAGTTATTTCTGCTAGGGGCAGAATTATTCTCTTTTTGATGCTGAAAGCTCATTAAAATCTGATGTTAAACAATTAATGTTCCTAGGGACAAATTGTTTCATGTACTAGGACTTCGTCTAGCCAGAGGAAAAAACAATATCCCGGAAAATTACAGGGCCCATGATAAGCTTCATGCTTGCAAAATGCTCAGTGACATTCATTTCAAGCCCCAATATTTTTACAGAATCTGTCAGAATCTGTATGTAGATCTACCATTTGCCTGCTGAGGGATGATCCTGGAAAACAGTGCGTCTTCTCATAGTTTACTCTGGGCTTTGATGGATGAAGAATTAGGAGTAAGCATGTTTATCCACAGAACTAGTATTAAAATTGGATATTCAGGAATCTTAATGTTTGTTATGGAAATAGTCTCCTTTAAAATCTGGGGACATGTTGCTCTGCTCTTCGCCCTGGATGCTGCCACCACCTTCCTGCTGTGATTTACGGAGCAGCGCGTCCTCTGTGCCGACTGGTAACAGACCCCAGAGGTCTCTCCGCATCTTCTGGGGTCACCAGAGCCCTTTAAGCTTATACATTTAAGATGCTAGGGAAACAGTCAAAAAAAGATTGTTTTCCTTGGTGTTTAGCAGAAAACCCACTAGAAGTCGTCAGAGGCTAGACTGTGCGTGTTGCCTTTGCTTGATGGGGCCCTGCAAATTCTGTTTCATTCCTGTATAGGAACGCTGCGGGCAGAGGGGTTTTTACGTGTAGTCCCTTAGGGGAGAAGGGCACGGCCAGTTTCCTCCGCTCCTCGAGAGCCGGGAGCTGGCGTCGCCCTCTTGTGCTGTTCCTTGTGCCAGAACAGATAGGGAAGGCGAAGGACGCTTTGTTTGCGTTTTTGAAACCTGGCGTTACTGTTGTTCATTAAGCAAAGTCAGTGTCTTATTTCCGTGCTCCAAACAAGCATAGTAGGAAGAATTTATGGAAAGCCCAGTTTAAATATACTAAAAGTATGGAAAGCGTGCCAGCCAGCGAAGTCCAGCTCGGGGCCATGCCCTGTCTGCATCTGCGCGAGGATGGCATCCGCCGTCCGTCCCGCTCCAGCGCGGCCTTCGCGGTTTCGCTCTTTTCCTGAATTTCACGCCCAGACAGAATGTAATTGTGTGGCGAGAGCTTTTATCTCTTCATCTGAAAGCAAAATCTAGAGATTTCTGGGGAATTTATGAAACTGTATTTAATGGCTTTAAACAGGACAAAAAACTACTTACTGGCTATTTGCTGAATTTAGCCCTAAATATTAAAAAGAATGGAACCAGAGAATTTAATGAAAATCCTACTTTGGATTGAACTATATTTTTCCTAGTACATCTTAATAAAAACAATAAGAATAATAAGAAAATTACTTAGGCAAAACCCCACTTCCTAGTTCTTGCATTTGGCATCATTACTACCTTCAATTTGTGGGTAAGGATATTTTTCATGCAAAACCCCAAGCCTTTTACTCTTTAACCTTATGCTCCTAATGACTGCTCCTGATCTGAAGTCAGTTTACTGCTGTTCTTTTTTTTTTTTGACACAAACTGTAGCTATGAAACTTGCAATGCCAGAAGGAGACTGAAACTCGTGTTTCACTAAATATTCTGTATTCTAGCAAATAGCCCTGGCGGCAGGAGCTGACACGGACGCGTACCAGAGCAGTTCTCCCTTTTCATTCAATCTCTAAATTTCGTGAGAGACAGCATTGATATTTTTCCCCCCCCCAAGTTATTAAGATCTCCTTGCATCGAAATGAAAATGTATCACCTTTGGTTTCCCTAACTCCGATAATTTTGTTTCTTCGCAAGGCACGGTGAGCTTCTCGGCAGTAGGAGGTAATCCGTGGTTAACTGCTGGCTTTGGGGCTGCCGCATCCCGCACCGCCGGGGGCACAAATAGCGCTGGGCCCCTGGCAGGGGCCTGCGGAGGGGTTGCTTCTGCGGGGACAGGTTTCCTGCAGCGAGAGGAAGGGGGAAGCTCTGGGAAACTTTCTGGCTAAAGACGTTTACGTGGCTGGGAGCAGGGACCAGCACCGAGTGCTGCTGCTGGAAACGTGGTCAAAAGATTTCTGATCTCTGAAGTGCACTATCCCAATTCTTCTGGAAAACTGGCTTTTATAAGTACTGTGTAAAGACCTGATTTTTCAATAAATGAATTGTTTTTTCCCCCACCAAAGTGTTATCTTACCAAGCAGATGTAGAAGTACCAAAATGGGAACGTAAGGATGTACGTCCCGCGCTGCTGGACTGGATTCCTGGGCCCGTTATCCTTCCCACAGCAGCAGCCGTAGCCAGAGGTTTCTAGAGGAAAATGTAAGTAACTTCTGGACTCATCCTTGCTCACTTTTCTAAAATTGATTACATGTTCTGGGAACAAAAGTTTTTTTATTACATCCAACTTTTTATTTACTTACTTTCCTCAAAAGGGCAAACCATAATTAGGATGTATCCTTATGTCACAAAAGGGTTTTTTTCCCCTCTTATGAACAGTATTTTAAGTTACAGCATCTACCAGCCTTTTTCTTCCCAAGAGCTTTGCAAAATCCTGGTCATTATCTCTGTAATAAGATTTCTGGCCCTTTAGTCATCCAGAATGGGATGCGACAAAATCAAGTTGTCAGTCTGGACTGATCTTAGTGGTGAGAAGAAAATATCATGCTTAGACCTGAGGGTTTCTTTGTGTCTCTTGAGGTCTACAAAGATAACGACACTTTACTACAAGATTTTACAGGGCCACATGAATAAATTGGTACAGTAACCCCCTCTGTCCTTCTGTGCTGTATTCTACCTCGTTCTTCCTTTTCTTTGGAAAATGCTTGATGGGAATGAGTTAAATGAGACAGCATCTTCTAATCCTCAGCAGATCAATGTGTCCTCATCTTCCATATCTTTTGAGGTTCCTCAGTCCAGGAGGTCTCTTATGCTACTTATGTTAATGGCAATGCTTTCAAACAGTCCTCGTCTTCTACATTTCTATGGGTTTTTAATCGGTAAGTTTATTCTAGATTATAAAAGGTTACTGGGCTGTTTACTGCAGAGTCATCTACTGGAGGGTTTTTTTATGGGCATCTCCTTCAGTGAATCAGTTTGAAATAGCCTGAGAGCAAATCCTAATGGCTGTCTCACTAATGCTTTTCTACTGAGATTTTTATCGTTTCTTCTGCTTGAGCTCCTAGTGTCGGCTCACTCAAGTTTTGTGCCCATGCTGGGCAGAGTGTCCTCATCAGGTGTTGGCACTTACTGGATCTGACTTGTTTCTGCTCTGTGCTTCTGAGAAATAACATGTGATAGTTCTCTTACTTCTCTGGATTTCATTTTACGCTTGTTAGTTCTTACAACGTGCTTGAAGTTGATGTTTTTGGAAGCCCTAGACCTTCTCAGTTGAGATCTGTGCTGCATTTCAACTACCACTGGATGCGGTGTACTCTTCCAGCATCACCGCCTTGTTGGTCATCTGAGCCCAACAGACACAGCCAGGTTTCTGTGCTGGCATGCTCTTCTCCCTTAGGATTAAACGAGCATTTCTTCCGAAAGGAAGATGCCATTGTTCCTTCTGTCGTCTTTCTGATTCATATTAAGATTTAGATTTTTTTCACCCCTCTGCCTGGATGTGATGATTTGGGCAGCCTGCGGGTGCTCTGGGCTTGGCGTGCTTCAGGATGGGGAAAGGTCCACTTGCAGCATTTCAAGTGCTAAGTCACATCTCTTTCTGTTTTGTTTGACTTGTGTTAAAGGAGCTCCTGCCAAGTGATGAGACCTAAAGGAAACTCTACACCTGAGTGAGGAAGCTGTGTTAAAATTGCATTAACCCTGCAAGGGATGGGCGCTAGTCACTTGTTTCATTGACACAGCCTGGCTTCCCCTCTGTCTCTAATGAACAGTGAATTTTTTCTTTATTCCTAAGCCAAAAAAAGGAAAGAAAAACAGATGTGTAGTAGAACAGATTGTTTAGAAGAAATAAACACCGAAGCTGGAGAGGCTTGTCTCTCTGGCACCTCAGGCTGGGGGAGCTCTCTCTTCTAATTTTTAGACTTGGAATTTTTAGACTTGGAATTTTTAGACTTGGAATTTTTAGACTTGGAATTTTTAGACTTGGAATTTTTAGACTTGGAATTTTTAGACTTGGAATTTTTAGACTTGGAATTTTTAGACTTGGAATTTTTAGACTTGGAATTTCACACGAGTATCTTCACTGAGCATATGGGTGTGTGTATATGTGTATACACTATATAGCACACTATACAGCCCATAGTATATACACATAGTGGATATAATGTGAAGCAGACACTAACTTGGACAAAATCAATTACCATTGGTTATAATCAGCTTGAGCACATTATATTAATTATATGCAATTCCACATTTGGTACTAAAACCCTGGGGCTTATTTTTCCTGCTTGGTTTGACACTAAATGCTGTTAAACTGAAGCAGTTTGGTTTAACACCCTCTTCCCCCGCTGCAAAAGGAACAGTAAATAGTGAGTAATCATGATCATTTATGAATCAAGTCTCTGTCTCCTCTACTTCTCTTTAAGATTGCTGAGGATCTCTTACACCTGGCTCACCTACAGACTAGCCTTATACTATTATTACTATTTTTAAATCCATGCAAAAAAACTGTGACCGCTCTCCTTTTCATAGCAGCCTGCAGGGCAAAATAGCAGAGTTTGAAGGGTGGGAAACCCCCCTCTGCCTGTGCTGTATCGTGCTTATTTATAGCAGCCCAGGGTTTCTTCATCCTGCAGCAGTCCGGGTGGAGCAGAAGTTTGAGTGAGCCACCGCAGTGAAATATTTCCCTGCCTGTGTTGGGCTATTCAGGTATTTACGTATTGAAGCCAGTCACTTCTGAGGCACCGGGGTACTGCGAACAGGTGACTGGGACATGATGCTCATTAATAATTTAAAGCTGGGATGAATGACTAGACTATCAGTTAAAATGGAATCCTACTAAAGCCTGGCATAAAATCAATAGTCAACAAAAATAAACAGCAGCCTAGGAGATGGAGGCTTTGACGCTGCTTTTGCCGGGATCGCACGTGAGCACAGACCTGTTCCCGACTGTGCCATGGACCTGCCCGCTGTCCCGGGCACCCGAGCAAGCTCCTGCCGGCTGTGTCGGTCACCGGCAGCGTGAGGTACCCCCTGCCCATCAACGGGGCCGGCTGTGTCGGTCACCGGCAGCGTGTGGTACCCCCTGCCCATCAACGGGGCCGGCTGTGTCGGTCACCGGCAGCGTGAGGTACCCCCTGCCCATCAACGGGGCCTTGCCGGTGGGCCCTGGGGCTGGGTGTCACCTTGGGTCCCGTCGCCGAACCTGCGCTCAAGGGGCAGAGCGTGCAGCCAGCGAGGGCACGTCCTCCCGCCATGCCTGCGTGGAGCTGAGCAGTTTCAGACGATTGAAAAATACATAATTGTAGTAATTAGCTCATTATTTGCAAAATTGTTGTAAACATGTTAATAATTAAGCAGTAGCTACACTGTATAGTGTGCCTATGGTTAATGTGGCAGTGGTTATTAAAATGCATTAATGATTCCAGGAAAGTTCACGTAGATACTACAAATCCTTTTTCCAAGTATAGCGTATTTTTTGTGTATTCACAGCAACTGCACGTTTTACAAAAAAGCATATAATGATAATTTTTCTGTAAACTACATTTTTAATGTGTCACTGTGCACTTTCTTAAAATATTTTGTGGGACTAAAGATGTCTGGTAGCTAAATTATTTGTTATCAGACTCTACCCTATGAAAAGTCTGATTAGACATGCAGGTAATAAAATGAGAAATAAAATATTTAAAGCACATGCTAACACAATAGTCTGCTTCTATAAATGATCTTTGTGGGATGTCTACAGTAAAAAAAAAATATATATTGGAATGACAGTTTAAATATATTTTCACTTTATCCTGTGGTATGAGGAATACAATCCAAAAATATATCACTACATTATGACTGTCTGTAGATGCCAAAATCCTGCACACAGCTGTGCATATTTTAAGCTATGCTCTTCTAAACAAGTGACCACACTACAAATTTAATTTGGGCTTTTCACAAGTATGCCTGAATACCCTGGAAAGATGCATAGGAAGGGGTTTATTTACTTCAAATAATTTATTATTTAAGACTGTGACCCTAGAAACTCATATTCAGATGTGTAACTTTGTGCGGAGGAATAGCCATCCAAATCAATAGAGGTGTTTATCTGACTGAAGTTGCACACGTGCTGCAAAATGTACATAATGAGATCAAAATTCAGATACAAGAAGGGAACGAATAACACATGTACAACCTGATCTCGGCAGCAGTTAGGCAACCACACGTCTGCAAGTATTTGAGCTACCCGGGTTAAACAGGACTATTTGTGTTTATGGTAGTTTATGGCCAGACGTCAGTGGTGGGAAGATGATGCTCTGATCTGTGGCGGAACCTTTTTTTGGTTCCTTTAGGAGTCAGTGGCAGTTGATATTATTTTGCTGCTTGTGTTTATTAATTTACAGTGCATGCCGGTTTCTGGAGGGCGTTGCTTGCTGGTGAACGACGCGGCTTATCTTCCCAGGTCACTGCGGATTAGTTTTAGCACTGGTTATTTCTGTTTTAGTTTGCCGGAGTGCAAACACTGTTGTTTATGGATACAGCCCAGCTCTTAACATCTCTCATTAAGTGTTTTGCCCTGGAAGAGACAAACCTGATTTTCTATTACCTGAGCAAAATAAACCCGTATTTGTTTTCTTTGCCACCAAAAGCATAGGGGCAGTAGCAGCCACAGCAACGTAACCTACAGGCTGCCTTCGTAGCCAGGGAGGTGGCCAGAGTCACCAGATCCTCAGGGTTTTGCCTCGTTGAACCATGGACGTCTCCAAGCATGGGGATTTCACAGTGTGTTGCACGGGGGAACCTGATCCAGTGCTCATCCAACCTCACTGCGATTTTTTTTTTTTTTTTTTTTTCCTCCCCCCTCTTCTGTCTCGGTGGAGCTTGCCTCATTGCACCTTGGCATTGCTACCGCCTGCTCTTTGGCTGAGCGCCTTTGGCTGAGTTTTCTCCATGACCCTCTTTTATAGGCAGCTGTTAGATCCCTCCTTCGCCTCCTTTTCTCCAGGCTGTTTTGAAAGTGCTGATGAAATCAAAGTGAATGGCATCCTTGCTTTTCCCTTGCCCATGGATCCAGTAATCTCATCCCAGCAGCTGATGAACATCGGGCACGGTTTGTACATGGTAAGGTGGTCCCAGTTCCCTTCTTGCCTTTCACAGATGCCGTTTCAGGCACATGGAGCTTTGAAGATCCATGGTCTTCCCAGAGGCTGTTTTGGGGTTTGCCCTCTTTGGGGATGAAGCAATGTCCGCCTTTCTCCAGCCTTGGGTCTCCCCCCATCCCTGTGAACCTGGAGAGACTACTGAGAGCAGCCTCACGGTGGTATCTCCTGGGTCCTTCAGCATCCTTGGAGTCCTCCTGTCCTCTGGTCCCATAGTGGTGGGAAGTCCCCTCTGGACAACAGTAAGTGCCTCTGTTGATAAATGAATATACATTTATTCTAATTTCAAAGGATGATCTCGCGTTCTCTCCCTTTCCAGTTCCCAGCCTGCTGGTTTGCAGGGCTTTGCTCTGGGCTCTTGCTGGTGGCTTTCCCTCCTGGGGATTTCCCTCTGTCTCCAAAGCCTGATGTGTTTTCCCATGAGCAGTGCAGGCTTGCTGGCACCCGGTCCCTTTTGTTCCAGGGGTAGACTGAGAAGGTGAATGTGTAGTTTTTGCCTTTGTCTTTGACCGTGGACAGTGTTGGTTGGACTGCTGTTCAGGCGAGTAACCCCAAATGTTTGTTTTCAGCAGAATCGAAGCGGGCATTTGTCTGTTCTGGCCTGGATATAGAAGCGACTGAGGAAACAATGTTTTTCTGTTCTCTGGCAATATGCTACATGAGGGTTGTTTTTGCAATAAAGAGCAGCCTTATCTGTTAGTACCCGATCCTGACCCATGAACCAGCCTTGCCATCCTTTGCCTTGCTGAAATTTCATAAGGCTTAAAACATAAAACCCCATGTGCTGGTTTTGGCTGAGGTAGAGTTCATTTTCTTCACAGTAGCTGGTATGGGGCTGTGTTTTGGATTTGTGCTGGAAACAGTGTTGGTGACCCAGGGCTGGTTTCGTTCCTGCTGAGCAGTGCTTACACACAGTCAAGGCCTGTTCTGCTCCTCACCCCACCCCACCAGCGAGTGGCTGGGGGGCACAAGGAGCTGGGAGGGGACACGGCCGGGACAGCTGACCCCAATGCCCAAAGGGACATCCCACACCACATGGCGTCATGCTCAGCATATAAAGCGGGGGAAGAAGAAGGAAGGGGGGGACGTTGGGAGTGATGGCGTTTGTCTTCCCAAGTCCCCGTTAGGCGTGATGGAGCCCTGCTGTCCTGGAGATGGCTGAACACCTGCCTGGCCACGGGAAGGGGTGAAGGAATTCCTTGCTTTGCTTTGCTTGTGTGCGCGGCTTTTGCTTTCCCTATGAAACCGTCTTTATCTCAGCCCACGAGTTTTCTCACTCTTACCCTTCCGATTCTCTCCCCCATCCCACCTGGGGGAGTGAGCGAGCGGCTGGGTGGGGTGAGTTGCTGGCTGGGGTTAAACCATACCACCCCAATCACTTAAGAGGATTATTATGAAGTACACAAGTAGCATAATTAAATGTGTGTCATAATACCTGATTAGACTATGGATTTAGAGATGGAACAGCATTACGCAAAGATACAATGTATCTGGGTTAATAACAATCAACTGATTAATGTAGTACATCTCATTCAAGCCTAAAGGAGAATAGACTGAGATGATTAGCGCAGTTGCAAATATGCAGAAGTGCACAAAGCAGAATGTATGTGACGTGACTGAATAAATGAAGGGAGTTTTATCAGTGTACCAAAATATAAAGATGTTTAAAGGAGACACAGTGTTGTTAGGCAACTCACTGAAACTAGCCTGGAAGATGCAATGATTCTCGGCATATTTGTGTTACTGTGTATTTATAGTTGCAGTGAGCTAATATTCATAATGGAAGTAAACAGAAGATATTGTACTGAAATAATATTGGGCGTTAGGGCTTTTTTTATCTGCAGAAGGAAACTGAACTGAGCCGATACCCTGCTTTTAATGCTTGCCTAGGTAAAAATCCTACTGAAATGCAAAATCCAACAGAAGCCATTAAAGGCTGCGAGCACTTGGCTTCACTTGTTGTGCCCAAGGTGAGCAGAGAGGAGCTGGGAGCCCTTCTAAAGGCCAACGTTAACACATTTGCCATCTGTAGGGCTGGGTGCATCACAGATGTGCTAGGATCCTAGAAGAGGCTATGGTTGCCTTAAATTTCATGCAACGTTTAAGCTTTCTGTATGTTCTTAGTAAGTTCTAGAAGTTCTGTTGAAATAAATGAAGAAGTAATCCTTCATTGACAGCAATAGGATCAATAGAAAGCTTTTTTTGTTGTAGTTGGCAAGAACCACCTTCAAGATTAAACTTCCTTATTTTGAGAAACTCTTCTGTTTCCAATAAACAAGCCAGTCACCTACTATTTCAATAACCAAGACACAAGATCTCCCTAAAAAAGAGGTAGGAGAGAGAAGGTTCCCCATGCAAGCTTGCTGTGTGTTTTGTTTGCAGTAATGCCTGATTCCCTTCTCCTTTCAGCACCGAGCGGTGAGGGTCATGGCAAGCTTAGCTGCAGGACTCTGGATCTGGTAATTGTTGAAATTGGGTACAGGGAAGTGAACACTAGTGCTTTTGGAAAAACAGAGCTAAATATAAGCGGTTTTTATCCCCGTCTCAGAAACGTAGAAGCAGCTGGTGTCAGATGTAACATCTAGGACTATGGAGAGCATTTCTGAGCTTGTTTTACTTTTTTGGACAACTGCTGTCAAACCTTTAGAAGGGGTAGTTCCTACGTAGATCACCTCCTGGAGAAAGAGCCGTTTTATTTGCGGCCGTTACATACGGAGAGAATTAACTGTCATTGTGTGGGGACTGAAGGTGGACCACCAAAGAGGATTTGTGTTGTTCCCAGACGCAGAATTCTCTTCCGCGGTTCAGTGATTTGTTTTACTGGCACGAAAATTGACATATTGGGAGGCAGTGCTCTAGAGATAAGCAATGCATAAACAGTCAGCGTTCTCCCTCGTCTTTCTAGTGATAAAACACCGCGTTAATGCTGGATAGGGATTATGGCATCTGCTGTAATCCACTTACCTCTGGGACTCCGCAGCACACCTGCGTGGCATAACGAAGGATCTGTCGTCTTGCGTGATGCCATTCTGCAAATGGAGCTGGAGTTGCTGTGGGAGTTAGCCCAAATCCTGGGCTTTGATATCCGAAGACTGCCCATCTACTGTCTATTTGTTGTTAAAGACATTTGAGGAAGCTCTTCAACATGCAGTTCTCCAAAACATGAGAGGGGGGGAAAAGTTATTAGATACCATGGCATAATCAAAACTTTATTAAATAGATGAATACAAGATGTATATGAGAAGGCTTAACATGCAATAATAAATGAACAACAAGGCACAGTCAATGAAAGGAAGGAGGCAGTTAAAAGAAGCGTATAGGTTTTTAAACTATACTTAAGGTGTTAGATTGCCATAGCAAACACAGCTCCGGTCACCTATGGGGAACATGTAAAGAAAAGTCAGTATGTGCCTGGACTGGGGGTAGAGGGAGGGAAATAATCAGTTTGCAGATACAGTCCAATACTGGAAGTGTTATTATAAGGGAAAGAGAAAATATGTGTTCACCTGTGATATAGAAGAAAATATTACTGTGATGCTGTGATTTGGACTAGGTGATCTCCACGGGTCCTTTCCAACCTCATCCGCTCTGTGGTTTGAGCACAGGCAGCCCGATTTCTCATTTCCGCTGTCACTTCCTATCTTTAAAGGCATTATAAAGAAATTTGAGGAAACTATTTTTAGTCAGGCTTGAAAGCCACCTATTTTTTTCCATTCTATTCCATACTATATATATAGCCTGTTCAGGCCAGATTCTTGAGGGGCAGCTTTGATTCTGTTTCCTTTTATTTTTGCTCTTAATTGTTGCTCCCTTGAAACGCAGCCTTCCTTTGACCAGTAACGTCCTGCTCGTGCCTTCCCCTGTGCAGAGGGACCCTTGCCTCGGCACGGACCCCTGCTGCTATTTGCAGTTTCATGCACAGATGGGATTCAAAGGTATTTTTTTACCTTGCAGGAGCAGGCATAGGCAATAGTCTGGTTTTGGCTGCAAGCAAAAAGGGCAAGCTATAGCAAAAAAAGAAAAAAATCTAAAAAGAATCCTAATCTCATAATTTCTGAACATAGTAGAAATGTTGGAATAGTTGCTAAAATGGATAGGTTTACCTCTGGCTTTTGAAGGGGCATGAGTTCACCTTCTTTGATTGGATTCATGCTTTATAGGTGGGCGAATAAAGGCATCTGGAGATGCGAGTGCCAGCCTTGCTCTGTGCTTGTAACTGGTACCACTGGTTGAACTGGGTGTGCCCTATGGGACAGGTGATCTCTTGTCACTGAGTGCTTGACCCCAGGGTGTTTGGATTTCATCTCTCTCTTTCTGTTTTGCATTTCCTTCCCATCCTTTTTTCTTAGATGGAGGGACATGTCATCAATATCAAAGACTCTTTAGGTATTCCTAATCATTAGAAGACAGGAAAATTAAATTAAATTTATCCTAACTAGATGTGTCTTCCTTTCATGGCTTAACTTTCTTCTTTTGCCTTGCACTCGTATCATTTTATAAATCTTGAAGTCTCTCTATAATTCTTTTCAACTTAGTGAACCTACTCCACGCATTCTTTGGTTACATATAGCTCTGTTCATTTCACATCTCCTGGGGCTTTTGTAATAGGATACAAGACACCATTATGAGTAATCTGTCTTCTTTCTCCAGTACAGAGAGAAGTAGATCTGATTTTAGAGGTAGACCGATGAACAGTTTCTTATTTAGAAGAAAGACGTATTGTGGGAATGAAATAGATTATCTATGGTAGCTCTGATTCATAAAGCTGACAGATGTATAGTTTCTCATTTGGGTTGAAAACATGCAATTAGACCTCATGGTAGAGTACAGAAGTCCTAGGAATATCATGAGCTAGACCTAACCAGCCCAACCACCCAGCTTCCCCCCTCCATTGCTTCAGGTTCGTTCTGAGCAGCGGGGATTTCGCATCAGGCATGCAAGGTGTGCTGCTGTATTTGACAGTACTTGATGAAAGGCCAGAGAAGCTGACAGCAGAGAAAGAAATTTCATTTGTGTAATAGTCCGAGAGATTTAATTCCAGTTGTATTTATTCTTCATTTCTGCTCAGAGGGACTAAGCCCTCTAACTTCAAGAAAACACAAAAATACCTCGTGCTCTGCTGTCCCTTAATTGATTTTAATTTCTAGTGAAGAATTACATAGCTTCTGTGTTGAGGAAAAGTGACAAAGGGAGCTACTGCAGTTCCTGAGATCCGTGCACATTTGTGTTTAATACCTGATATAAGACTTGGAATAGATATGCGAGGGAACTGAGTGGCAGGTATGAATGATGAAAAAATCATGCAGCAGTGAGTTCAAGGCTTTTCGGTATTCGACTCCTGTTCTGTTTATTACTGCTCTGTGTCTCTCCCTTGGAGACTTCTGAAGATCTCCAGGGGCTTTAGGGATAAGGCATTTTACTTACCTGGATGGAGAAGGGCAGAGTAACAAGAACCACAGTTGTCCTCACCTGCACGTACATCCTCACCCTTCTCACCGGGGAGCTCAGAAAGGAGGAGGGCGAAGCTGTAACTTGTCCGTAGGACCAGGCAGGAGGGTCTGAGGACTTGTCAAAAGCGTTTGACTCTTCTGCATCCATTCTGCTCAGAAACACCCAGCAAAGAGCAGACGGAAATATATGTGCCGGGGAATACCTGCTGGACTGTAAATACTTGGATGAGAGCTGAGTAGCTCTTGGGCAAGAGGGGTGCTACAGTGGTGTGTCAGACCCTTAGCAGCTGAAAGCCTTGGGATGGCAATACCGAGACAATATTCCTCCTGTCAGCTTGGGGTCTGGGGCTCTTCGGTGGCCTGTGATGTGCTGCACAGCGGTGGGAAATAGTCAGGAAAAAAATGGAAATGGGAGAGAAATGGAAACAGAAACAGGAGAAGGGTCCTGAGAAACTGCGATTAAAAAAGCTCTATCAGATCAAGTTAATTGGCAAGGTGCGTGTTAGGATGTAAACAAGATGGGACTTTAATGAATGGTTGCTAATTATCATTCAAGAAGCCAACATTTTGGTGATGTGGGTCCCCCTTTTTCCCCCACAATTAGATTGTATGAACTTTATAGGAGTTAAATTATTACTTTTGAAGTAAGGAAACAGGAAAGAGCTGAGTTGATTTATGTGCATTTCAAAGGGCCGCAGGAAGTCACTGTGGGTGTAGTGTAAATCATGCCACATGCACCAATTTCTAGAAAAAATGCTGCATGAAAGGAGGAGATTCAGTGCTCGTTGGTTATGATGGGTGGAGAGAGAGCTTGCTTTGGAGCGGTGTATGTAATTAGGTTTCCTACAGAGCACAGAGTGAATTGCTAATGGCATGATTTTTTCTGTAGTCTCTCTGAAGGGTGGGTTGATCAGAAGTGCAGATAGTCTGGTTGATCCTTTATACAACACTTTTTTTTTTTTCTTCCTAAAACTGCCACGAAGGAAATCTGATCAGTCACTTCCTTCTGTTTCTCTCTCACGTGGCCTTCACTCTCTCACTTCTTCTTTTACCTTTCCAACTTATTTTTCTTTACTTCTGTTGGTGGGGTTTTCTGGTGATTTGTTGTTTGTTATTTTGTGCTTTTTTTTTCTTTCAAATACTACATACTAACCAGAGATTAGAACATCAAAAGAGAAAGGCAATGGGAAAACAGGAGAAGAAAATCTTACCATTTTCTGATTTTTTTGCAGTTATCTGCAAGTTTTTCAGTGTCTTCCAGAACCTCGATATCGCCCCAAACCAGAGGACCTGCTTTTGCTGTATGTTGTATCTGGGTACTCATGCTGTGTCCCAGTTGACAGTAGACTTACCCTCATCAAAGAGCTTGCTTTGCAAGTAAATTCCTGATTTGGCATATGTACCTAATATTCAGTTTCCTGCTTTAACATACATAGCAATTCTGGAAAATACCATAATAATAATAATAAAGCTAGCTTTGACCATGTTGCTAAGCACCCATCAAAATATCCAGTACGTGATACATTTTTTTGCCATAGTGCTGATTAGTGAGTTGCCTGAACAAAACTTGCCTCCTTTAGCACTGTGGTGTCCTAGGAATACTCTGAGGTACATTAAAAAAGGATTTAAAAAGCTGCGAAGATGAAAAATGAGTTGTTTGCTATCAATTATTTACCTCTGTAAGGGCCTGGAATACATTGCATCATGCAGATGCTGAAGTGCTTGTACAATAATACAGTCTACAACAAGATCACTTTATTTTGGTAGTTAATATAGTGGAATAATTCCTGACCACATAATAAATCTAACTTTTCCTACATCAGATTCTGTAGCATGGGAGGCCATGAAGTAATAAACTGAAAAGCACCTGTTTGTTTTTAGAAAAAAGCAAATTATACTTGATTCACAGGTCTACGGATAGTGTCAAGATGTGTGCAACAAAAAGCTTTGGTAAGTAATACCGCTATGAAAGGCAGATGAGATTTGGGGTCTGTGTTACTTTATAAATGGGGTTTGCATATTTCTTTAAAACATTTCAAAGGGTTATTTAAGAAAAAAGCTGCCATAGAAAGCTGATAGGGAGGAGTATGGTACTTGCCAGCTGGCACCTGACCGAGGTTAGTGTCTTCAAATTGAAAGGGGAGCGTGTGAGGCTGCTGTGGTGGGGATCGGGCACTCTTCCATGTGCTGTCATTCTAAGGCATCAACAGCAACATGAAGCTCACGTGCAGGGCTTACCGCCATGGAGCTTCTTGGCAGAAAAGCGGCCTTATTACTACTCAGCACTATGGCTCCTCGGTGAGAACAGGCCAAACTTACATCTCTTGCTGTTTCACCCCAATCCTTATTTTATACATTAATGAATTCTGTATCGCCATAATATCTCGGTTCTTTTAATGATTATCTGTACAGGCAAGTGTAAGACACAACCATCCTCAGAACATGTTGTGCCCAAGTATGTAAAATCACTTTTAATTTGCTTTAGACTTTGTAGGTTCTGGAGTACCACCACGGACTATTGAGTTGTCCTTGAATGCTTTTCTTTCCTCTTAAACTGGGTAAAACTGTAGGAATGCAGGTGAAGTACTACAGAGTACATGTCTGCTGACATCTGATAATTTTTATTGTTCCTACTATAAAGACAGCTGGGAAAGATGCATCACTCAGCTGGACAGATTTACTCAAGAAGGGAGGTTTGAATCGAGAAGAGTTTGGTTTGAATTAACAGTGCTTCTGACCAGCAGCTTCACTTGAATCTCAGGGGGGAAAAAGTATCTGTAGAGAAAGCAGCAATTAAATGAATTTGCTAAAAAGTAGAGTGCCATGGTTTAGCCCCAGTTGGCAACCAAGCCCCACCCAGCTGCTTGCTCCGCCCCCCCCCCCCCCCCCCCCCCCCCCCCGCATGGGGGAGAGAATCGGAAGAGCAAAAGTCAGAAAACTCGTGGGTTGAGACAAGAACAGATTAATAATTGAAATAATAATAACAAATTGTAATGAAAAGGAAAACAACAACAGAGAGAGAGAAACAAAACCCAAGAAAAAACCCCAAGTGATGCAACCACTCACCGCCTGCCGACCAACGCCCAGCCCGTCCCTGATCGCTGCCCCGACCAGCTCCCCCCAGTTTCTATACTGGGCATGACGCCGTATGGTATGGAATAGCCCTGTGGCCAGTTTGGATCAGCTGTCCTGGCCATACCCGCTGCCAGCTTCTTGTGCACCCGGCAGAGCAGGGGAAGCTGAAAAGTCCTTGCCCAGTGTCAGCACTGCTCAGCAACAGCTAAACCATCAGGGTGGTATCAACATGATTCTCATCCTGAATCCAAACCACAGCACTGTACCAGCTACTAGGGAGAAGATGAACTCTATCCCAGCTGCAACCAGGAGTGTGAGGGACTCTTCTCCCAGGAGATGTGAGCAAGGGACTGAAACGGTGTTGCTAGTGCTGTACTGCTGAGGGACACCTTCAGCCATACAACTGCTGCCATGTTGACAAATGTTTAACGTTGACCTTGCTAGGGTTAATCAGGCACTTTGAGGTGCCTGTGGTTCATGATCAGGTTATCTGGAGGCCCTTCATAATGACTTGGTTTTACCTTAGAGAACTGATAGGCTATTTATGTGCAGAATATATCTTGTTGCTCAGTGCACATGAGATCAACAGGACAAGCGTAATTGTCAGGAGTAATTGTTGGTAACGTGAGTAAGTCACAGAGAGAATTAAGGATTTTAATGAGGAGTTTGTGCAAAACAGAGATACATATGATCCCTTCTGTGAGAAGTTTACACTGTGAAGAGAGGGATTGTGTCAGGCTGTGGGCAGTAACGGCCCATACCGATATCCCAGAACCATCACTTGTTGACTGAACAACAGAAGTTTGGAAATCGGTGCTCTCCTAAAAGAAGGTAAGGTGACTTTGGGGAATTTCTATTAGAGTTTTTTTCTGGACAGTTTTCTCCTTTAAAAGCCAAGCAAGGGTATCTTTTAAAATCTGATCTTAGTAGCTGATTCTGCAGTTCTTTAAGATGGGTAGTACCTAGGCAAGTATTCAACTTATGATCGTTGTTTCATAATTGCCAGGAAGGTTTACTGAAAGGATATTTGCATACTGTAGTATTTCATTCTTTAACTTAGACTTTTTTAAAACCAAGACATGCATCACAAGGAGTTGTGATAACACAGGTGGTAGGATAAAGAAAAAGGTACAAAAGACAAGTAGAAAGATGAAAACGCCCCACTGAATGAATAGACCTAGAAGATGCATTGGATCATTGTGTGTTCCGGTATAGCAGCAGTAATTAAACGTGTTTCCTCCCTGTCCACTCCATTTCACGTGATGCTCTTTCTTCCTTTGTATCTCCTTAAATGTTTTATAGCTAGTCATTGTGAACAATTTTCTGCATACCATTTCAAAAACGTAGCATCATTTCATAAAGGTATTTAAACGGCACTGTTTCTTGTGTCTTGGCCTTTTATTTCCTGTGGCACCTCAGCTGCTTCTGGGGTGTCTGTTTGTCTTGTTCCCTGGAAAACCAGGTTTTGGAATATGCTGTTGATTTTTCACAAAACTCACTGATGGCCTTCTGACATTTTGCTTTTTCTAATGTTGGCACCCACCATCGAGTTTTATGGAAGTGCATTGCATCATGAGCATTGTAAGGCTGGGAAGGTGCTGGATGAAAAGACCTGCTTCAGCCAGAGACTGGTGGATCATGTGTTGACCTAGCTGTGTCCTAATAGACTGTAGCAGCAGTAAAAGGGACAGTAAGTTTTCATGTAGTGCAAAAAGTTGGCATCTTTGAAGCTAGTTTGTTAGTGTTTAGAATCATAGAATGCTTTGGATTGGAAGGGACCTTTACAGGTCATCTAGTCCAACCCCCCTGCAAGAGCAGGGACATCTTTAACTAGATCAGGTTGCTCAGAGCCCCATCCAACCTCACCTTGAACGTTTCCAGGGATGGGGTAACGGAGGAGTGCCAGAGTAGACCTCTGCTCTACCCCAGAACCAAGCACTTTAAGATGGTAATACATAGTAAGCCTGAGGGGCAGGTCTTCAGGCATTGCAAGCTGCCAGGGGTATGGGTATGAATCCAAAAAACCCCCAAATAAGTTACTGACTCAGGGCCAGCCAAAGTATTACCAGAAGGCTTGTCCTGCCCATCCTCCTTTAACTCATGGCAACTTTCTTCTCTGCAGCTAACGATGCCTAGCTAACTTCTGTTTCCTTTGTACTCCTCCAACTTTAACTTTTGGGCTTTGAGATAGTTTTAAGTTATTAAAGATACTATCGATAGTGGCTCTCTTTGCTCTTAGGCAAAGATGCCTGGGGAACGCTTAGTTTTTAACAAGTCTTTGGAAAGTGGATAAGATGACAGTAGTATTAAGAAACTTGCTTTCAGTTGTCTTCTATTAATACTTTTGGAGAAGAGCGTTTACTTCAGCTAAGGAAAGCTATAAGGTAATAGAAAATGCTGGGAGTAAGGAAGCAACGGCCTTGCCACTCACGCCTTGGAACGCAAGCATTAGAACTTGTCACTTCTCTCTCTTGTGCGCTTCTAAGATATTGAGCAACGAATGCCGTCTTAGTTGTTCCACGTTGTTGATCTGGCCTTTTCAGCTTGCAAGTGCTGCTGTGCCTTTTTGTGGAATCAAACACCACGGCATAATTGTTCCCAGTGAGTAACTTCCCCTTTGAGGCCTGGTTTTATTAACATTTACAAGAAAATCAGCTCCACCTTTCATGCTATTTCTCCAAGTGTTTGGCTTTCTCTGAAGTCAGGGGTGATTACTTTGGTTAGCAGGAATTTATTTCAGTCTGCTGAGGGCTAGTGTCTGTATCAGCTGGCGTTTGTGCTATTTAATTATGGAAATACCTTCTTCTTTCTTTATATTCTGCAAGAGTTGGAAACTTTCTGTCACAAAGGAATTAGTTCTTCCCAGCCTAGCCCATGAAAAAGTAACATCGTCTTTATGTTCCAGTTGGCCTCTTTGGAGAATTGACTTCATGCAATGTTCTCTGAGTCTATTTAAAAAATAATGATGCGTTGGATATCAAGAAAAACCTATGGCTGTTTTCTGATGGAACATGCTAACTATAGTCTGGGTTCAAAAGTTGAAGGCAAATTTAGATCACATTGCACCGCTAGCATTTATCTCGAGTAGCTCTATTAAACAGCAAGGTGAAAACCAGTGCAGGGGAAGGCAATGAAATACGGCGAGAAGGTGGCTGTGACAGTGCACCTCTAATGAAGACACAGTGAGCCGAGGGCTGGGGACAGCAGGAGAATGGACAGTGCTTCCCATGAAGAGGACATCCTTTTGCCTTAAGTGACAGGGCTGAAAAAGATGGAAGGCAATTGATAATTTCTTAAGTGTACTCAAGAAACAAGAGTACAGGGCCTTTATTGCCATTCTAAATTTAAACCAAAATATTTATAAAGTCTTTAACTGGTTTAAAAAAAAAAGATGATGTGAAACACGATATCTTAACATGTCCAGTTCTGAAAAGTGGTAAGATGAGGCCATATCAAATTAAAGAATGACCAAAAAAACCCCCTTCTAGTCTGGTATACTGTTTACCTTTAAAAAATGATGTTGAGTAGCTATGGGCTAAGCAAAGTTGATCAAAGAGGTCAGCACAGCTCTGGATTCTTATCGTCCATTTGAAATTCTGTATCTTGTATCTATTCAAACCAAGCATATAAAAATACCTAATGAAGCACTCTAAGCAGCAAGAGGAGGATTCTGAACATTCACTCAACCATGTCTTTTTCTCTTGGTTGCAGACTTAAATTGCTGTTATTGATTTTTCTGTTTCTGGTTAACATATTAAAGTACAATTCATATTTAACCATATATATATTTTATCACAGTGTGCCCTTTGAGAGACTTTTCTACATAATATTGAAATGCTTCCCTTCTGGTCAAGTAGTGTATTTTATATTAATGCCTCTGTTATTTCCCCCGACTGAGATGCTGGGGTTGCTAGAGAATGAAAATACTGATTTCAAGAGTAGCAGGGGTTTTCTCCTTATTGACGCTGGAACGATCTTGCAGTGCTAAAAATCTGATTTCATTCTTTCTGTTTTGGAAGTTTTTGATGTAGATTAAGAAAATAAATTGCTACTGATACTTCTTACTCTGACAGCAGCAATAACGGAGAGATTAACTCCGAAGGAGCTGCAGCACAGGGTAGCGTCACCTCTGTCCTGCCCCGTGGTGAAAGGTGTTACATGGCAGAGTGCGGCTGTAGCATCTGGGAGCACCAAAGCAATACAGGCTAAAATCCCTGCGGTGACTCTCTACCGGGAATTGTTGTGTAGATGGTTTGACCAGGTGATTAGAAAAGTACATAAGTAATAATTATTACTTGGCGTAGAGCAACTTGGGAAAACCAAAACAAATTTGAGAAATACATGAACATTCTAAACCATAGTTTCTTTTAATTTAAAAACAAATTACTAGAGTGTAGGGAATCTCTAGCATCAGTAAGAACAAGTATTGGTGTCTTGTTTTGTGGCTTTAATTATCAGCTGCAAGGGCAAGTTTCCTTCTATCCAAAATAGCAAAATCACAGAAAATGGGGATATAAGGACAGGATAGGCTTTTTGAAGTCAACATGGTTTCTGTAGCAACTTTTAGTAAAAGGTCGAAGCAGTCTCAGCCAGAATACACTCAGGGAAAGATTTGACTGTATCTTAGGAATCTAGAAATCTTGGTGAAAATCTGTGTGAGACAGAAGAATCTCATGGACCTCCTCCTGTGATGGACAAGTCAGGAAAACATGGGACAGGGAAGACCAGACTTTTTGGCTTCCTTACCTCTCCCTCGGTCTTTTCACATTACTTCTTAGTGAAGACTGCTCACCTATGGGCCAAATCAGCTGAAGAAATTAGTTTGAACCAAAATTACGTTTAATGGGTTTGGCCATTAAATATTTGTGTTTTAAACTATGCACTAGTACCAATGCATGGAAAAATGATCTCAACAAAATGCAGTCCTCAGAGGTATGCTGCAGAACAGGTGGGTCCCACGAGGCAGGAACCCTACCCTGGGCTGTCCTTATCAGCTGCCCAGGGTAGCTCTGCAGATGATGTGGCCTCCAGGTGAGGTCCAGTTCGTAACTCTGCAGATGATGTGGCCTCCAGATGAGGGTTTGGTTCCCTTGTGTCTGCAAAGATTCCTGGTATATCCTAAGTGCAGATAATGAGACATAAAGCTAAACGGTTATTTTACGTTACTTGGTATTTCCTCTGGCCTGTGCTATTCTAATGGCTCACTTGTGAACAAGTATTTTTTCATTAACAGAGCCCTTCCTAGCAGTTTCTCTTTCCATAGCATACTAATTTTTATGTGCTAAATGTTGCCGTTGCGATGCCGTCTTAGTCCTTTTTATTCATTAAATTTACTGTGTCCAATTAAATGCTGAGACTGATCTGCAATTTTAGTCCCGCCGGTTTGGTTCCATACAGCATGTAAATACATTTCGTGCCATGTAATTGTAGCCTGCAAAAATGTTGACACAAATTATAATTTGCATACTAACCATCTTGATGATAGAATAGAAAATTCAGAAAATGCTTTGCCATCGGGGGCAAATTTTGATTTTCCTGTATTGAAGGCCAGTGGCTTACGCTTACTACTACGGCATACTGTTCCTGGAAAAGCAACTGAGGTGGATATAGGTGCGATGGTATCCAGTGCCCTGTCATGCAGTTGGCTATTATCAAAGTAAAATTTAAGAGTATCAAATCATTATTTAAAGTGGATAGAAGGTGTTGTTCTCTGCAGGAAGTATTTTGAGGAAATATCTTTTGTACAACCAAGGAACTGGGTTGGACCAGATGATCTCCAGCGATGCCTTCCAACCTGTGGTTCTGTGAAAAGTGGTGATCCTTCGTTGTTCACGCCGACTGCGGCATTCCCAGGTGGTAACTTGGCCATGTGCTCGATGCTTTCCAATAAGACTTGTTAGAGGGAGGAGAGAAACCAACTCCACTGTGGTTGGGAGTTTAAAAAGCTGGAAGTTAGCGGCAAGCAATTCCCTCAGCCCAGATTATGTGAAAATCTGAAATTCTGAAGTCAGGATTCTTCTCAGGAAAAGGGTTTTGCAAGAGGTTTGCCTGTTTCATCTCCGGTTGCAACTGGAATGACGTGAGATGGGACTTCCTACCCAGCCTTTTGTTCCAAAAGGACGGGAAATAAAAACTGGAATTATTGCAAAATATTGAAGACAAAACAGAACCGAGACGTGAACTGGAGAGGAGCTTGCCTGGGGCTGCGCTTCCCAAAGCCATTTTCTCTTCAGGATACTGAGGGAAATGTTTATTGTAGGTTTTTTCTTTTTTTGATCCTTGGGACAAACTCTGCCATGTTTTCTAGTGGTTTTGCCATGGAGCTGCCCATCCCATCACCCCAGCCTGTGAGCTTGCGTGGGTCCCACGGAGCACTCGCAGTGCAACCGCTCAACCATCTGAGAGGTTTCCGAATTTTGCTTTTTGCAGAGGGAGCTGAGAGCTTGCCTCTTTCCTTAAGTCTGGGCTCTGGGAAGGAGGGAGAAATATGAGCTGAACTTGCTGTCAACTCTCTTAAAAGCTTTTTATTGTAGCTAAAATGTGTGATAATGGTACCCAGAACTATCATTATGGTTAATTAAAGGTCTGTTTCTTTTTATAATGTGAAGGTTTTATTTTCTGGAGTTGATAACATGGCAATAAAACCTTGCTTTAGGCAAAGTCTTGGTATTCAAGGTCACAATTTAGAAGTAATTTTAAAATTGAAGGAAAAACCCCAAACCAGCCTATGGTTCCTGTTATTTCTGAGTTGTGGAAGTACAGAGGGAATGATTTAGATTTAAAAGAAACAAAGGAACGCCAGCACCTGTGCACTGATGAAATGTCCGCTCTCGATCACTGGAGAGAGGTGCACAGAGGACGGACAGGTTGGGGTAAGCATCTACCAAACTGAGGGAGCTGTGCTCCGGGGAGCTGAGTACTTGTGAAATCTGTATTTAGTTTGGGTTGAAAATGCAGAGCCTGGTTCCAGGGACAGGACAAAGTCTGGATGTAGGCACAGAAATGTCAGGATTTTACCACTATTTCCAAAAACAGAGATTTCCAATCTATTAGGAGTGGAGCTTAGCGCGCTGCTGATGTGGGAGCGGGGTATTGTGGGCACTACATCCCGCTATGTGCTGTTTCGTTCTTGGAATCGCCTGTGATTTCTTCGAGGATCTTCAGCTCTCGAAGCGGGGATGAGGGTTGGGAGGTTGCGACATCTCCGCCCTTGGAGATGCTCAAACCCTCCCGGGCAGGACCCGAGCGCCCTGCTGTGGGGACCCGCCGGGAGCAGAGTGGGGCACAGCCCCCAGCCCCCCCGGGTCTGTGCTTTGTGCCAGTGTTGTGCTAAAACTCAGTGATTCAAGGCTTAATGCTTGCAGGAGAAGATAAAGAAAAGAATAAAATATCGCTTACACACTATAATCAGCATAGCATTGCTGATTACAACCATTTTGTAAGTTTTTTTTTTAAATCGCGATTGTTTGCTGTTTTTTATAATTCTGATGTAAGTATTTTTTCAGTATTACTAAATTTGAAAAATGCAATCTCTCAGTAAATAATCATCATAGATTATTGTTTATTATTTTATCATTTAAACAAAATTTTTTCACTTTCATTATAGGGCCATCTGATAAGACACCAGATGCTATATTGGTCAAAAAAGACATTTCCCTAGGTAAGAAATGTGAAATAAGTGCCGGTGTTAAGATATTTAATTACTGCCAATCTGTTGAGGAAAAGCTGAGCTTTCTGTTATCAAAAATAATCTTTGTTGAGATGGCATGGGGTGCTGTTGGCATGAAAGTATGAATTAAAAATGGAAGAATATTTAAATTGTAATGTCTTTACATGCTATCCGCTTTCAAGCATGTAAAGTGTATGTGATGGGTACCCCTGTCCCCTGGCAAATGAAATTTTTAGTTTTTAGCAAATTTGGTGGTGAATATGTTAATCAGTGGTTGAGATGTTCTGTTACTTGTATTTTCTGCTGCTGGTAGGGAGTACTAACGCACCTCACCCCAAAACTACAAGCACTTAAGGAAAACTAATATTACAGTGAGCTTATTTTATATTAAAGTTCATGTGCTTAGAAACCTGCATGAGATGAGAATTCCCATTTAGCTGACAGGAGGTCTGAAAGGCAGGCATAGATTTGGGGATGGAGAAGCGAAGAGCGAGCGATGGGAAGGGTTTGCTCTGTCGTGGTGGCCTGCAGCGGTGGAAGGGGCACGAGCCATGAGCTGGTGCAAGGGGCACCCGTGGTGCACCCCGAAATGTGTGTTATTACACTGCCACTGTAAATGCAACGAGAAACTAATCCTGGAAAACACCAATGAAAAGAAAAAAAGCATAGAAGTGCGTGTCAGCTGGTGATAGAGAATTTTCTATCTGGTGATAGAAAAAAAATAATAGCAATTAAGAGGGAATTGTATTAAAATTCCAAATGGCTTTTTGAATTTCTAAAGCGAGAGTAAACAAAAATGTAGGCAAATCCCCAGAATATAATCCTTATAAGCGGAGCTCTGCATCCGCATGAGACCTTGCCAGTGAGCGTGGACCCTGGGCCAGGTGTGGAAGACAAATTCCCCACCCGGCGCCTGCAGAGCGGGGTGCTGTAAAAGCTTCCTCTGTGCCGCTAATGAATCGCTCAGGACCACGTCTGCATGGCCTTGAATGAAAAGCAAAATTAAATTCTGAAGCTCTCTGAAGAAAAGCAGTATATATAAAGAAGACGTGCTTCTGGGATATTGGCTTAGTTGTGTGTCTTTGAGCAGGTGTTGATAAATGTAGATGAAAATCCTGGTTCCCGGGGAAGCGAAGGTGTGCGAGTGGTACCAGCAGAGCCTTTGCTGCCCCCGAAACGTGGGGCGTTGGGGCTGCCGGCGTCGTTTACCGGCCCTGGCTGGTCCGCTCAACGTACAGCAGCTTCTCGGGGATGCTGCAGATGCCCTCGTCCTGCCCTGCGGCGTCGGGTCCAGGGGCTGTGGGTGGGACCCTGGCGCAAACCCCGTGCCCCTGCTGGGGACACCCCTTCTGCTCTGCCCCGAAGCAGGGCTCCCTGAGCGCTTGGGTGGCTCTAGCAGCGGGTGATGGATAAAAGGAACACGACGGTGATCTGGAAAAAAAAAGAGGGCTTCGTTCTGTATTTGTGTGCTGTACGCTGACCTCCTCCGCTGTCTGTTGCGGGAAGCAGGGACTGGGTTTGTCTCTTATCTGCAGTGTTATGTTCGCGGTGATTACTAAAGCTGCGCTAATTAATGAGCTAGTGTAGGGCAGAGTCTTGGAAGTACGAGGAAAAGTACTCCTCGTACAAACGCAAGTTCTTAGCTATGTATTCCTAATCACTATCAGCTGCAAAAGTGAGGAAAACCCTTTCAGGGAAATCTTTTTCAGAGAAATTCAGCTGAGTGAAATAAGGATCACAGTGGCTAAATGACTAATTCTTTAGTTACTTGTGTGCTGTCTTTTTTTTCACCTAAAACTCAGATTTAAATATAAATAAGGACTCCGTGTCAGAGGGACCACTTGCTCACTCCCTCCTCTGGCCACCGTGGCACTTGGGGGTACTCTGAACTTGCTAATGTCAGGCTAGAAAGATGGGACATGGTGTCAGTGAAGAAAAAAAAACAAACCCAAAAAACCCCAAAACCAAACCAAAACACCACCAGAAATTAGAAATCAGAGCTCCAGACTTTGTTCTGTAATCTTCAGCAAAACATGGAAATAATTGGATATTAGAGGCAGTCTAACTGCAGCAGATCTGCACAGGGCAGTTTCTTCCTTCTTCTGAAAGCATAAATTAATTTGTGTCTAGCTTGCTGTTTTCATGCCTCGACTGCTGCTCACACCTCACTAGCCACTGCGTTTCTCCACTGCTTTTTTTCTCTTTATTGTGATGATGCAGGCTAGAATTCAGGCCTCTCTCAAAGGATCTGTGCAGATACTCGTACTATGCTGGAAAATTAGATATTGGAGAAATAAATGAATAAACTGCGCACCTTTGGCTACCAAAGGATGCTCCTGTACTTCTAAGGAAACCTCATTGCTCTCCCATTCTTTAGGGTGATCTAAATGTAATGCTTTTGCAGAAGATGGTGCCCTGGTATTTCATCAGGAACCTTTACAACAAGGAGTGTGTAATAATTTGAGATAACAACAGGAATGATCATCTTTCCAATTACTCTTTACAAATCACAAAGCTGTTTATATGCATGAAAGGAAAATGCACGCTATACACACTTGCACGGCAGGCTACACAATCAGAAGTGGAATTTTTTTGCTCCCATTACAGGAGAAAATAAGAGGATTATTGTATTCAAACAAAAACAGCGCTGTGAGTCAATACAAGTTGCATCTTAAAGAAATAGGACTTCTAGCAGAAACAGTCTTAGCTCCGTAGCTGTTCCAGTGAAGTGAAATCAGCAGAAAGGAGCTTCTTCATGTAATTTGGGTTAAGAATAAGCCCACTGGAAAGATGTTTTTCTGCCAGTTGTTTTTTTTTTTAAACAAATGTTAACTTTTACATTGCTTAAAATAATATGTAATAAAAGGTGGTAACTCCTGAATCTTTTAAATACGAGTTATTTTGGATGATCTTTGAAAAGGTAAATCAACTACCTGTTGTACTAAAGTCCTTCTTGGAGAAGAAACCCCACTGTGCTTTAGTCTTCAGCATCCTCTCTTGTCTCTAAAGGTTCACTGGGTCTGCAAAGATGGATGGATTCAGTTTAACATGGCTTGTTACAAATGAAGTTGAAACCAGGGCATATTTAAACCTATTTAACTAGCACAAATAGAAATAGTATTTCTAATACATACATTTTATGATGAATATGACACAATCGCAGGATTCACATTAAAAAAATCAAATGTAACCCTGATATTATCTGGAAAAAAAACCAAACCAACCAACCATCCTCATCTCTCAAACTTTCTATTGCAAGAGCTTTCCTGCTAAAATTTGGTGTCTGTCCTGAAGCCATACGAACCCTGGATAGAATGGCTGTTCCTGTTTGATATAGAGGTTCATTAGAGAGTGTAGGATGTAGAGATAATTGTGTGAGTTTCTGATCTTTGGGGCGATTTTAAAATGTAGGAGTTCTAGGACTGTATGGCTAATTTAATGTGATATTTATCTCCCTTAGAGAAGTTTTTGATACAAACCTCGAAGTTATAATAGCCTGCAATAATAAGATTGCTTCCCTATCCATGAAAAGAGAAAGTTTTTGGTCTTTTTGCTTACTTTTTCTATAAAAGCATCTGTTTACTAGGGCAGAATGTTCCTAATTTCAGGCAAATTTATGGAAAAAGTTATGATCTTTCCAACAACAGAAGTGCAGTTGAAGCCCATTTTTGCTATACAATCTCGGGCAGTCCCTGCCAGGCCAGCCCGCGCTGACGTCCCCCCGTGGCACCCACACCTGGGATGTGCCCACGGTGGCCCTGCTTGGTGAGTGTCGGGGAATTTTGGTATGAGACCGGAGATTCCCACGGCCTTATGCAGGGTCTCTGTCTCGAAGCTTATGTTTAGGTGGAAGGTCCAGGAAACGTGAAGGGTGCCCAGTGGGGGAATAGCCGTCCCAGTGCAGAAGCCTTGTCCTTGGATGTGTTCCAAAGAGCAGTTAAGTGACACCGTGGACTGTAAGTGTTCAAATTCCTTGAAAAACACAAGAGATTATTTGGTTTTTCTTCTATTTTTATCCCCCTCCTGTAGCTATTAATTAATTTGTTTTTCAACCCAGTGTGCTAATTCATTTTCCTGGTTGTACCTTCTGCTCACGCTGGGTGTCCTCTCAAGGGCAAGTACAACCAGAGCAGGGAAGGTTACCAGGGGTGTACGTGCACTCTTCCATGCATCTCAGCTACTTCCTTGGGCCAGCCTCAAAATCATAGCCCCCGGGCTGACATCAGTGACGATGTGCTCCCAGCACGGTGCTGGGACATCCAAGGGGCAGATTCTAGCCCAAACCCTCTGCCTGGTGCAGATGCAGCCAGGACGCCCGCTCTGCTTCCCACAGAGGAAGGTTGTCTCGTGGCTGTGTCATTGGTACTGATAAAGATCAGCCATGGAGCTGCAGATGTGGCACAGGATGCGGTTCTTCCATTGCCCCACAAAGATTTGCGTTTTTTCTCTTTTTTTTTAATGAGAACAAGCCCAACGTTTTACTCTGCTGTCCCTCAGCTTCTAAGATGTCATTAGAATTGACACTGTTGACAGAAAATTTTGAAAATTGTTTGCATGACAAGATAATAACATTTATATTCCTCCTCCAGGTGTGAGATTTATTTTTAATAAACTGTCACACAGCACATTCACAGCAGTGGTTCTTCCCGCTGTGGAGACAGTAGAGGAAGGCGACTGGTTTCTCAGGGCTGACTTACCCAGCATGTTGTGCTCTGTAGCAAAATACGTTATAAATCTACATAATTCGTAGTGTTTGCTGCTACTTAAGCCGTTAAACAGAGAATATCCAGAAAAATCTGTCAGTGTCTTCCCACCGAAGTGCTGCAGCCGTTGGAGTATCAATGCTGATGGACTTCTTGTAGGCGGTTACTTTAGAGGAGTAATTAATCTTGACTTTCCGACAAGCAGCGAAACTGTATGAGCATCTACATTAATCTCCCTAGTAAAAGCACCCCATAAGAAATCTGCCTTAGGGTCACAACAGCATTTTTCTTTTTTTTGGAACTGGGGAAAAAAAAAATGTAGAAACTTCAGTAGTGATGCTAAAAAAAGGTACGGCAACAATTTTCTTTCTTTCTTTCTTTCTTCAACAAGTTTCTTTCTTTCTGTCTTAAGCCACTCCGCTTTGGAGGGTGCTATGAAAATAGCAGGCTCTTAAAATGAGTTATGTCTATAGTTTGTGCTCGGTGAGATAAGTGATCATGTAAATTCAGAGATCATTGCATGAAGCGCAACTGGCCTTAAAGGGGATACAGAGTAAATCAGGACATGCGAGTGAAAAATAAAACTGGTCTCTAGAAAGGAGAGAGTATGAGCTTAGGGAAAAGATTTCCTGGGTCAGGATAAGCTGTTTGGGCAGGAACTGGCATGTAGAGAAAAAAAAAAAAAGATGCTTGGAAGTCAGTTTGGAAAACTGTGAAGAGGAGGAGAGCTCACTTTAACCTGAGGTTTAAATTAGAGAAACTGCTGTTTTCATAGTCCTTGGGCTCCAGAGCTGTCTCATGGCCCCAGACCTCTCTGGAAGCCACGCTATGGAAGCTGCCGTGAAGAGCTGCAGAGCTCCCCACTCATCGGCAAATACTTCATCTTCTTTCTAGCAAAGAAACCTGAGCAGGAGCCGAGAATCGGTGAAGGCCTGCCGGAGGTGCTGGTTGTTCCCATTTCCACTGAAACCAGTAAGAGGAGGGTGCCCCAGAGGAGCCGGGTACGTGAGAGCAGTGGATCCCTCTGTGCTGGGCAGGCAGCCTTTCCCAGGGGGTCAGGAGTAATGGTAGTCCTAAAAGTTTTACTGCCATGAAAAAAGGTGGGGAAAAAAGCTCTCTGTGGCCTATGGTATATGTATAATTAATAAAATGCAGGAAAACAAAGAGTGTTTAATAAAGATATTTTCAAGGGTGCAGAGTTTGATGGATTTGGGAACGGGAAGGACTATTTATTTGTTGAAAGCTTCTTAGTTCTCAGTGTTACAAAATCGTATCGGTGAATAGTTCTGCCACGAACCAAAATACCTTTTCCCCCTCCCATGGAATATCTTTCTCTTTAAGTAAATAATCTTTTGATGAGATTTTTTTGTCTTTGTGACACCCAAAGCTGCCATAGATAGTGTCGCTACTACTAGTGCCTCTTGTATATGATACAAAGCATCTGATCTGAGGCAGGCTGGGCACGTGTTCAACTCTCCTGCCTTCTTTATCGCTTCAAAAATAGATTTGGACAGGGATGCCCACCTGCAGCGTGTCCTGGGCTCGGTGGGAGAGGTTCGGCTGGTTCCTCGGTGCGCAAGCAGTGGAAAGGCAGCAGCAAGGATGACCCTCCTGTAAAGAGACGGGAAAAATATATCGAAGGTAATGCAAGGTCCGTACAAGTTGTCTGGAGCTGTTGAGAAACGTAGGGCTGGCTGAGCAGCAAGCAAAATTATCCGGTTTTGTGTATTTATAACAAAACTCTAAGTGAAACATAGAGCCTTGTCTTTGCTTGCCCGTTTGTTTCCCTCTGTAAGGGATTTCCAGCACAGCTTGGATGAGTATCTTTTAGGAGTGATCTAGGTGTAGAAACCATCTGGTCCATCCTTCTACGCGCCGCAGCAGTTTGTGGTTTCTGTGGCTCTATTGGCAGTAGCGAGCAAATTGTGTGGTGATGAAATTCCCCAGGAGGTTCACAATTTGGAGATTTTCTTGTGAATTTAAGAAACATGAGTAAAAAGGAAAAAAAAAAAGGGAGTTATGGGAGGAAGAGACCTCTCCCCACTTGTATCATAAATACTGCAGCCTGGGTTGTAGAGGGGCCCTCAAAACCTAATTTTAGCCAGAGGGGGCTGGTTTTTGGCTTTCTGCACATGAAACATTTAATAGCTAGGAAAAAAAAAAAATCCCTCGGCGCTTGTTTCAGTATTGCTTGCCATGTGCTGCCGTTTCCTCCTCCACGGACTGGGGTGAAGGCTTTGCTGTTCTCACTCCTGCCCGCTGGTCGGGAGGGGTGGCTGGAGCCGCTCCTCGATCCCTGCCCCGCGGCCGGTGCTGGCCGGGCTGGGCAGGCAGGGATGCTTTGCGTTAGCCGAAAGGTTCAGACGCTGTTTGTTTTCAGTAGGCAGAAAACAGCCTCGTGCTAAACGTGAGTTATGCAGGTAACCCAGGCCTGACAAGGCTGAGCTTTGCTGCTGCCCGTGCACAGCTGCTGGTGGACTGCGAATTTCAGTCCCTGTCCCTGGAAACTCCTTCAGAAATACAAAGTTCAGATGAAAAAAAAAAAAAAAAGGTCCCTTTTCCTTGATAAAATCCTCACTACCTATGAGTTGTGTGTGCATACGTACATATATATACTCACACACTATATATATTTAATCATAGTATTTTAAGTAAACCTAAACTCACCAGTGATAAAACGAATAGATGACAGAAAGTTTGGTGAGCAGTAAATAATGACGAGAGGGCAGTCAGGAGGAGCAGTTATCATCCCTTGGCGCACGCAAACAAAACATTTGGCCAATGTGACGATGTACTGCGGCGTGTGGCCGCAGCAAGAAAGGGCTACGCCCGCCGAGCAGGGTCTGCACCCTGGAAAGGATCCGTGCTAAAGCAGCCCGGAGGTGCTGGGAAGGCAGCTGCAGCAGGGCTCCCAGCATGGCCGATAACAAGGGCTGGGATCTTCCCGTAAAAGGCTGGCGGAGAGTAAGTGAAATTTTTGTTTGGGACTTTGAGATGGAAAATGAGATGGCTTATAAAAGGGCAACAAGGTTGTATCCAGGGCTAGATGAATGCTCTGGAGGGAGAAAAGTGTGTGTGGGTGTGTGTATATACACGTGTGTATAGTACACAGGTGTATAATGTGTATATATGTGTATATACGTATATAACACGTGCATATACACACACATATACATATAAAAAGGGTGTGTATATATATATTAAAAAATATATATGCTAACTTGTGCTAAAAACTCGTTTGTGTTTCTTAGTATCAACCCATATGTTTCGGTGGCTCTGTTAAAACACTTTAGGCACCCCTAATTTTGTGTATGAAATAACGGTCGTTGTCGCGAAGAGCTGCCGGAGCGCTGGAGGACACCCCAGTGAGAGCGTCTGATGTTTCTCAGCTGGGCATCTCCAGGGGAGCAGAGAAGCAGGCGCGAGCTCTCATGCTGTAAGCAGGTACGACGCTCTTCGGTGACAAGGACGACGTTCACCATCTGCTCTTACGGCCGTCGCTGGCTGGCTGGTGCCGAGGACCGATGGCAGTGCCTCGCCTGCCTCGCCGAGAGCTACGGCTGCAGCTTCGCTGGGACCGGCGTGCCCAGGGCACGGTGATGTGCTGCAGCAAAGCAGCGCCGACCCTTTCCTCCAGCACCGCAAGGCTCAAAGCCCTGCCTGCAGCTGGGTTTCAGCACCAAATGAGATAGCTGAAGATTGTAGTACGGTGGCAGAGGGTGGGAGAAGGGATAGCAAAGCCCTGATGGTGCGGTGGAGGCTGCGGATGGCTCAGCCAGAAGTCCCTGAAGAGGGGCAGTATCCACCCCCAGACTCCATTGCTTTGCAGGTTACCGATAACGAACTGTGATGGGGATGCAGAGACGACAGGAATAAGGGAATTGGTGTAAACCGGCAGCATTTCCACAGCATCGTAGTATCTGTGCGCGTTACGGAGGTGCTCCAAAGCAGTCGCTGCCCCGCTGAACTCAGCCCGTCAGAGGATTAGCGGTGTCGCACCCCCACCTTACCCCAAATTCCCGTGGTGAGTGCAATATGAGCAACCGTAAACTCCTTCCCCTGCTCACGGCTTGAGTGGATGCACAGGTATGAATAAATAGTGATTATGGTGCTTTGGAACCCAATTGACTGTCCCAGTCATTAAAGTTTCTCCTCTGGCCTTTAGACTTTTGCATTATTAGTAATAACTTTATTTTAGTGTGTTAGGGGCCTGAAATGTGCAGGAGGCACATTTCTCTGTAAAGCATCCCGTGCACTCTTTGTGCATCCTTGATCCACAGGCATCCTCCCGGGGGGGCCGGGGCTCCCGCGGGTAAGGAACGCTGTTTTTCCCAGATGCATTAATTTCTTAAGGACCAGGTCCATTTTTAGCAGATAGCATTCATTCATAAAACACATACATCCACCTGAAATTATACGTGTGTATATGTACACACCACCATAGATATGAAATTATGCTGGTTCCTGCTTAAGGTAATATACTCTAACCAGGACAATAACTTGTAAATCACAGAGTTATCACCGAAACCAGAACTCGGTAATAACAAAATGATTAGAAAGACATCAAAAATAAAGTCGTTCTGTCGGGATCATTTACTCTCGGATCACAGAGATGATAGAAAGTGGCTCTATGTTTAAGTGATAGATGAGAGCCATTAATATAATCAGAGATCTTCCAGGACTGTTTGTAGTCAAAATTAAAAGGGAAACTTTAACAGTCTCGGACGGTTTTGAAGCCTAGAGCGTAGTCGGGTTTTGTGGTAGGCTTGGTATAAAATACAGCCTCTCACATTTATGAATTTCCATATTATTCTGTGCAGTGTATTGCTGGGGAGAAAATCCCCTCTTACCTCCTCTATTCAGCTGTGAACACCTCTTTGCTCCTTCACGGGCTATTTGAAAAAACCTGAAATGACTTCCTGACAACCTAAAAGTCACTTTTATCTCTATGGTATTCCTGTGTTTGACAGTTTACTGGAGTAATAAACCCCATTACAAAATGGACAAATCCTTCGTTCCCATAAAACTCTTTCCTCTGTGAAATCCTGGACGTTCACGGGCAGGGCATTGCTACGCCCATGGGAAAGGTCGCGCTGAGGGCTTACCTCTAAAATCGACAACAGAGGAGCCGTAGTCTTAAATTCCGTCTTTGCATCAGCACGGGCACCCGGGCGCAGGCAGGGACGCAGCCGGCATGGGCCGTTACAAACAGCGCTTACGGGCACGGCGCCCGGCCGGCAGCGGGGCACGGCGCTGCGAACGGGCGAGCTTGCGCGTCGCGTGGTGCGGGATAGAGCCGAGGGGGAAGGGGCTGCGAAGGTGCGTAAGCGGCCACGCAAGTTTTACCTTGAAAGAGTGGCCGTTAATTTTTTTGGCAGATGAGATTTTTCTGGGTTTGTGCCAGCTGCCAATTCTGTCTCCTTGCTTATGTATAATACCTATATTATAGGTCTTACTCTCTCTCTCTCTCTCAAAACACACTGTCAGTAATATAATAACTATAAACCTAACTTAATAATTAATATAGTAGCACATTAATTATTGTAGTAATATATTAATAGTAATGTATATTGTTTTTATATATTATATATTCTATTTTCATGTATTTTTTCCAGTTTCATGTGGGTTTTTTGTTTCCCCCCCCTTTCCCCCCCTTTCCTCCCCTTTTCCCTTTTCCCTTTTTTTTCCCCTTTTCCCTTTTTTTTCCCCTTTTCCCTTTTTTTCCCCTTTTCCCTTTTTTTTTCCCTTTTCCCTTTTTTTTCCCTTTTCCCTTTTTTTTTCCCTTTTCCCTTTTTTTTCCCCTTTTCCCTTTTTTTTCCCCCTTTTCCTTTTTTTTTTTTTTCCCCTCTTCCTTTTCCTCCCCCCCCCCCCAGTACAGAATCTCTCCACCTACGTGTTGCCAGTCAGGAGGCAAGAGCAAGGCATTTCTCAGATGCCTTATGGCAGGCTCTTTGCGGTGCCTGGCACAGGGAGCACCCCCTCGCCAAGGGCTGGCACGGCGCGGAGGCAAAGCCCCTCTAGCCTCCGGGAGATACGAGGGTGGAAACAGTGTGTGCCTGGATGTGCGCGAGCAGATGTGAGCGAACTTGGGAACGGCTGGTGCCTGCTTGCAACCTTCCTGACGTTGCTTTGCTTTTTGTTTGAAATGCTTTTTTGTTTCGCTCAGATACGGTTTGACTTCTCCCACTGTATTTATCACTTTAACGTGAAAACGAACATCTCCAGCTCAAAGTGCTCTTTGGATAATCTGCAGAGTATTTATATCTGCTCTGCAAAGCTCCGCTCAGCTATTACTGAACATGCAAATCTGTTTCTATAGGTATAATGGAAATAATTAAATAATACAGCTGTATCATTCAACAAATTTTCATTAAGAGGCTATTGCAACTTGAAATCTGAGGTTATAACTTCTGGTCAAGTTGACCATTAACGTGTCACGTGTGAATGTCAGCTGCTGCATCCATAACCCTGCTCACTTTCTAGAAGAAAAATCAATGTTTTTAACATCGAAATATTAGTCCAAATGCTTTCAACATAATGTGAAAGAGCTTTAATGTTTCTGTGCTAAAAGAACGATAAACCAGTTTGTTTTGCTTTAAAAGCTTTGGAATACCCTGTCATGAAGCTGAACAATATTTATTGCAAAATGCAAAAAGAAGTGGCAGAGCTGAGAAACCGGGAAACTAAGGGAACTGATTTTGCCAGTTAGAAGTGAAAGTACCTATAGGCATTATATTTTCACTGTCATGGTACACATATATCGTTACTGCGGTATGTTTTGTTAGTCTGTGACTGAGACCAGTACCAGTCCGTATGGAAACGACCTGTGTCTTTTAGCCTGTATTAGTGTTAACGACGTCGTGCAATGAGTGAAGTGTTTAGGAAAATGAAAGATAGATTCAACCAAGAGAAAATCCTTCCCTTGGTTTCGCTGCAGTCTAAATGGAGAGCAGAGCGTTGGGGAGAAGGAAGAATTATTTTCCCCCTGCTGCCGTCTCTGTCCTGAGGCTTGTCCTCTCCCCGTTGACGTGGGTTTTCATCTCACACAGAATCTAAGAAAAGATTTTGGAAAAAGGCATAATTAATCAGATGTAACAGGAAGGGAAAATACACGACAAGACATATGTTAATGCCCTGGCTTCCCGCTGAGAATGAGAGTGATATTTAATCCAAAGTTAAATACCATGTGGCTTTGACCTACTGCTAATGAGCTGATGTTCGGCTGAAGGTTGAAAGGCTTCTCAGGAGAAGTTTTAAACCAAAGTGCTTATGTGTTTTTGCGGCTTCGCCGTGGACGTGTGCAGTTTACCTGGCCCTGGCTGTGGGCTGAGGACACGTCCCCTCTCCCGTCAGTCACCCTGTTCTAGTGCCGAAGCCGAAGGACAGCTCTGCTTGGGTTTTCAGCTTGTTGTGCTTTCTTCAGTGCAGCTTCAATCTTAGATGGCGTTTTCAGAGAGTCGCACTGAAGTCCACGTTCAAACGTACAAGATCTGAGCAAGTTTCCTTTCTGCTTTCTCTCTGTTATGTAAATGGCACAAGCCTACGTTTTGTTTGTTTTCAGCTTCGCAGCAGCTGTGCTGCGACTGTTAGATCTGTGAAATTACGGACCGGTGCTTTTGAAGCCGACGCTCTGTGTTCTCGCCGGGGACAGGCACAGGTAAACCTGACTGCGTGTGAACTGCAAGGAATAATCGTGGTCCTCCCCACAGAGGGTCACTGGAAGTCCTGTACGCGCTATTCTGCGCACAAGAGTTTTGATGAATTGAGGACGTACAGATCTAAAATGCAGACGAGAAATTCCAATGGCAAGTATTTGAAATGACTGTCAAGTAAATAGCAAGGCACTTCCTAAGTGAGTCGGAGCTAAAATGGGATCTACCTGGGGCCTCGTTGCCATCTAGCACTTCCATTTGGCCACGTGTCGAATGCGCAGGATAAGCTATGCATACCACTTAAAAGTGATTTTTGTAGCTTGCTGGAGGAAACCAACCAGCCTCTACAACAGATATTATCCATTCCTCAGCTAGCAGGTTGGGTTTTGTACGGACAGAAAGAAAAAGTCCTGTTGTGCCTTTCCTGCAAGCGTGGAAGGGTGGAAGTGAGATCTGAGAGCTCTCTTGGCGTCTGCGATGGGCCGGATCTTGCAACTCTCTGTCCTTCACCTTCCCCAGCAGCCTGAAGCCACCAGGGATCGGTGTGCAGCACAAGGCAGCAGGGGTGTTGGTTTGCATTACTGCTGTGGCTTTTGTCTCTATCATCAGGGTAACGCATATCTTGATGGTACTGGTCTGTGGGGGGAAAAAAGGGGACAAATAAACAATCAGAAAAAAAAAAATCTTTTTTCCTGTTAGGTTGATACAGGTCAGGCATAAGTTTTCTGAAAAAAAAAAAAAGAAAAAAAAAAAAGAAAGGAAAGGAAAAAGAAAAAAAGGCATTTTATTATTAAATTTTTATGTGTTCTTGCAAGCAATTTAAAAGTCATTTAAGAAAGCTCATGAAAACCACTGGTAAACTCCTTAGTCACATAATTACACAGCTTTACTTAGTGCGGTGAGGGCATTTGGTGTGCACGTTGCCTATACACAAGCCTTCCTAGAGACCCCAAGCGTGGGCAGCATCGTGTTTGCCGTCGCGGCCCCCGCTCAGCAGAGCAGCTTTCCCCCGTCCCCCAGAGCATGGCTGACGCCCAGCGCGGGGGGGCTGGTTCGTTGCTGCTGCCTCCTGAAATCAGGCGGAAGAGCGGTGTTCCGGCAGAGGGAGGATGCCAGGAGAGGGTGTTGCCGCCGGGCTCTTTCCAGACATGACGAAAGCGTCTGCTGTGCAGGTTGGGCAGCTCTCCTGTGCTGAGGGCGAGAACGGCTTCACCCGCCCTAAAGCCCGGGGCAGCAGGTGATGAGTGCAGCCCTCCAGCTCCTGGTGGAGTTAGTTCAGGTTCCTTCTTCATAATTTCTGGACGTTTCAGTTTGTGACCTCCACCGAATCGCTTACACAGGGCTCCTTTCTGTTCTTGCAGGTTTTCTTGCGTTTGCGTTGTGGTGGTCCATTCTCCTTGGGTTCAGCCTCTGCTCTGTGATGTTCAGATGCCCCTCTGCTCTGTCTCTTCATAGCTCCCGAATACTACCAGTTATTAAAAAACCTGATGCAATCATTCCACATCAGGGTTCTTTTTTTCCCACTCGATATTGCCTGTGCCTGTGATTTCCTGAACATCCTCTAGGTGCTTCTCTAATTTTTTATTTTCCTTTCCTTTCTGTTTCACTGCAGATGCCTGGGGATATAGTGATGATTCAGCCTCCAATTTGCCTGATTCATCATGCTAAATCCACTGACAAAATCTGCTTGTTTTAAATCTTATAATAATGTGGAGACAATTTGTTTTCTAGCCAGAATGTATTACAGCTTTTAGGACTTCTCACCATTTTTGAAACTGCATCCTCAATAGCATTACATTTGTTGTTGTTGTTGTTATTGCGTGTTTTGTTGTTGTTGTTCTGTAGGAACAAAAGTCCTAGGAATAATTTTCATCTTTTTCTTTTCTTTTCTTTTTTTTTCCCCAGGATTGAGACCTTTAAGTCTCAAAGTCTTTATTTCAGTGAGTGGCGTTCCTACCCCTTCTGAAGCTCCATGTTTTTTTTCCCCACAGGCTTTAGCATCAATCAAATTCTTTTAAATGTCAGTTGTGTTGCTTCCTGTATTATTATTATTTTTACCCTTTTAGATGCTGCAAGCTGAGCTTGCGTTGTTGATGGAAGTGACAAACTGCATCATGAGATCCTTGCTTGGCTGATTTTTTCCATGAAGCAGGCTGGTTGTGTTTTGGGGAGATTGGTGGGAGAGGGGCAGCGTTTTGCGACTAAAGTGCATTGACTGTAGATGGCCTGGGATGAAAATATCAGGAAAATCCTTTCAATTCATGATACTCAAGACTTGGCTCTAGAACTGGCCGTAAACTGCTGTGGGTATTTACTTCAGTAGTAGAAACAGAGCAAGGGACGGGAACCACCTGCTTGACATCACCACTTACCGTACTTGGAGAAAGGGTGGATTTTTGCTTTTTGCGTGTCTCTGGTGACGTCACCTCATTCTGAGGAGCACACAACGGCCGGGCTGGGCCGGAGAGACTGCGGCTCCCAAGGGACTCGCCGGGCAATGGCACAAGCACTGCAGAGGTGATGCAAATGCCCCACGGACTGAGATCTCCTGGCAGTCAAAAACGCTTTTCCTTTTTTTCCCTAGTCCAGACCCACTCTTGGATTACAGCGGCTCTGGCTGTAACAATTTGCTTTTAAGTGAAATTATGCATGGGCACTGCACAACTGCCTATGTTGAACCCTTAGTTGCACAACACATTTCTCTGAGAAATCATTGCCTGAGAGTTGACATGTACGTAACTTGCTGAAACTAGTTCTCAAAAGTGTTTAAGAGCTAGAGGTACAAGGGGAGTTAGAAAGTGAAACTATAAGCCCTTCTTTTTGCCTTTGTTCTCTTTACTAACACAGTGAGTTCAGAATGTGTTTCCAGGTGATTAGACTAAGTTCAAAAGCTGTATGCCTTTAGTCTTTTAAAAACTACAAAACCAAAAACCCTACCCTCCGTGAAATGAGGGATACCATTTGGCAGTTGTAAATCTATGGCCAATTTTAATATGATACTCTCCACTGCCTTATGGCACTTTTCATTTTAGAGTAGCGATGGCTTGCTCATTAGCCGTGATTCTTCCTAGTGCTTTGCTGACCTCAACACCTTAACAATTATTACTGAAGTAATTTTCTAACTTAAGTAGCACAAAGTTGGGAAGTAACTATGTGTCTTGGTATCGATAGGGCAAAAGGCAGGACGTGCAGATCACTGAAAGGTGTGGGTAATGTCTCCTTGCTGTCCATCTTCCCGCTGCAGAGCCTGGCCCCGCTGCAGTTCAGTAGATGGGGATTAATGCGTCTTCAGAAGAGATCTGGTCATTATTTTACATAGCAATTCTCACTATGGTACTGGTCCTTTCGTCTTCGGGAAAATGTCTGGGGGCGATGCTGTGAGATTCTGTTTTCCTCGTGCTTTTGGCACGCTGCATCTCAGTGCTGCTCAGGGTTAGCACGGTGGCAGTTGGTCATTAGATTTGCCAGTTTTCTTCGGGGTCTGTAATATGTTTTCACCCATGACCATGGATGGATGTCTTCCTGCCCAGTCTGTGGGGTCCTGTGGCTGGGCTTACCAGTGAATACCATCTCCTTACACCAAAGGTGGCAATGGAAAGAGAAACAAACAGCTGAAGTAGTTTGTTAAAGGCCCGCAGACGGGATATGTGGCAGAGCAAAAATGACTCAGTACAGGTCTCCTAATTCTCAGAGCAGCATCCTTTCTGTTGGATGTGCTATTTTCTTCTCAGTCTTTTGAAATCAGAAGTCATCCATAGGAATTTTGAGAAGGTAGGGGTAGACGGGTGTGTTGGTTTGTACAAGCCCTGCAAGGCATGGCTGGTCTGATGGTATCTGGAAGGTGAACTTAGATCAGCTGGTAGCTTTAATGGAGAGGAGGGAGAGAAAGAGGATGATGACATGTCCCATAGAAGTGTCATCTTGCTGGAAGAGGTTTTCCATGTAGCTGTTGCTCAAGTGCCAAACCTTGAGCATGCTCAAAGCTCAAACAGAATCTCTGGTGAGATACATGGGAAGAAAAGCTCGGGAAGGACTCAAAGAGTTTTCAGGACTATGCCTGATAAGTCCTAGGACATTAGGGCTTTTCAGAAAATGTATATAAAGAAAAACCTGTTCTAGATGAAACCTGGGGCTCTCATATATACTCATGCATACGTACACATATGTGCATTCACACACCCCAGTAATTCCTGGGTTTCTTTGTACAGTGCCTGCAGCAAAGGGTAGGTCTCAGAAAGGCACAAGTAAAGCAGAAAATGCAGCAGCTGCAAAACCAAACAGAAGTGAAATGTTGCAATATGAGGTCTGGGGTGTCTGTATAATGGCTGTTTTGTTTTCTTAATTTTTCTAGAATTAAAATAGCGATGACATGTGGGAGCATGGTGCTCCTGAAAGTCAGTCCTATGACACCAGATTTTCATATGGCTGAATAAATATATGTTTGGTGGAGTGAAGCTGAGTTGAGGTAGTGAGTCTGGAGGAGAAAATTCCAATGTTTACACAGAAAAAATAACCCGTTCAGGAGCTTGCTATTATTTGAAATATTGCCCCACAGTAGAGCAAGATAGTACACTAATTTCTTGTTTCAGATAATAGTTCTGCACAGGTAATCTTTGCCCTATTGAAGATAGAGGTTTCAAATGTGCTTCCCAGGTCTAAATTTCATTTTGATCCTGAAGGAGTATTTTATCTGATGAGTTATGACTTACAGGACAAGCTCCTCTCTCAGGATTGAACATGTCATTGATCCACTAGACAGGACTGGTAATACGGTGCTGCTTCTTTCTGAAACTTGAAAAAACGAATGGACGTCAGATGTCTCCCTGGTTGCTTCTATCAAATTATATCTAAAAACCTTCTAAGAGCGAAATTTTCCCTGCTTACCTACTCAAAGGGTTGGGGAGAAAGGTAGAAGGAGGTACAAGTGATGCAGAGAGTGGCATGAATCTGCCTGAGCTGGTGATGTTCAGAAATTAATTATGAGACTTGCTCTCTTCTTTAAAAAGCCTTTTTTCTCACTAGCATGTTGTGAGGTTTACCTTGATAATAAGCATAATATTTTGAGAGTAACAGAGAAAAGTATGCTTTCTCCAACTGAAACAACACACAATTTTTAGTTGGAACTAGCTCAAAAGTCAGTCAAGAACTCTCCTGCTAAAAGCTATTATTAATATAATAGCTTAATAAACACTGATGGCCATAAAGTTCTCTCCAATGAGAATAATACACGGGAAAACAAAAATGTGCGATGGCCCTTTGCCCAGCGCTCACTCAAAGAGCAGATTGGCTCCTACTGTGTTGCTGCTGTTATTTCCCTCTGCCAACTTCAGTGTTTTTCTGGAGGTTGAACATTTACTTTAAATAGTCCTGAATCTGCTTTATTTGTCACAACCTAAAGGCACTATTACAGCAAATTAGTCTCGTGTGCTGATCCTGTGAAGACAGCTCTTAGCAGCCCTGACATCCTGGTGACTACTGAGAAACCTCTGTGCAAATTTTTACTGAACCACAACAACACTTGGCTTATTTTGATTATTTTTTAAAATGCCCTCCTATTCCACAGCATGTGAAGTAGCAAATGGAGAGAGCTGTCGCAAACAGTGTATTTTATTGCGATAGGAACACCTCTTATGCAGTCACCCTTTCAGCTCTTGCAATGAGCAGTCTCTTTTTGCTCTTGCCTTCTTGCTTTTTTTGCCTGTAGCTGTGAGAATATTTTTGAGAAAACTGGGAGAGAATAGGGAGGGGATGAAAGTGCAGTGCAAGAAAGCAAAGATAAGGAAAAGTGAAAGCAGAGATGGAAAAGAGAAAAGATCAACAAAGAGAACAAGAAATACAGCCATATGTACCCATAGGGAAAAGATGTGAATAACACATATGCGTGTGTGTGTGTATATATGTACATATGTCTATTGAGAAATAGTCTTAAACAAACAGACTACAAATGAGAGGCAAAAAGTAACCTAAGCAGATTGTATTGCAGCTGGGGGGGGGAGAAGAAGAGTGAAATGGATGTCAGGTGACATGAGGCAAGGGCACCAGGAGAGTCCTGGAGTGGAAGAGGTTTGATTTGTGCAAATGGTTTTATAATAATGTGTTGTTGCTAGCAGACAAGGTGATGGTAAGTTCTCTGTGCTTATACGCAAAATACTTTGTTCTCTGAAAATGTGAAGAACTGTAATTCAGAAGAAACTTTAAAGCTGAAAGGACAATTCCCGAAGACTCCAGCATGCCCTGCCCAGTTCAAGGCATGTAGGCAAGGAGGCATTTGCAACAGGGCAGGACAAGGATAAAGTAAAAGCTTCTTAAAATCAAAAAGTACTTTGAGGCTGATATGATATTTCTGGATGAAAAGGACATGGTCTGGTTTTGGCTTGGTATAACCACGTTTTGATCTGGCTACTGAAGGGTCATTCTGGAGTAGGTTTCTTCACCCTGAGGTTGATCTTTGCAGACCCTGCAAGAAATGTTGGCCACACAATTGGAATGAAGTGTCCCACTGCTGATGGCTTTTCTGCTGAAGCGTTGGACTCAAGTTAGTCCAGAACCCACCCAAAGAGCAGAGGGATGGGCTGAGATAAGTCGGCTAGAAGCAGGACGTAGTCGCCTGAAGTCATCCTAGTGCAGCATGCTAAGGAGGCTTTGAGAAGATTACCTCTTTTGACCTAAGCAATTAGCCAGTAGGTGAGAATGTGTTTTGTTTTAGCACCATCCAATGTGTTTCAGTGAATTGTCCCAAACTAAGGAGAACCAATAAAATGCTTCCTTTTCTGAAGACTTCCAAGTCTGTTTTCATCTGTTGCTCTTTCAGGTCTGCTTTCTAACTGTTGGAGGCAAAATGTAAGTGTCCCTGTCTGAACCTGTTGCCTTTGCACTTCTAGTCGGCTGTGCTTGATTCTTCCCTTCTTCTTTTGAATACGACCCTGGCACGCGTGTGCCTTCCCTTTGAAGAATACGGCTGCCTGCCTGTGTGTGGGCACTGTCTGTGTGTGGGAATTTGCTCTGCCTGTGTGTGGGCAGTACATCTTGTAGTTTCAGCTATTTCATGAAGCAGTTGACAGTAATTTCTTATAAACTGTTGGTTTTCTTTTGGCCCTTATGCTTGAAGGTCAAGAGGTGGTGATCCTTTAAGTTTAGCTTATCTTTGAAACAAGTAGAAAGCCAGCCAGTGCCCGTGACTTGTGCTCCTCTCACTAGTTACCTTGGAAATAATTCCCAAGGGAGACATCAGAATAATCATAACAAAAAAGAATTAAAGAATAAAGAAAGCAATGACATTTATTAGGTGCTTTTTTAACGACTTGACCATAGATTGAAGACTGAGTAGATGCAATTCTCAACTAATAGGTGACTGGTCTAGGGTTTTTTTGTGTGTCTTACATACTATTATAAAAAAGGAAAACTTTGTAAAAGTATGCTTTCTTCTCTCTTTCAGTGGTCAAAAAAGTGAAAGACTTTTCTTCATCACATATGAGCAGAGAAAGTTCACGTATGATGTGTCAGTTTGACAGGGAAAATAGAGATATTACTTCTGCTCAGACATGCATTTATCTCTAAAGTGTTTTTCCAAACCAGCTGTATATGAAATGCAAGTACTTGCTCTGGAAAACATCTCTGCTTGCCTTGTTGAATATCAGCTGCTTACTCCTACTCATTTTTTTTTGTCTTAGCTGGATTCTAACCGCAGTATAGCTTCATTTTGCCCTCTGAAAATTTGTTTTTATGGTGCTTTCTGGTAATACTCTGTAAAAGAGGCTTGAAAGTCTAAATAGATTATATTGTCTAATTCTCCTTCTTATTTCAAAGACTTCTAGCAAATCTCTTCTTTTCAGAACCTGCATGATTTTCACTATTTAAATCAAGGTTTCAACTGTTTTCCTGAAGTAAAATTTGTTAAGCTCTAATTCCTAAACAGGCATTAGACTTTTTTTTTTTTCCCCCAAGAAAAGATCATGGTGACTGTGAACCTGCTACTTAATTTCCGATCCTGTGTAAGAAGGGGAAACTGCAAGTCCCAGATGCTTTTCTTCGTTATTCCATTGCTCGCCCAAGATGACTTGCACCAAAGGATTGCCTTTTTTTAAAGGGCAGAGAATACAGAGGTATGTGACCGTTAAAGAACCGCTTCTTATCCCTACGCTGCAAAACTCGGGAGGCTGAGGAGTTTCCTAGGGAAGTCTCCGCGCACACTTGCCCTGTTCTTTCTTACTTCCCTAATTGGGGAGTGCCGAAAACAGGGTACGGGGCTCAATCTCCCTTTGAGCTGTGTGGTACTGATGTTCCATACATGGTGTACATACGCTGTGTACGTACATACCTATATATGTATTAAATGATTTAATCAGTCAAACACACATTCAAACAATTTTAAATACTGTGACAATTAAGACAGCTCCTATGGTGTCCTGTTGTGATACCTGATATCATGTGACTGAGCTCAAAATGCCTCCTCCCCCTAAATACAGGTTTTGTACCTGCAAGGAGTATTATTAACACATCTATTGGTAAAAAATACCCTTTGTCTAGGTACTTCACAGTACGATTTAACCTGCCTGCTATTTTGTTTAACCTTGTCTGGTAATATCACGGCCCTGATGATAGTGTAGGAATAGTTTAGAAAAGGTTTAGACTTTAGAAACTTTTTTCTAAACTTTAGAAAAAGTTTAAACAAAGCTTTGCTACTTTGTTATTCTCTTCCTTTGAACAATATGAGCAGTGTTAGAATATGCTTTATGGCTTGATATTTTAATTTACAATAATTACATGACTTACAGCTCTTTGGGTATTTCTTTCTCAATTCAATATGAGGGGATGAAGCTTTCAGGATCTTCTATAAACAATGTGGCAGGCGTAGAGTTAATAAGAGTTCAGAGCTGTTGTTTCACAGGTAACCCTGAAAAACAAGAAGTTGTCTTAAAAGGCAAGGAACTATTGCTGTAGATAGGACTAGCTGAGCGACGAGCCAGTCTGCTCTCAAGGCTTTGTGACCAGGCTGCCACTCCCAGCCGGCACCAACGGCAACACCATTGTGCGTTTAGCAGCGTTACTAATGTGATTACCCGTTAGCATTGCCCTGGTTCTTGCCGTAATTAATTTCCCTCAAATGATTAGCTTATTAGAAGTGAGAGGATGATAATATGGTAGTAGAAAATAACAATTTGCCAGTACTGTTTCGCAAACATCATGGGTGCCAACAGGGTAAAGCTGTTGTTTCCCGTCCTGGCCCCTGGCCCTGCGTGCGGCTGTTCCTGGCCGCCTGTCCTCTTCCCCCGGAGTCTTGGTGGTGGATGAATTGGACAATCTGTCTTCAAGGCAGGAGCTCTGATGATTTGTAGAAAAACTATCATCACTGATAGGACAGCCAATCTATCACATCAGACCTCTCCTTTATTCTTCATTTCATCCCTCTTTATTGCAATACTTTCATGCTCACCCTCTTGACTCTTCTCACCCTCACTCGAACTCTGCTGCTCTGTAGATTGCCTCAAAAATTGGGAAAATGGAAACACAGCATCATTTAAAGCACAAAAGTGCAGCTCTCCCTGCACAGGCAGGCATGCAGAAGATGCGCTATATTTCTCTTGCTTGGTGTCGGTGGGCAGTGTGCCCCCCTGCCAGCCCCACAGCTGGTCAGAGCATGCAAGCCCTTGGCTGTCCTGCTATCAAGTGCAGACCTTTTCTTCTGGTCTGCAGGGACGTTCCTTGCAGGGCAGCCAGGCATGTGAATGACGTGAGGCTGCTGGATAGTCACCGTTGTGCTCCTTGACGCGTCTGGGAGAACCTCAGAAACCCAGAGGACCACGTACACTGGTCTACCTGAGGTGATACAACACTCTCTGCTTGCTAGTGCAGCTGTTTCTGTCATCCATGAGGCCAAAGATAATTGGAAATCTGTATTCTGGTGCTTCCTGAGGAACCAAAGAATGTCACCTTTTGCACTGAAGGTAACTCGTTATGACTAATCGAAGGATGGTGTAAAATGAGCTGTATAAAACAATGAACACCTCCAGCAAATTATGGTATCCTGATGGGCTTTTAGGAGCATCCCCTGCCCTGAATCCCATTTTGAGAAGACACGAATAGTACCATGGCAAGAAATAAATAATGCATTGACTTAATTCTGTAAAGAATTAATGTTTCCTCTTTAGAGGGAATAGTCCCTCACACAATTCTTTTAATTTGCTAATCTTCAGAATAGAGGGAATCGCTGTCAGTTAAGACATTTCTGTGGGTATCTAGCTGAATCTCTTGGGTGGATTTTAAATGAGAAGGCTGACACGCAATTGGAGACCTGGATGATGGTACATGAGCCGCCAGAAGCACACAGCTGACATAATGGGAATTATTCACAGCTGCTCTGATTTAAACTACTATGGCACCGCTTCATTGCTTTGTTACGTAGTCCGCAGACCTTAATCATCTGCTGTGCTAACAGAGGATACCAGATTCAGGGTATAGTATAAAGAAATTTATATAACTCACTCACGTGCTAGTTTTGCACCTACCTGATAAGGTGTGGTGTATGAAGTGCTTCTTTGGGCAAAAGGTGCTTTTTGAATTTAGATCAAGTTCATATATAAGCATTTTTCTCTCTTAGATAATAACTTTGTTATGGCTGCTGTGATTTTTCATGTGTATAATGTGAAAATTTTGGCTTCTCCATGCTGGTTTTGCCTTCTACCGTCAATAACGGCCTTTGGCAGAGTTTTTGGAAACTGACGAGTTGTTGGACATAAAACAGATTTGCCCATGGATGAAATATATTTTTGGTCAAAACCTTCCTCATATAAATCAGGAGCACCACTGCTTCTTTAATTTACAAATTTTAAAACTCATCATGGAAAAATGAAAGAGCTGACTGATGGCAAGTTGCTTATTCATTTGCTTTTTATTATATAAATGGCACACAGATAATGAGCGACTGAAACAGCCAACCAACTTTTGATTAATATATTTGATACAGTTGCTCAGAAGGGAAAACGTATTTTGAATAATTTGTTGTTTGTAATGAGCACATGATATGACAGTAGTGATTACCTTAATGAATCAATTAAGTGCAATGCAATTTGAGTTGGATGGAGCCGGTGATGGCCAATTGTGCATCCACCACTGGGAGAGTTACTTAGCAAACCACACCAGATCGCAGCCAGCCTGCTGCTTGTGCAATAGAGGTGTTTTGGGGAGGTGGAGAAGACAGGGAAGCAGGTGGTGGAAGAGGAGCATACTTTGGCAACCTGCGTGTTTCTGAACCAGGTAATTATCTTTCTTTCTTGGGCTGGATCAGATCTGGTCCCTGACCCTCTGGAAAGAGCAGCGATGGATTTTGAGGGACAGAACTTTGTCACCAGCTGCTTCTCTCTGAATCTGTTCAGAAAGGAGTAATACGGCTCCTGTAGCAGTGGCAAGAATGTTTGCCTACTTGCTGCTGGCCCTTTGCACTGTTAGCCGTGACAAGTATTTTAATAGAAATACTCTATACCTGGAGTGTTTCTGTGTACTTTCTAATAGTATATGAAAAAAAAACATTAGTGCAAATGTGTCTTTTGTTTTGTGTTGGGGTCCATCTAGTTTGAGCAGTGCACAACACAGGCTGTGGGATTTCGCTGAGCTAATTCAGGTCCAATAACTCGGGTTGAACTGGAACATTTCTTGCAGAGAAACACTCAGTCTTGTGTTAAAGACCTCTGGCAGTAAAGTGTCCATGAGAACCTTTGGTAATTTTCTTCAGTCATTAATTATCCACACCATTACTTCAAGAGTTTCTTTTTTCCTCTGTGATTCTGGCACTTTTCCACTTGTAACCCCTGGAAATTGATATACGCTTGTCTCTAGATTGAAGTGCTTGCTATAGCAGATTTTCATTATCCTTTTAGGTTCTTAAACTGTGATCAAAGTTCCCCTTTCACCTCCTCTTTGATAAACTAAGTAATTTGACCTCTGCAGATCTTTCTCTGTGGTCCTACTTTCTAATCCCTTAATATGTTTTTGTAGCTTTTCCCTTAACACTCTCCAGTTTTGAATTACGGAGTACTGCTCAGATAAATCTTTTAAATGCTTGGTTTTTAAGACTTGAGAACTGTCCAGACCCTTCACTGTTTTCAGCGGTGGAAGGTGAAGAATCGGTCATTCTGTTTTCCTGTTCTGGACCTGTCATTCATTTGCCAGAGGACTTTCTCTTCACCAAACCTCGCGTCTTGTTCACACTTTTACTGAGAACAACCACTCCCTTGTACCTCAGGTATATGTCATTCAACCTGCAGTTAATGTAAGTTTGGATATTTAAAACGTATGTGCGTCAAAACTCTAAACTTTAGATGAAATACTTTTGTCTCTTTCTCAGATGAAATTAGTTCGACATTTTGACCTGAATTTGTGGATAGTTTTCACATATATAAACGGCTTTAAATGCAGACTGACGAGCTTCTGAAAAGGCTTATTCAGCCTCCAAAGCACATCCCAGCTGGGGGGAGGTTGGTGTAGCACTCGCATCTCTCAGGTTGCTGTGAAGCTTCGCCTAATCATTTTTAATAGTTTGTGTTTTAACTAGTCTAGACAAATAGTGCATCCGAGCAATTGTGTATGCAGCTATTTTATAGTTACTGACGTGTCTGTGTGCGATCTGTTGATGTTAATGGATAGCTGTGTATGACATCTGGGGCTTTCAGAGCCTGAAGTAGATGTCCAGTGGCTCGCTTAGGGGTGGGCTAATTCTACATTATTTTCTCCTTAGGCATTTTGCTGTCATGATCCCGGTTGTTCCTGTGAGCAGCTTTCTATCTTGCACAGAGCAGGAAGGCAACTACTGTACGCCAAGTGCAATGCTTGTAGCAGGTTGTTTTATTCATTTGGGAGATGAAGGATGATCCCATTAGAAAAAGGATTTTAGTTTGCATGTCTGTAGCTTGGCTCTACACTTCTCCTTTATTCCTTGCTGGTGGTTGTGTGACTCTCTTTTGACTCTTGTTTTCCTTCAGCAAGTCACCATTGTCTCGGATCTATTATCCAGTCCCTCCTTTGGGTTTTTTTTGTTAAAAGAACCCTGCATGCACAGAGATGAGATGCTGGAGTACTTTAATTAAAGCCATGTTTCAGACAAGTTGTTTGGTCTGCTGTGCAAAAATTGAACATGTTATGTAAAACTTAATTCGAGAGACTTGACAAACTGTACAGCAAAAATTCAAGTAATGGATTGCTTGCTAGCTCAGTAAAGGATAAACACTTCTCTTGCTCCTGCTGCTGTGTACAGAGGCATAACATGCCGTGCTAATGCTTCAGTTGACATGGAACATGCCAGATATTTTGTGCGTAACATGGAGTAATTTAACAATGTAGTAGGATAGAAGAGGGTGAGGTTTAACGACAAAAGGCAGTACTTTTTCATGCAGTTTGTACTGAAATTGGGGGAATTGTAACCATTGCACAGTGCAAAAACTACAAATGGGTTCAGAAAAAGGGGTAACCATTAAAATGCAAAACCAAGAAGGTACACCCAGGCAAAATAACATTGCACGGGTTTCATGCTCTTACAGTTATGAGGTATCGGCTAGTGGCCACTATCAAAGAGAGGATACCGTTCTAGAAAAACCTTAGGTTTATCAGAAACTGTTTTTAGACAGCTTTTCCATGAAATTAAGCTTCTATTTACAAGTATGCTTTTATTTGTTTGGCCTCAATCACTGAGTATCTTCTCTGAAAACGTCAATTGTGTCTGAATAACTGAGGGTAGACTGACGTAGTTATGTATGTGTTTAAGAAGAGAACTTTGCTAGAGCATGAATATTTTAAGATTTATTTATCATAAGAAGCAAAAATACTGGGTTTTTTTAGTGGCTGCAGTGGGATTGATGAAGATCATTCCTGCTTCAATGCAGAAACTGTCTTTTTGTCATGTTTGAATAAAAGTTACTGCAGTGGCACGCAGGTTTCTAAGTGCTATAGGAACACATGATAGCGGTACACATCTTTTTGCTTGTTTTTCATTAAGTAGCTACTAGGAAGCACAGAAGGAGATTTACAATAGTCAGACTAGTTATACTGTAATGTAGCATTAAATTAGCTTTACTGTAATGATACTTCACTATGTTATTTACTCTTTGACATTCCTCCAAGACTGCTCTTCTGAACAAAAAAGAGAAATTTGAATGCCTTCCACCTAGTTCCTTTGCATTCTCTAATTTTCTCATTAATGCTTTTGATTTATTTTACCTCTGACATGAATTTATTTTTCAGACTAATTCTGATTGCTGTTACATTCACATGGAAAGTTTAGATTTTCATTTTGTGAATCTGATTACCAGCATCCTAGAGTTTCCATTATCGCTGTTGAGAGCTGAAGACGCTATTATCCTTCATTAGTGTCACAGTCTTTCTAATTTAAGTCTTCGCCTTTCTATTGATCTTCAAGTTACATCTGATTTTCCTACTTCCAAAGTCATCTTTCTCGCCTTTATTTCTTTTTAAGCACAGGAGCAGGTCGTTATTTTTCAATGCCTTCTAATGACTTTACTTACTGTATGTATCAATACTCCTATATGTCTCCCACGGACAACGTATTTCTAAGTTGGTTATCAGTCATAACCCTTATGATGTAATGTGGTTCATTTGGTATAATTTGATAGATATATGGCCCATATTTATACACAAACCACTTGAGGTCTGCAGGGCTCTCCACTGGAACTGTAGGAATCCTGTTGGAGTGATGCTCTCTGCATTGTGTGATATCAAAATGTCATGCCATAAGTGCTGGACTTTACTATGCGGGTCTTGATCAATACAGGTTTTAGAAAGCACGAGTGCTGTTATGAGAATGCACATCCCGAAATGCAGAAATATTGGTTTTGTCTGGCATGGAAAGTTGCTCTACAGTTTCTGTTCAAGTGATAGTTAAACATCTCCATGTCACATACCAAGCTTCTGACTTCACAAAAGCTTGCTGATCTTCTGAGAGAAGGAAGATATTGCAATTAAAAGGAGATCCTTGCCTGATAAATCTGTGTGATTTCTAGAAAGCGACAGATGTCGGTCGTTGGCTGGTAAATGCTTCACAGGTTTTACGATGCTCTGATGACAAAGCTGGACAGACAATACACAACTCTCGGGCACAAACAGCTGGTGAGCGCTGTACCTTCAGCCTCATCCAGTTCCAAAAGCATCATCTCCAGCAGTTATTCTAGTTTTAACAGGGAATTAGGAACTACGGGTATAGTAATGAAGCCATATCTACCACCTAAGAAAACCCGTAGTACGTCAATGCTTGCTTTTTCTGATTGCTCATTGCAATGTGATTGAACTAAAAAATGGTAATTTCACAATCTCTTTTCATGAGGTTCTTCTCTGTGTTAAGCTACAAATCTTATTTTTTTGTATATTAAAATACATACAAGGGAGACTAAAAAAAGCAATGTGAGTGTTGGCCAATGCCTGAAGAGTTTTCATCAGTGTTTGCAGATTCAAAGCCTGAATGAAATGGGAGCTTTCAGGGCTTTTTCTCATATAGAAGTAATTTCTCATGTGTATTGAAATTTAAGTGTGCATATGGTGCTTTTTACTTTTAATGCACTCTGTTTGCTTTAATTAATCACATAGTATTGTATATGAGAGGCATATGGAAAAATTTCAAAACTACTCCTCAGAAATAATGAACATTTCAAGCAGATCTCATTTCAATTTCCATGCTTCTCCCGTTTTTTGGACATATATAGTTCCATTTCAAAATACTGAATGGGTGGCTTGGTGTGTATGAGAGGTTGAATTTCCAACTGCTGCTAACTTTGAGTTGAAGAATCGTAAAATCTGGGACAATGATATTAACAAGTCTCTTTTTCCCCTCCCTCGCCACTTTTCATAACTTTTGCACTCTTGATCTTCCCAATATGGCTTAGTGAATCACAGGATGTTTGCACCAAATTGTCTGCTCAGCGGATGGTGCTAGAAATGCTACACCTGTTGAAAGAAACCATTTCAAAGAGAACATGAGAAAACCAGCTTGAACATGCATGGTAAAACTGCTGATAAAAGTGCAAAATTATAGATGAAGTAGTACAATAGGTCTTCTGAAGTCATTGAAGCTGACTTAAGACGCGGGGAATAATTTTACTACAATGTAAAACAGGAGGGAAAGGAGGGAGGGAAGGAGGAGGGAGACTTGGTTCATCTGAAAAACTTGGTGCTTCCCTGGATTTGCTAAATTCCTTGACCATTCAACAGAAGGTGGTAGGAAACACCATGAGCAGTGGAAGATATCAGAGCCCAACCTAAATATCTGAATAAAGAAGACTGCAATGAGCTCTAAGAAAGGAGATTTTGGTTATTGTCCAACGCAGGCTTGCCATTGCCATAAAGTACTTCTCAAGCTTGCCTAGCAGGAGCGAAGTCAGCCCTGTCATGCAATGGCACTCCTCAGCACTGACGAGCATCTCGGGGCGGTGGGAGCTCCCATCTCCTGCACCACCACCTCAGTACTACCCCAGGAGCCAACAGCACTTGCACTTCGGTTCGTCCTTGCAAGCTTATGGCGTTTGCTTAGGGAGTTTGTGCGCCGCGGTCACTTAGTCGCACGTTTAATTCTGGCAGGCTGGCTCCCATGGCAGTGTCCTGGACATCAGCATTGCCTGTACAACCCACCAGGGAAGATGGGATCGTGTTTGGGGCTCTGTTGCTGCAATGTTGTCAAGAGTGTTCACGTTAGCTGGTTTTTAAGTAGCCTTACCCTCTTTGGGTGTGTAGGAGAGCTGAGCTAGAAGCCAAGTTTTGAGTTACATCTTTAGTTAACGTTGAGGCAAAGACTAGCTATAAATGACTGCTTCTCAGAGCTTATCTGTTAATGTGTTAGGAACAAAGACTAGGCTTCGGAGCCATTAGAAGTCCCTGGAGAAAGCTTGGCAAGAATGCTCAGCTTCTGAATACTAATACCCAAAGCATAAACAAGGCTGTGAGGAGGAAATTGGAAACAAATGTTCCGAACTCAGTGCAATTGCAACGTATTGCAGTTATGTTTGGGTAGTATTAAGACTGATCTGGTGAGAATGCTGCCAGGCACAATAGCAGAGCGAGATAATTCTCCAAATAGTAAAGGATGAGAACTGGTCAAAGTTACTTATTTTGGATGTGTTTAAAATAAATGTATTTTTGTTTTCAGACACCTCAGTTGCATAAATTAGTGGAATACTTGTCCCAGTCTTTGCCCACTGTAGACATTTTCTGTAAAGAAGAAGGTTTTGTGTCATCAGAAGTGTCACGCAAGTGCGTTTTTAAAGTACTGTAATTAATCATGGATAGATATAATTATAAGAGTGCTGAAGCAAGCCTGGATTATTTTCAAACACAAGCGCTTCAAAGCAGTCAGGGAGGGCCACAGATTCAGTGACTTTTTTCTGTTACCTTCCACATCCTCTTAACCCAACACCCCCTGAAGTTAAGAGGATAATAACTAGAAGTCAAGCAATTTTATTACAAGAATTTTTGCTGTATGTTGACCACTTTGTAGCGAAAGAATCACTCTCTTGTACATGCTGACGCTGAATAGTGCTTCTGTTTAAGGAACTGGAGTTGCAGGGGAGGGAGCTACCCCACCGCTGCCCCGGCAGAGCCGCCATCGCCGCGCTCTGCTCCCTGTCGCTGCTGCCTGGTGGACGTGCGCACCTGAGCTTCGACCGCAGCTGATAAGGCATGGCCTGCCTCACCCGGCTTGCTTAGGGCAAGCTTGCTTGTGGGATGAGGTCTTGATGGCATAGGCTTCAGTGTGCAACAGGCACTGAAGTCTGCAGCTGTGCCTCCCCTGCTCTTTCTGCTCTAGCTGGCTACATGAGCATCAATGTCAGGATGCCACTGAGCTGCTATTGCCCTGCCTAGTTGCAGCGGAGACATGCATTGAGTTGAATTTCACAAGTCAACTTATCCATGAAGTTCATATTTGCTGTAAGAGAATAGTGGTCAACATCTAACTTCTCTTTAAGAAAAGTGCGATGTGTAACGAGCACTATAAAAAGTTCTGTGTATCTCTTCCTAAGTGGCCGTTTGATGTATCTACAGAATCGGTCTGTGCCTAATACAGAAGGTGAGTCTTGTGCCATTGAAAGCAACCATTAAAGGAAAAGAAAATTAGGTCAGCCCTAACAATTAAGGTAGAATTTCTTTTACATAAAATTATTTTTAGGATAAAACAGATGTTGAGGATAGTAATTGTCATACGCAGTACAGTTTTCCTGTTTATCTATCCATGATGTGAATGCAGAAGTTGTAAATCACCTCTAAATATCTGAAAGTCATGCAAATAGCTTTCAGTCACAGGGAAACAAACTCATTTTATTCCCAGTCAACCATACGTGCAATACAGAAATGCTTTGCATTTCAGATGAAATACACCTTGGGATGTATAGATAATCCTGGTTAACAGCTGTGGCTGTCTATATATAAAACAAAGGTCACAATTTTACAGGCAATACTCTCATTTGAATGCAAGAGTTGGCATTTGTTTTTCAGTATCATAGTGTTTGCAAACAAGTCTGGAAAGCATTTTCACAATGAGACTATATTAAACATATGGGGGTTATATTGCAGTATGTACATAAAATTTCAATTTGTAGAGGGCTGTAGTGGTGAAGTACTCGGGAGGCCGGGTCTCTGGGAAGGAGGGCAGAGCACTCGGCATTAACTGAAATGGCACTTGCTGGTTTTTACTTACAGGAAAGGCTGTTTCTTCGGGGTTTGTTTAGCTTTTTGCGGATGAATGATTCACAAGCGATTGTTCAGGGCACTTACGTACTGTTTAGCTTACACCTGTAATAACGTTGTAGCATAAGTCTAACAATGAAAAATTAATTTGAAAATGCGTAAAAGTTTTCACTGAACAACAACGGTGAGGAGCTTTAGATCGGCAGTGGTTGGTGCCTCTCCCGTACAGTTTGTCACAGCTTTTTCTTAGGCTCTGTGCCTCTCCGACGGCATGGAAACCACAAGCCTCTTGTCCCGTTCGACCGCACTCTGCCTTCAGACAGGAAGAATGGTTTTGCTGTAGCCTGAAGAGTGAACCCCACAGCCTGTCCTGACGCCTGCCCGAGGAAGGCTGCGGCACGGGCAGGCGGGACGTGAAACGAGGTTGTCCTGTCCTGGACCCGCCCGTGGTAAAGCCGTCAGTAGGGTAAAATTCTGTTTCATGAGACTTTCGTGTCAGCTGTGTTGGCAACATTTTCCATTGATGTCATCATTTTTAGAGCTTCGTTCTAGCTTCATTACTCTTATCCATTAGTGGCCAGGACCTCTCGGATTCACAAGACCATTCCTTTCCCTCGCGGCTTGGTTGCCTAGTAAGGAGAGTCTTCAAATTAATGGAGATAAATAACACACACACAAAAAAAGATGGTTATTTGTTTATCTGTACTTGGACTGAGATCATTTGTGCCTGGAATATGTGTAGGAGGTTTTATTAAGAGCATTAGCTGTGCTCGTACAACCATACTGAGGACTGCGGTGTGTGCTAGGCAGGGCGAGGTCCCCTCCTCAAGCCCAGTTTGCTGAAAAAGCTGCTGAGGTTTTGAGCATAGATACTTCAGAAACAAACCTGGAAAAGCTTTTAGAGACCGGGGAGCGCTGTCGACGGCAGAAAGCCTTTCCCTGGCGAGCGGCGCAGAGCTGGGGCGTGCACGGAGGCAAGCATGGAGGAAGGAGCACGTTGATTCTGTTGGGGGAAAAAAAAAACCAAAACAGCAGAACGGAAACTTGTTATTGCTGCTTCATATTTTCATTGCTTTAAGGAGAGGCAAAAGGTGGTCAAGCAAAATAATTGAGAATACCCATGGGTAAATTCTCACCCCCTATTTAGAGAAGCTATTAGGCACCTGTCAGAGCACATTAGTGTGTAATGTAATTTCCATATAATTGCAGAATAATTGCAAATGTGTCAATGTTTTTTTTTTTTGTTAAAGCTAATATAAGTTAATATGCCACTGATGTTTCTTGTGTATGTGCAAAACACACTTTAATATACAATTAAAATGTGTAAACATGCATTAATCTGAGTTAAGTTTCCCACATCATTTAATAGGAAGGTGAGCATAAAATCTAAGTTCATTTCAGATACTCCAAGCTACTAGTCCATACTCAGGTGGCATTTTAAGTAGAGTAACAGGCTCGTGAGCTGCCAGAGCACGGTGGCTGTCAGCCTGTTGCATACCCCACTCATTACAAAATGTGGTGGGAGTTAGTTTTAGGCTTCTAAAGTCATGTTTCAAAACTTAAATGAAGGGGGAATTTTCCACAGCTGCATCCCTTCTCAAGCAAGAGCGTTCCTGATAATTTCAGGCTGCATAAAGGCTTATGTAAAAGCTTGTTTTGTGGTGGTATTGAAAAAAAGCATGTATAAGATGGTGGGAAGTCCTTGTTTATTTGCTGGAGGCTGCACTGCTGCCCCTTCGGAGCTGTACCAAAAAGCAGCCCTGCTTAGTCAAGGCTGGTGCTTTCACTGGTTGATGTTATCAGCATCTGCGTCGCAGTTACTGCTAGGCTGCATGGTAGCAAAAAACTCTTGGTAGTTCCCGAGGAAGAGCTCTATGGGTTTTTGTGGCAGGAAAGAGAGGACAGAGGCAGCAGGAGTTTTTCAATAAAGATCGGGCTGATGAGGCGAGGGTGTCTGACTAGTTAAAGGCAGCCTGATTATACCATCCCGCTGAAAGCAAGCCCTTCCTGGCTGAACAGGTTTTAGACAAATTCATCACGGGGGAAAAAGACCCAAGGAAATCTCAGAGCTCCCGGGGAAGCGTGGATGTGATGGGAAGAGCCTTTAATAGTTGCACATGACAAAGCTTGAAATTCCCCTTAGCAGATATATTATGAAATAGTTACTTTTTCCTTAGTAAAAAAGAAAAAAAAAGATTAAGTGACCTTCTGTCACCGTGCACCCCTTAGCGCCCAGCAACGCTGCCTTGCTTTGCAGCCTAGAAAATGCCCTTCCTGGCTGGACCCTACAGTACAGGGAAAAGGAGGATGAGCCAGAGAGAGAAAAATAGAGAGAGGGTTTCTCTTTTCTTCACCAGCTTAATATGGATGCAATTACACCTCTGGAAGTTCTGCTTTCGGTATTCATTTGACCTGAATATTGATAGGGAATCTACAGAAAAATGAATATTGTATCTATTCCTCAAATCAGTATCTTCTGCAACTAATTTCTCAGTTATGTAGTAAACCAGAAAAACTTTGCAAAAGGCAATGTTTGTTCATCTGTGGCAAAGTTAAGCACAAAACTCAAACTAAGTATCTTTCTCATATTTCCACACTTGCTAGTTCTTTACTCTTTCATAAGTTTTATAACATTTGAGCTCACCATTGGGTTAAACTTGCACAATTAAAAATGTTTTACTCTTGAGCCCATGGCTAAAAGTCTGTTAGAGGGGTTATGAGGAACAGAACTAATTAAATGTAATTGTTGGTTTTCACAATGTAAAACAAAATACTTTGGGAATGAGGAAACGATAGGAGCTTTCAGTACGTCTGGGTATAGAAATCTGCCCACCTATTGCCTAACTGATAGGGTTCATTACTAACTCCTTTGGGTGGGCTGCAAAAATCCCAGCCATACCCTTGTACTTATATCGTGCTTTGGCATCTGCATCTTTGCAATAAACTTAGATCGTACATAATGTTTCTCACTGAATTTTATCCTTTCAGATTTGGAGGGTCGCATGAAAAATGTTGGTTTGCCATTAAGGTATGTATTCGATTTGATTTAAGCAAGAGAGAACCACATGCAAAATAGTGCTATCGATTGCATGACTATAATTTACAAAATGGAAGCATTTTCTTTATTGAAGCTCTGAAAAATAAAGTAGCGTCGTGGTTGGCTATTTAAGGTAAGTAGGCAGAGAGTGATCAATTGAAATAACATAAAATCAACAAGAATACTCTCCCGTCCTCCTGTGTAACCCCACAGATCAATGCGGTTTGAAGACCTGAAGTTTTATTGTCATTAACAGTATTTTTGGATTGAGCTAAACTCAGAACAGTTCAAAATCACCAGAACTCTGCACCTAGAAGAAGAATCCTCTTTTTGTGTCCTTCTAGTTGTGGTGGTCTGAACACGGGAGATGTTAAATGAGCACATCTGTAGGGTTTCCTGCTTTATTTTGCAGAGTACTCTCTGACCTTGCCTCTTCTTGCTTCAGTACCCTTATGCCTATTTTTGTTAATTTTGTTTTTAGCGCACTCACTGAAGCAGCTCGCATTGTCTGTAGTTTACCTTCGCCTTCCACCATCATCCTGGCATCCGTTAAGAAAGAACAAAACTGTGATCGCAGCCACCTAGCATGAGAAATCTTTACTTCTCCTCTCCACAGCGTTACTGCAAGCCATCAGCAAGTCTAAGCTGCCGTTCCTACTCATTTTGAGGAAGGCGTTGGTCATCTTTTGCTTTCCTGCATCTTCCTCCTCCTCTTCGCAGAACAAGTCTGTACCAACCCCAGCACTCTGGATTCTGGATGGCTGCTACGTGGGCAATGCAGAAATTAGGGTTTTGTCTCAAGATTCTGTGGCTGTTTCAAAGCCACATGGGCTGATGTAAGGTGTCAGAAATTAATTTTCAGGAAAAACTTCTATGGGGGGGTGACAGTCTTTGCCGGAGGGTTGGTTAGCATGAAAACAGCCAAGCGCTGTCTTTGAGACAGAAATGTCTTTGAGAAACCCGTTGCTGGAGTCAGTACTTTTATATTCTGCTCCTCTGTTGAAGTGTTTCGTTATTAATCCCCGGAGCTGTCCTGCGGTCAGCGTTCCAAATGGTAACTGCCGTCCTGCCCGTTTGTGTGAGAAACGCATGCGTTTCTTCACTTAGACTCCAAATAAAGCCATCAAATTCACTGGATTCACCGGTAAAGTAGAAATTTCAGATTTTGGCAATATATTGTTCTGCAGGCAGGAAATGATTTTCCAATGAATTTTACTTAACTTGGGGTAATTGAATGCTTAATATTTACAATATTTTTGCATTTGCTTTCTATGAGTATTTAAATATTTGAACATAAAATATGTTCTTTCACAATGCTAATAAAATCGAGGCACCTAATAGTCACATCGATTATAAGAGGCAGTAAATCATCTTTGGTGAATTTACTTTTATTTCCAATATAAATACAGATTTATGAGCATTCCTGTTATGTGATTTACTTGCCTTTTTTTTTTTTTCTCCAAGAAGACTATTTCCCTCTTCCCAAACATCCAATATTCATAAAAAGGGATTAAAGTAGTGAAGAATTATTTAAAAAAAAAAAAAAACAACAACAGTTTTTTTTCTACTGGACAGCTCAGGTAAAAAGTGTAAGCTGACCTTTTGATGGGATTTTTGTGCAGAAGAAATAATAATGGATTGTGGAATAAGAAGAGACACTTGCCAGAGTCAAGTAGAGTTTGAATACAGATGTGACTTTCTCCGTTGTAGATGGAAAAACAGAAATGATGTAACTCTTCAAGAAGGCATACAAAAATGGCAAAACATGCCTTTTATTTACCCGGCCCCCATATATGTGTGTGCTGCTGCTTTTACTGCTTGGTTATCGACTTCATATTGTCTTTCAAGCAGACTTGTATTTGCAGCAGTAAAACACCCTCCATTAGCGAACATCTGTATTTAACAAATTGTATTTTATGGAAGTAGAAGCCTGTATTTACCGATTGCTTTCTTGAACCTGTGGGATTTTTCATCATTCCACAGAGAACTATCTGAAAGCTTTTAGTTTTCATGTAAGATCAGCCATTCGCGTTTTTCTGAGGCTCTGGAAAGATGTACATGGGAAAATCTCTGACATAGGAGACTCTTAGGAAATATTGTAAAGGAGAGAAATACATTTATAGGAATGGAAGGAGGAAAAGAGCAGCTTTAAAATCCTGCTACTAATGGATTGTATGGCATCTACTACGTCCATGAGTTTTTAATAGCCTTGGTGACTTAGCAAAGAAACGCGCGCCTAGCTTTAATAAATCTGAGTTAGGTTGCTAAGTGAGGACAACTCCTCAAAACAAGTACATATTTACCAATCCATTAATGCTTCGTATACTTTACTATGTACATTGCAGTGTTCTGACTTACATATTGTAGCACTTAATCTGAAATTATTAAGCTTGATTTTTTCTTCCAATATTTGGGTTCACGGTGTCTTTGATTTACACACACAGATAAGTACGCTTTCATTTTAATGGCTTTATGTTTGCTTGAATGCTTCTGATGTCATGAGGTAAGCCCGCCTCTTTCATCATATAAATTTTTCACTAAGCTATATGCCTTCTTTTTTAGGAAGGGTGAGGTAAAATGGGTGTATGAATACGAAATGACTTCTCTATTTTAACTTCAAAGGCTATTTGGGCTGCTTCAAAGGGTTTCTTTGCCAAAGAGAAATCATGTTTTTGAAAATACTTAAAAAAAAAAAAAAAGACTTTGTACACGTCTATACTGAAAAAATTCATCCTCAGATGACTTGAGCAATTCTGGGCAGCGATGATTTCAGTACACTTATAAAACTTATTCATTATGTAAGCTTTGATTGGCAATGGTTTATGCCTCCAGGCTCTTCATCTATATAACTACATTTAAATTAAAAATAAGGCAAAACATTTTGCTACAACACGTCCCTTATGCTCTCTACTTAGTATTCTCCTGTTGTCACAGAGACTGCTAAGGGAAAACTTAATTTATCTATTTGCCCTTGTGGAATGTCTGTTTAAACATCCTTCAGTGGAATTCTTTTAAGAGTATGATTTCTCCAGTAATTCCATCCCCAGTACTTCTACTTAATATTATTTAATTATTACAGTATAGCCACGGGTGAAATACAGTGTCATCTGCTGGTGTTCATTACCAAAGAGAGCCAGATGACACCGGTATTAATAAACAATGCCTGCATTTCTGAAAAAAAAAGGGCGTCATGCAACACATGCTTAAATGTATGGTTAACATTCCTCTTGATTTAATGAGGTTTGAATCAAGCAAGAAGGGAATTATAAAAAAGAATAATACTTTTCATCTTGATGCTATCTCTAGTAGGTCACCGCGCTGACACGAATAGATATTCCTTGGAGTAATGTGTTTCTCCGTTGTGTCTGTGGGTGGCAGAGGCAGATGCTCTGTGGTTCCTGAATAGAAAAACAAGGAATAACTGAATGTTATTTACAGAAAAAAGATGGAGATTTTATTTGGAAAAAGTTGTAGCGTTTTTTTTTTTCCCAGGAAGCTTGCTATGCTTTTTCAGTGTTAAACTGAGTTGTTTTCTACACTAGCAATCCACGTACCAAAAACGACTTTATTTTTATTTTTTTGCTTCCAAATATAGGTCATCCTGGATTATTATGCCACCTAAAAGTGAAAACTCCTGGCTTCTGAAGTAGGATGCTTTTCTTCAAATTAATTGAATATGGTAAGTCTATGAAACTTTGGAGATGTACACCTGCTCAGAGTACATATACACACGTGTATCTATATGGAAAGTACATATGCAGACATCTGCATATGTGTACAGACACCCCACGCTTGTCCCCTTGCGTCTCTGAGGGGACCACCGTGATGCTGCTGCTGAGTGCTGAAATATACTTCAGCAGATAAATTTCCAGATCAGACTAGAAAAATGCAAATGCTTTTATTTTTAGATGTCACTCTTTTTGTGCGTTTGATTTCCAGCTGATCGTATTCTTTTTAGGCTATTGTGTCTGTGAACAGCAGTATCCTTGAAGCTATAAAACCCAGCCAACATTTCTTTGTAATAGGAAGCATTCTATAAGGCAGAACAGAAGTAAAATTCCTTCAAGCTACATTTGTGGCATACATTCAGTCCCGAAACATGAAAAGAGTGTTGATCAGAAATGTGCACCTTTGGAAGGGCAAGTGATTTTTGTCTTCTGAGGTTTGTCCTTCCAGTGAATCTGTGCATAGTCCAGAAATTAAAACAGTGAAGGTTAATTTAGGAGGAAAGGCAGGTGGCTCACAGATAACGTGCCTAAGTTGTTATTACTCTCGGTGTTTTTCTTCCATGTTGCAATTTGGAAAAAAAAAAAAGTATTTAACCACAAAATGCCTTTCTTTTGCTCACATTTACCTTTCCAGGGAAGCACCTGAGCATTTAGTTTTGGGTTAGATAGCATCCACTTTTGACTTTGTGTGGGAAAACGGAACGATGAACTTGGTTGGAGTTTCTAGATGTTTTGAATCTGGTACCTCCCAAATGAATATTCCTGAAATACTGGGTGTCTGGGAGAAAAAGAGCAGGATTGTCCAAGACCGAGTGTTCACTTCCATGAGGAAAAACATTTTCCTCTGCCTCCCTTGTTCTCTGCACGCCCATTGTTTCAGGTGCTGAAGAGCTTTTTAACGGAGAGGAGATTTGTTTCTTCCATTTCCCTTTGCTGATCTCTCCTCTTATATCAAAATGACTTGATGACACATGAGAAAATGAAGTGCACTTGCTGAGCCTTTATGGAAGGAAAAACCTGTATACCGTTAAATGCTGTCTATAGTGATAAACAGTCAGTTGGCAAGTGGCTGCTCTGGTTTTCCAGTGTGCTTTTCTCTGAGAACTTGCAGCAGATTGGCTATAATTGCTCATTGCTCTCCATTAGTAGATCTCCCTCCTGGCAACTCTTTAATAGTTTACATCTCTTGGGGCTGAAAATTACTATTTTAATTAAAACAATTTGTTTCAAATGGGGCTCCCAAATCCCCATATGATGTTTTAGGAGCCTTGGGCAAAGAACTGAAAATGGAGAGTAGCAATTGTTTTTAGGGTTTAGAGCGAGGCTGAAAGTAGGAATTGGGATTTTCACGCAATTTCTGAGGCCTGGACTTGCAGTGGGGGAGACTAACCCTCAAAGTACTGAAATGGAGTAGGACTGAGATTTTGTCTTTCAAATACTACGTTAATTCGCCAGGGTGGAGAAAACTTCCCTGAGTTTCAGTTTAGCCTTGTTGTTTTCTTTGCTCTCGTGCAGATTGAGAGAAACAATGATTTTCTGGTGCAGGAAAGGTGAGAGCCAAGAAAGGGCCCTTGGACACCTAAATGCTACAAAAAAGCACTTTGGAAGTGGGATCGGGGAGTCACCAGCCCCGGGAGCGGTCTGTAACGGAGAGAGCTGAAGCCAGGCAGGGCCGTGCCTTTGCAGATCGAGCCTGGACTTTGCAGATCAACACCGGGTTGCTCTCCCTCTGCAGCCGGAGAGGCGGGAGAGGCCGAGGGGCTGCGCGATTTCCCAGCCCTCGAGGGTTTAGTGGCCGGCTGCTGCATGTGCCCAGAGCTCCTGCTGTGTGGTTGAGCCAATATTTTGCCCGCATCAAGGTGTAGGACTTGTGGAAGTTTTCATTTCTGAGGTTGAGCCCTGAGGTCCTGCTGTGGTGAATTCGCTGCACCCCAGCAGCTTTGAGAACTGCACAAAGCTTCATTCCAAGCAGTGTCTAATTTCTCTGTAAATATGTGTATAAAATATGTATATTTATTTTATATTAATTTGTTTAGAACTATACTCATTGTTTAGAAGACTCATACATAATTTAGGTATGTGTACACTCCATAAAAATATATGTTCATGTGCTGTTATTCTGCAAGAGCATAGTGGTGAGAGCACCTACCATGGAAAGAGAAGAGGTGGGTTCAGTGTTGTCCTCGGACAGCGGGTACCAGCCTCCCACCCCACGCAGGGGAGTGCTCCAGCCAGCTTCCCCATCCCCGAGGCCCATGCAACCGAGCTAGGGAGCCAGGCTCCCTTCTTCTGTCTCTTCAGTCTCATAAATATTACATTTCTCCTTCAACATCCTCTCAGCTTTATTTTATGGTCCCTCTTCCCCAGTAACCGCTCTCACCATTAGCCTGTTATACTACACAGCAGAAAAGGCAGCTCCCCTCGGTAAAGGAGAGCCTGGCTGCTGGCACGCAGGGCTGTGATTTAAGCACCTCTTTGCAGAGAGTGGTTTCAGACTCTCCAACTGTATCAAACAGGCATTTAATTCATGTCTGCCAATAATGTCTGTTTCCCAGATCTGTCTTACTTGCTCCCACACCCATGGCATGAATCCCGTGTTTCCTAAGGTTCAGCGAAAGGCGTAACTCCTCCCCTCCTGGCTGAGATGTTGGGGTCTGTAACCCTGCCCCACATCGTGCATTACAAGTGCTGAACGGTTGCATCGGTATTAATGAGTATGAATTTATACAGGGTGAAACAGTCATGGTAAGGTTCTTCAGCAATGCTCCTCTGTAGGGGGATAGAGCAGATGAAGCCCCGGAGCATCGGCTTGCCAAGGGTACGGAGGTGTGGGAAGCTCCTCGGCATCTCCCCAGGCAGGGCTGGCTACCACCCCCTGCCTTCCACCGCAGCGACGCCCCATCGGGAGCTGGGGATGCTAAAGCCGAGGGTCTGATGCCGCGCTCAGCTGCTGGGAACATCTGCGGCAGGGTTTGGCAGTCCGCGGCAGCCAGGGAAGCCAGATTAGGCTACAGCTATCGATTCATAGCAGGTTTGTCTTGAAATGTCTTGTTAACTGCTACTCGGCTAAAAACTCTGCGTGCGCCTGGGCACAGAGCCTGGGTGAGGCTGGAGCTGCCTTCTGAAGATGTAATACCCGAAGCTCCTACCTTCCCCGGCTGTAACTGCCTGAAACGATAATGCAAGCGGTCTCTCCATACTGTACCGCACAGCAAAAGAATAAAAAACTCAAAGGCTAGGATTACCGAGGGCTCAAGATGAGAAGTATGACACCATGCAGAACGCGAGAGAAAGTCTCAGGCCGGGGGGAAAAAGATGATAATTCGTTGTGTAAGTGATGCGGCAGTCACGGTGCGCAGTCAGAAAGTAACCAAAGGAGACGCTGGGCGCAGCCGCGGTGTTGTGCTGCCTTGGCTCACGGTGGCAGGGGCACACGGTGACTTGCCTTTCGCCTAGCAAGCTCTCGGCTTTGCTATTCTTCAGGCTTGTAAAGAAAATTAAGCTGCTAAGGCAAGAAAATATGTTTTACCTTCTGCAAAACTGATAACACTTACTACTGTTCCGCTGTTGACGTTATTTTATCTCCGGATTGGCCGCTTTGTCTGGTTTCCTCCTACTCCATGTGCTTTCTGGTGTGCTCGTTTTGCCCTTCCTTCTTTCCACCGTTTCTTTATGCATTTCTGTCCAGGGTGCTCATTTCTGACTGCTTTACCTAAATGACCATGGACCTGCATGCATTATTTAAAAAAAAGGTGGATTATTAGGAATGCTTGGCTTTATTCTGGCTTTGTAATGAGCTTTATATGAATATTATTTATGCTGCTTTTGTGCTTGTTTCCCCACTGCTGTCAAAACTGTGTAGTTTCTGGTACATGCTTAAATCATATTATTTGCTTGTGAAAATTTGCCTGTATGCCTAGGGTCCAAAAAGGCTTCACTTTCAAGGATTTGATTCTGTGATTCTGTGATTTTGATAATTTAAGATCTAATTAGCTGCTCTGCAAATGTATTTGAACGTTCAGACCTCTCCTATCCATTATGCAGTGCCATTTTTATCTTTTTGCCACAGATCCTATCCCAGTAGGTAGCGTGTCAGGCCTGCCAGGTTATTATGAAATTGCTGACCATCTGTTATCCATGGGTTGTTGGTCTCTGCCAAATAGCGCACCAAAGGGAAAGAGACTGGTTTCTTCATTAAAATGTGCTTCTGCTTTCTTGAGCTGTCCTAAAATTAGTCTCTGTCTTTGCTGCTGCAACATAGCTACCATAATGGCAGGGTACACCCACTATCAAATAATTTCGACTTTAAGAAAAACAAGAAAAAACGTAAATTCTGTATTGGAAATGCGGATTCCCTTACAGGCTATAGGAGTGGGGTTTTTTACGTTACTGTTTGCAGAAGTGGCTTGCTTTCCCCGCTGTGGTTACGCTCCCACCCCTTGTGCAGCTGGGCAAGGTGGAGGCGGGAGAAGTTCCCGCTGCGGTGCTGCGGGGCCGGTTGGGAGCAGCCTTGGGGCCGCTGGAGCTCAGGGGGTTTTAGGGCTGCAGTGCCCGGCTCGAGGCTGGAAGCCGGTGCTGGCCCCTCTGCACCTCTCCGCCGGTGCACCCCGGTTTGCTCCCAGAGCGGCTGTCTGTTAATCCACCTGGGCGTGAACACGCGGTTTCTCCAGAACGTTTCTGATATATATTTTTGCACCACTGCAAGTTCGATGTTCAACGCCGGAGCCTAGTCTGTTGCTCTTTGCACGCTCAGTCTTGACGTGGGTGTGGGCAGGGTGCCTTCTGCAGGCTGGCTGGGGGTAGGCGCAGGTCTTGCGGAGTTTTCCCATCCTTCCTACTCGTGTCCGTGTGATGCTGAAGTTACAGAAGTAGACAAATACCAAGGGATTACGATGTAATCCTACAGTATCTGAACAGCCCAGAGAGATTGCTAAGGTTTAAGGTTTACAAAGTAGGCTAATTGTGCTGAAAGCTGTTTTCCTGGAACAGGCCCAGCACCGTCCTTGCCTGCGAGTTCGTGACCAGCTGAGGGCACAGCATCGCGTAGCCCGCGGGAGCCAACGCTGCCGGCCGAGGCTGGGATGCACCGGGGCTGCCGCGGCGCGGGCTCTGCCGTCGGGGCTTCTTTCCCTCCGCCGGACCAGCTCCTGCTCGGGTTGTCACTGTCCGGCCACAGCATGAAGCCCATGGCCAGCAGGAGAGAAGTCCTCGCTCCATGTAGTTCCCTAGAAACAATGCTATTGCCTGATAGGGCATAAACTTCACAAGCCATGAGACTTAACCAGTCCGTAGAATTTTTTTTGTTGTTGTTCAACAAAAAAGTCAGTCTCTACACTTTGGTTAAAAGAAAAACACATCCTATGATTCACAGCACCTAATTACAGATGCCCGGCCATGCTGCTGTTGTTACCTGTGCTGTCAGATGGTTTTCCTGATACATGATGCTGCCACTTTCCTGCAGCCTTGAACAAGTTTCCTTCATTACACATGGAGATGTTAGTTCATTATCGGTATTTGTCGGGCATTTCCAGTGTGTCTAGCAGGAAACAACAAATGCAAAGCATTTGCATTTTTTTCTTGTTACCTTTTTTACAAGCAAATATATACAAAGCAACTTACGGTTGCTTTAAATGAAATTTGCTTTCATAGGATATTGCGTATTACGCTTTTCTTCAGATGGTTATAGACAGGTCCTGGAGGCAGCCTGGAAAAAAGGCCTAGAAAAAGACAGCCTGGAGAATGGCTTTGTTCTGTTGGATATATAATGATTTTTGCCATGATTTATGCTATCTTTACAAAGACACAAGGAATTCTTTTGACAATTTAAATCCCTACACTGAAGTAAGGTTTTTTTGTGCTGTCAGTAATACAGCACACATATCACAGTATGCCCAAAATACCAAGATTTTAAAGTGTGGCTAACTAAACTGTACTGTGTGATGGTTTTTTGCATGGATTTTTGTGAAAGTAGTGAAAACAATATCCAAGGAAAAGCTATGCCTTCGGTTTTAGTCCTGAGTGTTTTTATGCTGTCTGATGAACTGAAAGAAATAATATTTTTCAAACACACAAAGAGCTTGCAACACACACACACACACAGCCTAGTATGATATAAGGCTCTTGCACCTTTCTACTTGTGAAAATGTTCTTTTAACAGTTATACCATACCACTCAATATAACTTCTGTATCTGTGAAAACATATTTATGAATGACAAGTAATTATTTAATTGACCAAAAATTCTGGATTATTTGCTTATCAAGTTGAAATGAGCACTAATGAGTGCGCTGAGCCTAGTAAATCTGACAAGCAATGAAAAATGAGGAGAAATCATGAAACTAAATATCCGTTTTTCCTTTAGGATCTTTTAATTGGTCTTGAATTCTTGAGTGCTGAGAAAGATTGAGATAAAATACGATGTCCAAGTTAGAGTAGTTGCTGCAAGAAATCAAACCAGCTCAGGTTTAAGAGATTTAGAAAACTTGACCTGCAAGGCACATTAACACATGGATATACCTCCTATAACCTCATATATTACTTTCTAAGAGTTGATGTGCCTTTGGTTAGTATCCTTTGGAATGACATTGAGCTTGAGGAAGCATCCAGATTTTCGGGTGATGACTCTGATTTAGTGATTGGCCATGATAGAGACAATATTTTTGTTTTGGAGCTGAACGTGTCTGTGTAAGATAACACAGCAACCTAGAGGATGGTGGATGTTTTCAGATAGCAAAAGTGATTAATGTTGAAGGACTAATAAATCTTATGCTTAAACTCAGCTTTTAAAGTAAATAAAGCCATTTATAAGAAAAATTAAAGAATCCATATTGATTTTTTTTTCCTCCTGAGTATAACATAGTTCCAGAAGTGAATATTTTTTTGAATGTTTGGACCTGCGATCTTAGACCAGAGATACAACTGCCAGCTGGAAAGAACTATTATTCCAAAGTTATAAGAAGCTGAAAATACTGTTCATCTGATTGTCATATTAACCTCAAACTCAAATGTAGCTCCCTCAGTAGACCTATAATAAATGGATAATTATTTCATGTCCTGCATAGCCTTATATATAGCAGGCAAGTAGTATGCTATCAGTTGCTGTCACTGCTGTGAAAATATATATGAGAAAAACAAGTCAAGGTTTCCATGTAGCAAGAAAAGTTTTGTGTTTTTCAGTATTGGTTATTGTAAAAAAACATACTTTGAAGCTCAAAATTTAATTTCCATTCAAGAAAGCTGCTTTCTTTAGAGGTTACACAAGCAAGCAATCCTGTAAAATTAATGGGATTAATTAAAATGTACATGAATTTGGGAAGTATCCATAAGCATAACAGAGATTTACTCTTTCATACCGTACTGAATAAATTTTCATTAATTTCCTGTGAGATTAAGGCATTTTATGACCTTGTTTATAAAAGGAAACTAGGGATTTCTAACTCGATTAGTTTTAAGAAAATACTTGAATGAACATATTCAAGCATTTTGTAAAGCATTTCTATTTATTAGATAATTATCTTTCTAAATAAATATATTATAAAGAAGAATTTACATCTCTTGCATTTCTAATTCAAAACAGAGATAATTTTTATTCCGTAGTTTTTAGTAATCTTTTGCTATTTACAGTTAAACAATGTGACTAGCTTCCGACTAAGAGCAGTCACTTCAGCTGTCTATCTGACCTCAGCAAGAAAAAGCCGTTCCCTTTTCTTGGTACCTTCCTGCTGCTTTTTACCAGCTGCCTGCCTACAGAATGTACTCGCTCTGCGTCCATGCCGGCCCGCGCCATTGCTGCTGGGAAGCTGACGCTCACACGCGTGCCAGGGGCTGGCTGGTGGCTGTGTAAACAGAGTTCCCTTCTGGACCAAACCTCCAAAGACTTGGGTTTGTTGCAGCTCCAGCTGTAGAGGTACAATTTAAGCTCCAGTATGATAGCTGGTCTTCCAAAACCTGAAAAATGGAGCTGTTGATTACCTGGAACTAATCAGAAATCTTGGTCAAATTTTAAAATGTTTTGGTTTAGTGTTTTTTTCTTTTTTTTCAGTGGCTAGACTCAAAGTCCAGGAGGGGAAGGATGCCCTCTTAGCTGATGGCTAATAGCAAATTTGCAAATGGTTAAGGCATTCTGAAATAGTCAAAACACTGGGAAAAGTATCCATCAAAGGCTACTAAATAATCAATAAACTCGGTTTGGCAATTGCTGGGGTGTGGGAGAGTGTTCTAGAGAGAGAGAAGTATGTGCTTTCCCTGTTCTTCCACTTTTCTGTAGGCATCCATTGCTGGCCTCGGCCCCAGACGAGAGAAGCCCACATTTTCATTTGGGAAACAGAGGTTCAGTGTTAGGGGATTTGAAACTATTCCTCCACTCTCAGGGGAGCATCCCAACCATTGTATATGTGGTCATCTGCAGCAGACAGCTCTCCTATCTGTTATGCATCACTTGATGCAAAGCACTTGAGTGCCAAGAGTAATTCAATCATCTGGTATTTGGGACATATCTCTTGGGTTGGTGGGAGGACACCTGTTTTTCTCTTCTAATGGGTGCTGAAATAACCCATGGAAACAAAAGCAGAGAGAATGAGAGCAATCTCCTTCCAAATACCTTGTAAGATGATGATAGGAGCCCTTCTTTCGGAGGAGCAGAGGAATCAGGGGGTTCAATCCAGGTCACCTACGTGTTGGCTGCAAAAACCTTATGGCCAAGCTGTTGGGTGAAGGAGACGCAGCATATCCTCACCCCGTGTTTCGCTTTAATGAGAAAAACAACAAAAAACATTTTGGGTAATTTCAAACTATTTTCTTTTCCAATTTGGCTACTGAACTGAAAAATCAATTATTCCTACAGCTCTGCTGGAGATCTTGGGTTGAGTTCTTGTTTTGGCTGCCAAGGTTGCAGTGAAAAGCATTTATAAGGCTGCATTAGTAAATCAGATGCCGTTGTCTTTTATATGCTGCACTCCAAGGCTTTGGACTGTTGCACTGTTTTGCTGGTCCTTGCTGTGATAAAATATCCACAGAAAATGAGATTTGAATTCTGGGAACTGGATGCCGGATGAAGGAACCGATGGAAGAGAACATGAATTTTGCAGATTCCAGTTTGTGTTGAAATTATTTGAGACATCAGGTGAAGACATGTAAGGTCAGTCAAGCTAAAACAGTTTTTTTACATGAGATGATTCAAAACAACTATCATAAATAGATACGAACTCTTCTGATTGACGTTTCTCAGCCCATATTCTCTAGAGCCAGTCTAGTGAGGGCTTTCTTGCCCCTTTCTGCCAAGTTACAGACAGAAAATTGGGTGAGATGAAATACCAGTCGGAGATATTATGATAAATACCAGGAATGCTCTAAATGCTCATAGGACTACGTGGGCTCTTGGAAGCCCTCTGAAAACTGCAGAGGCTTTTGGAGAGAACATCTGTTGCTCCTGTTTTCTATTTTTCTGGTATTCCTTTGTATTTGAGTTGTGGAACTGGCAGATTCTGAACGCTTAAGTAATTGCATATATAGAGCATCCAGAAGCAGACCTGAAATAACCTGGTTTGTTCCCATAGATAACTGCAACTGGAGTTTTCTCCATTTAGAAGAAACCAAAGGTCAATGCTGAAATGCTGTATAAGAAGAAAATGAAGTTCAGGTGTTTATGTCTAGAGCTAGACATTGAAAGAGCAAAAAAAATTATCCCCAAAACAAATCAGGAATGTGTTAAGATACAGTTCCATGGTACAGGTTTGTTAAAAAAATGGAAGCCAGAGGCAAGATTAGAGATCCATCAGTGCACTGAAATCAAAGAGGTTCAGCTTTTCTGTTTTACACTTGAGGACTTCACACGGGGAGTCACGGGTTTTGGGGGGGGAGTGCCATCTGCTTTCTCCATGCTTGCCATTTCTGAAGTATTAGGGGGGCATTCTGCTTCCACTGACTTCTTGAAGCTATCAAGTTAGAAGATATGTGTATGGGATGGAGCTGACCGAGGTAAACATGTGATTTAAGTCAACATTTTCTTTTGGAAATATGGATGGACCTTTCACAAGAACTTTCCCCAAAGGGGTCTTGGTTCACCCTGGTGTGCAGCTGTGGAAAGCATAGCTGTTCTCCGGAGGGGTTCTGGGAGCTTCTATTTCTGTTTGTGGGAAAGAGAGGGTATTTCTGCTGCAACGTGTTGTGCTCTGCTCCCGGGATTTCTACCCACTCTATGAGGTTTTAATTTTTTAGCCTAGGATGGATTGCTGGCAAGCGCACAGTTCATTGGGAAGGTAGAGAATTCATGAGCTCAACTGATCTTGAGTGATTCTTATCTTGTTTTATTTTGGACCATAAACTAAGTGCTATGCATATCCTTCTGAACTGAGAATATTTCTGTCTTTAAATATATATTTGAAATACATATTTTTGGGATCCATATTGGCTAACCTATTTTTAACTTTAAAAAAGTCCTTTTTTTGGAAATCTGTCATTTCAGAAATGGCTATAGTTTTACTTAGGAGTCTTAGTACATTTGTCCCCTGCCAAATAAAAATTGAATTCTAGTGTGGTGGGGTTTTTTTTGGTTGGTGGGGGTTTTTTTTTTTGTTTGTTTGTTTTTTTTTTTTAAATGAAATGCGTCTTTGCAATATCCAGCTAATATTGCATAAGAGAAAGAATTCAGCTCTGGAGGAGAAATTCTCTTCGCTGCACTTGATTTCTACTCACGAGTATGGGTTTAGGGAATTCTGCCTGGTAAGGTCTTCCTTGATGCTTGTACACATGGATCCCAGTTATCTCTAACCAACTTATTCAATCCCATATTTGACTAAATTCTTAAATAACTTAAATTATTTGCTATCTACTTAAACTCTTGAGCTATAAACAAGGATGAACTGCAAATTCTTGTTAAAATTAAGCTTTTTGATTTAGAATGATTCAGCTTGGAGTTAGAGATATTACTCAAATTTCTCCAAGGTTACAGGTGTCACTTTACCTGTGCTGCTTACTAAAATGGAAATTACCTGCATGTGGAAGTAATTTATGCAGCCTGACTCCTCCTGTAATGCCTGTTAGATCCTATAAAATTACTGAAGGTTTCAAAGCCAGGGAAAATAGCATAATAATAGGGGATAACCCAGCTTGGTGCTCCTGTGAAGTCGTAATGAGGGAGATCTTAAATCATTCATCTGTAGCCTTGCTTGTGGGTTTGAATAAATCATTGTGATCTGATATCGAGACTCTGAAGCCAGCCCTGGCCTGCACATTACTGACCTGCTTGGAGCCAGTGCTCAGGCTTGTGAGGGTAAACTCAGTGTACAGTCATGGTTTTGCATTTCCATTGTGTAGCTGCTTTTGGAACAGACTCATTTTTCTTGGAAAAGTTGATAGGTGAACCTAAGGAGAAAGCAATAAAAGTCAGGTGTCTTTTGATATATTGTTTATATACTTACAGTGATACAGACAAATAATTGTATAATGACAGTTAAGACTATTTAGCACATGCCTCTTCATTGTTCTCTTAAACTCTTCTATTTATTTTTCTATTAAATTGCATTTCATATACAGTATTTCGTACCTCAGCTCTCTGCGGGCTGGGACAACGGCGAGCAGGACTCTCTCTTCTTCTACTACTGCAGTCCATCCAAAACGTTGTTATTGATCACTATCAACTGACATTAGGGGCTGTTTACTACATTTCCACCCATCTATTTAAATCACATTTCATAAAGGAGAGAAGTTATTACATTTCATAAAGGAGAGAGCCTCAGAAGTTTGCAAAAGGGCCTCAGTGACTAAGTGATAAATATATCATGACATAAAAAGGTGAAATTGTGGGATAATGCAAATGGGAATATGTATTTCTAGCCCTGCCTATGCCAGGTGATCTCCAAACTACTGCTCAGGAGAGAGATCTTGAGGCTGGTGACAACGGTTCTGTGAATCACCAACTCCAAGGACAGAATAGGCTTGGTCTCAGGCTGGTAAAGAGATGATTCAAGGACGGTGGTAATGCAGATAAATAACATCATTGACAGCTGTAAGAAGGTGGATTGGGAATGACAACTGGCTATCTCTCATAACAGAAAGCTTACAGGGTTGCTATGTTTTGTACAATGAAATTCCTGAGAAAAAAATAATTGAAGAAAAAAACCAACCCACCACCCCCAAAAAAGAAAAGCAATTAGAGTGCTTAACTAAACTGTGGAACTGCTAAAGGATACCTGAAGTGGAAATGAGTAAAGAGGTAATTAGTAAAAGTTATGGAGAATAAGCTCATCAATGGCTATGAAAGCACCCAGAGGTGCCAATATCATCATCTCCATCAAACTCCGAACCTGCAAGCTGCTGAAAGTCAGCAGGGTGTTTCTGAGGGAAGTTTTCCTGTGCTGTAATGGTTTTTTCCTGACTCACCAGTTATTTGCCCTCTTGAGATACAGTGCTGGGTTAGATAAACCTTAGAGCTAGACTTCCTTTTGGACTGTGGGGAAAGAATTTGGTTTGTTTAGAGAAGAAAAATTGGGGAAGAGACAGATAATAATAACAACTGATCTAGCGCAGATACATCATAAGACGGGCATGAATTATATTAGAATACCCGAATCCACCAACCCTAAACATTTAAAAACTAAACACCACCAGGTACGCTGTCTGCTAAGGGGGATTTAGTGTGTAAGGTCATTTAACGTCAGTCACTTCGAGATGTTTCTCCTAAAAATGTTCTCCTAGGCTGATGAAATCACAGGCTTGTACTTTGCCTGATTCACTTCTGAGCAGAATAATTGAATATTTTCCCTAGAAACAGGTCAACTCCTGGTTGTAGCAGAGCTGAAGCCAAATGAAATTAAGCAGATGTTTACATTTTCTGAGATAATACCAGCTATGGTTGGAATGTTATGAGTAAGAAACACATGTAGAGTAAGAAAATTGAGAGCGTAATATTTCTACAGTGTTATCAATAGACCCAGACGTGGCTGTGTTTGAGTCATATCACTTTGCAGCTATTTCTGCATGGTTTCCAAACTGCATGTTTAATCTATTGACTGAGCGAGCCACTTAATTTATGATATACTTTGCAGAGAGGCTAAGAAGGTCTATTGTGTGACTTTGTCATAGTTCAGAGAGAGAGAGAGAGACTTCCTTGTCACCAGTAGTGTTAATTTTAGAGAATAAAATATGGGGGGGGAGAAGAAAGAAAAGAAAAAAAGAGAGCGTCCATCAACTTTCCTATGAAAAACAGTCCCTTTTGCAAAATAAACAACCTCCTGTCATGCCAGCACAAGATAAAAACACAGTAAGGTGTAGGGTAAATTAGAAACTTGTCAAGGAAGGCTTTTGCATGAAGATTACACGATTGGTCTTGCAAGCAACACAAACTTAGCTGTTGATGTATACATGCTATACTGAGTCACTATATTTTTCTCTTTATACCAAGGATGAATAAAGGTAAGAAGAAAGGGGACGTCCATGTTACCAAAAACTTTCTAGAAATTGCTTATTTTGGTTAATGCTTATTAATTTATGATCACAGCTGGCACTGAGCACCCATCAATAATAAAAGCTGGCGATAGAAGAGAGAACAAAGTTCTCCATACGCGCAACGTCTGCTTCCCTACAGACCCAGCAGAAGTTATAGGATCCATGACTTTGCCAGCAATTTTGTCTTGGTTTTACACGCTTTGTTAGTAACGCTGGGCACACAGCACCCTTTTGAGCCCAGCGCTCTGACTGCACCAATCACCCGCCTCGGAGCTGTGTTTCTGTGCTCCTCCAAATCGCCTGGAAAAAGGACTGGAGCTGGGAGCTACCTCTTAATAAGTGCAAAAGTACCACAAAGATTCCCCTTGGGTTCAGTGCTTCCATGGAGATAAGGCAACAGTGACTTTGTAGACCTCTGTTGTGTTGCCCGTAAATACCTCGTTTCCTGGCTAAAATATCCTTGCTTGCATGGTCCATCCTGACAGAGAAGCCACTGTACATGATGATGTACATCTGGAATGACTTTGTTACCACACCAAGAAATAATTTTGCCAGTCCTTCTTTCAGGTGACGGTGGATGCACAGCTCTCTTGAGCGGTGAACTTTGATTGCGAGAATGGGCAGTTTGTTCCTGCCTTCATCACGTTTAACCATCCCTGCTTGGTTTCTTTAAAAGCCTCCCTTTGACGAAGGACTTCAGGAAAAATTCTCCTGGTCATCCAGGTAGAGTCCATTACCTGGATCAGCCTTTTCCACATGCCTGTTGACAGCTGCAGATTTGTAAAGGAGATTTTTTCCCTTTCCAAAACTCAACTAGATCATTCTTATGCAGGTGTTCACTCCTGTTTTTCGCTGTACTTTCTACTAATCCTAGTCAATAGGATGCTGAGGGTCATCTCTATACTCTTTAAATTAATTGCAGAGTGATCACAAATGAGTAATTATTTGAACTTTCTTTTCTGTCCAGAGAGAGCAAGTTAGTACTTCATATACATATTCATATATAGTGTAAGACCTTGTGAAGTAAATAGGGAAGATGTCAGGGCAGTATTTAGGTAATCTCGGCTGTCTGGGGAATGGCTTTCTTTGGACATCCTGAGCTTTGAACAGGACCCTTTGAACCAGAAAGGAATGGCAGTTTGTTCCTCTCCTCTGGATTACAGGAGTTTTAGCCAAAGAGTTTAAGAAGTTTACCCCGGTTTTTTGGTTATATCTCTATAAGATGCCAGTTTATAACCTGCTATGTCATGAGCCATGGTACCGTCTCCGGAGCTGGTTGTTCCTTTGTAGGTGGTCGTTTGTAGGGCTGCTGATATTCAAACTATTTGGTTTGATTTCAGAAACTGTTCCAGGAAAAATGCACTGCTCTCATATATAACTCCTATTTATTCTAGGGGTCACGCCAGCCATGAAACAAGGAAAGCAGAACGTGCCATCCAATAGCCCAGCGACATTTAGACAATAACCATACAAGATCATTTGCTCTTGATATGTTCTCTTGACCCCCTGTTCTTCTGTAGAAATCCATCCCAGGTGTTCAGAGCGTCTTAAGTGTAAAGCAAATTTTCTATATTCCTAAGCCTTCCCCAGGAGGGACTGCTGCATTGTTTTTTAAGCTTCCTGGGATTTTTTTTGTCATTTTAACCAGGAATCTGGGTTGAGCTTGAGGCTGGGCCTGAAGCCCCACTGCAGGGATTTGATTTTACAAGTGAAAACCTGGGACGTGGGTCCAGTGACTGGGAACAGGGGAGGGAGTGCATGAGGCGAAGCGTGTTTGTGCAGAGAGAGAAATGAAATGAAAAGGAGGTTCTCTTTAGAATTTGGCTGGTAAAATGTGCATTTATGCTTTTCCCTCACTGCTATAATTCTCCATGCGGTCCCACATTTGGCTTCAGTGTATCCCTAGGATGGCAAAGGAGCAAATGCTAATATTTTTGCTCATCTAGAAAATGCATTCCCGGGACGTGAAACGGGAGCTGAGGAACCTGAGAAGTTGAAGGGTCCTGCGGTCTGAGCTTTGTGGCCTGATGGACAGCGTGCTGCGGCTGTTCCTGCTCCGGCCGGCTCAGCCCGCTGCCACCAGCGCGCTGCCTTGCTGTGCCTATCCTCTGCTCCATCCTGGAGCTGGCTTAATTGCAAGAGAAACAAAGATAAATTTGAAAGTGGAAGGCTGGCTATAATGATACTTCCCACAGCTAAATAATATTAAAAAAAGAAAAAAAGCCAAACAAACAGAAAAGTGATTTTGCCTAAAGGCACCTCTGAACAATATACTTGGTAAATGACTTTAAACCTAAAGCTGTCCCATCTTCCAGACCCATGGGGATTAGCTTCCCCTAGAAGCAATTAAAAGCTACGCACCAGCTGTGTTTCAGATGTGATTTGTATTCTGTAAAGTTTTCTCCTTGTGTCTTTTCTTTAGGTTTATTAAGGCCTCCTTTGATTCCCTTTTTTTTCTCTCCTGGTTTGTGTGAACGGTGAGGATTGTAAGTGGCAGCCACTGACAGTGATGTATTTTTAACTTATTTCTGATTCAAAACCTTTCAGTCACACTTCTCCTGAATTTTTGTGCAATTCCCAACCTGATGTTCGGAATCAGTTCCTGAAGTGTCAACTCTGATACTCTGCAGGGGCTTGGAAATGGGGCACAGAGAACAAATTTTGGCAAAGGAGGAAACTTTCTGTCTGTCTGTCTGTCTAACCGTGCAAGCCAGCGGAGCATCATCTGGCTGCAGGGAGAGCCATAACTGACCCCACTGGGCTGCGCGGCATGCTCCCGCATGCGAGCTAGGAAGCGTAAAGTTGGCTTTTGCGTAGTAACATTTTGGCATACAAATATATTATGAAAAATCATCTCACCGCTGTCAGAACCGTGCTCAAGTGGGTTAGTTAAAATCTGCACAAACATTTGTAACAGTAATTTTCCCATTCGAGGGAAAGGCTTCCAGTGTTTGCAGAGTGTCAAATAACCTTGACGACACTCCTAATTTTTCTGGTAGGGATATATTTAAGATAATTCAGTTCCTGAAAGGCAACATCCTAAGCCTTGTCAAATTAAAGAAGGCACAATCACAGATTTTGCTTTCTCCTCAGTGTGACCGAGAAAAAAACCCAGTAATTTTACTGCTTATCTTTTTTCAGAACGATAGGTGTTTGAAGCTGACATAGCTACTAATACCATTTTGTGTTTCTCCATCTGCATGTAAAATCCATCTGTTTGCAGAAATTGTATTTACACAGACTGTAATAATCCTATTGAGTCTCAGATATTAGAGATTGTGGCTATAATGACATAGGAAACCATTTTTATTAAGAATCAGAAATTGAATTACATAATTAGATTTATTGATGGGAAATTAAATTTAACAACTGAGAATTGCCTTAAGTTAGCATAGCAAGATTTTCGTTACTCTACATGTAAAAAGTTTCTGCTTTAGTAGATGCTTTTAAGCTAGGGAGATACAAGCTGCTGTGCTTGCCTGGAAAATGGGATTCTTTGATCACAACGCTACAGTTCATACCAGCTGCCTAGATTTTTCTTCATGAATGAAACAAATGTATTTTCTATTTTAACAGCCTTCCAGATATTCAATATCATGAAACAAAACTGGAAAACAGAGAAGTTCTGTGTATATGACACTGGTCTCTGAGGCAGCACCGTTGCTGGTATGCCTACGATATGTTTCATACTCAGAAGAACCATTTTTTTCCAGCCGTGTATTCCTTAGCCAAATCTCAAGTAATTTCTCTGCAAGTTGTCTTTCTTGCTCTGACATATAATTATGGAAGAAAAAAATTCCTGCCTCACATAGAGGCAAGGTGAGCTGTGGTGGGTGGGAAGGGTGCTGGGACCGCAGGATTAGCTGGGAAATGTAGAGTAGGCTTAAGCGGGGACCATGAGGTGTAAGGACGGGGGTGGCTGAGCCTCTGCTGGAGTGAACAACCTTGTGTTCAGGGCTGGGACTTGCCCCCTCGACGTGGGGAGTGGGGGTAATCAAGATTGTCTCACGAACAGCTCGGTGGAGGGGAAATAAGGTGGTGTGACAGGTCCTCCTTCAGTCCCCTGGGGTGTAACCCACAGTCTGCAGGGGAATGCCGGTAAAACACGCTGGGCAGGCCTCTGTAGCGCTGGGGAGGTGATAGCCACCATTGCCGCCTTTACTTGCTAGCTCCAATGAAGAGGTGTGCGTTGAGGACCTAACGGTCCTACTCCTGCTGCTGCGCATTTACGTTAAAAAGAAAAGTAACAACATTAACAACGTTTCTGGCATTTTTCAGCTTTTTAAAAAATCAAAGTTACACAGGAACAGTGACATGTAGGCAGTATATATATGAGACAGTTTGATATAATTACTTGCAATTACAGCCTGAGACCTTACAGAAGAAAAGCATTGATGCTGACACCTGAAGGAGACCGGAGAAGCAATCCCTTGGGAACCCTGTGCTCCGACGTCCTGCGTAGGAGGCACCGTGCTGGCGTTTGCTGGTGAGCGGTACCTGAGGGAAGTGAAACTTGCAGTTGGCAGCAGGTAAAAAGGAGAAAGCAGAAAAATAGTTTGCTGGGACAGATGTCAGAAAAATGTGGTCAGCTTCCTATCAAAGGTACTGCTGCAGGAAAAAGTGTGATCCCCTTCTCAACTCTTGTGGGAAGCCGAACACAAAAACGTACCAGATGGCAGCCTGGGAAAGACGCATGGACCACGCTGGTAGGATGAAAGTCAGAAGGGCCCCCTTAAAATCAATTTACTCTTTTGCAGACAGCCCCTGTGAATGGTGCTGCATAGGCAGGATGTGATTACAGTTGCTTAAAAAACCTCAGCAGACAGCAGGAGCTGTGTTCTGCCAGGAAGCCCCCGAAGCTCCCAGCCCCGGGCAGGGCGATGCAGCGACCGCTCGTGCTCATGGCAGGGTGTGCTCCTGCCGAAACGCCGGGCTGGCCGGGGCACGGCTGCCGCACATTGCTTACGGATAACTCTTTCATACGGTGTTTGCTGTGCAGCGTTCGACAGCCAAAGAGTGGTAAACAAAATCACGCCAACTGCTTCCTAAAATTCCCCAGCAGATGAGGATACGGGGAAAATGGCTCGCTCTTTTGCTGACAATTCGTGGCTGCCAGAGGAGGATTTCCAGGTTGTCAAAAGCTGCATTTTATCCTCAAACCCATGGATCTTTTTAGATCCCACGTGGAACTCTTTATGGTTCGAGGGCAGGAGCTGTACTTGTACGGGGCATCGCTCCTTGACTGTGGTGTTTCAGCTCATGGCCGGAGATGATGCCATTACAAGACCCAAAGCAGTGGCTCTGAACGCTGGCATGGGCATCACTGGTGACACAAACCCCACTGCTTTAGCAGGGGATGTGCGGGTTGTCTGAAGAGATAAATGCTTCCTTTGCCTCATTTGTGTAGCTTGACATCATACTATCCGCTGCTGCTTCTCTGCTGGTTGTGGTATGTCCTGGTTTCAGCTGGGATAGAGTTCATTTTCTTTATAGCGGCTGGTATGGGGCTATGGTTTGGATTTGCGCTGAGAACAGCGTTGATAACACAGAGATGTTTTAGTTGTTGCTGCACTGGTCAAGGACTTTTCAGCTCCCCCTGCTCTGCCAGGGGCAGAAGAAGCTGGGAGGGGGCACAGCCAGGACAGCTGACCCCAATGCCCAAAGGGACATCCCACACCATACGGTGTCATGCTCAGCATAGAAAGCTGGGGGAGAAGAAGGAAGGGGGGGACGTTGGGAGCGATGGCGTTTGTTTTCCCAAGTCCCCGTTAGGCGTGATGGAGCCCTGCTTTCCTGGAGGTGGCTGAGCCCCTGCCTGCCCATGGGAAGGGGTGAAGGAATTCCTTGCTTTTCTTCGCTTGCATGCATGGCTTTTGCTTTCCCTATGAAACTGTCTTCATCTCAGCCCACGAGTTTTCTCACTTTTACCCTTCCGATTCTCTCCCCCATCCCACCCGGGGGAGTGAGCGAGCAGCTGGGTGGGCTGAGTTGCCGGCTGGGGCTAAACCACGACACGGTACCTGAGCAAACCCGTGTGGGACCCCAGATATATACACATTTTAAACACTGGTGCAAAACCTGTGAAAATACATCCTAACAGCTGCAGCCGGTCGTATAAACAGCTCCCGAGGATCCTCTGTCACGTACAGTGAGGTTTTGCTCATATTAAATCAGCAGATGAACTTTTATGACCATATCCAGATTGGCTTCACTTAAGAAAGAAGATGTAGTCAATCTGAGATTTTACTGGCGTTCAGGGGAATTCAGTAACTAACTGCAGTACTTCTGCGGGGTCAGTCCTAGGCAATTGGCTGACTTAATGAACTTAATTGTGTGTTCCCTGCCCACACATCTATACTAAATTGCATCAGTGAAACATGTAATAGATCATTCTGTGCATCTGAAGCTTCATTAGTTGCACAAGAAAAAATAATTGTTTTACTTAAGTGCCCAAAGCACAGAAAGCCAGAGCTCTCGACAGGAGGGCAAATTTTCTTCACTTTGTACAAAAGTTAAGTGAAAAAGTAAATTTGTCTGGTGCAATGGAGCTAAGGTAATATCTGCACATCTGAAGTGTCTCTCTGTATTTCCCTTTTTTTTAGGTTTGAGCCTCCTAACTCCGACTTTGAAGTTGATCTTTTCAGACTGTCCATAACATTTAATTTTGCAGCATCCTCCGGCAACTACTTCACTGCACTGGAGTAAGTCGTGACTGAGAAACACGTCTTTCCTGCTTTTAGGGTTGATTCATGTTTAGATGCTGCTCAAGCCATCCCATCAGCAACCAACGGGGGGGAAATCCTTCGAGTGCAGAACCCAAAGAGGAAGAGGGAATACTGAAGATAGGCTGAAAAACGTGGAACGCCAGACTTGGGCCAATAAACACTCAATGGGGCAGCATCACCCAGGAAGAAGGAATTACGTGTCCTCTGTAAAAATCTCCAGTTTTTCCATTCCTGTAAATTTTCCTGCATATTAGTATTTTGTTGTCTTGTAAAGTAATGGTGAACAATTATGCTTCTGTTAATCCTCATTAATTCCCAGTCTGACTTATAACTTAACCTGTCCTTTCCTTTTTGCTTTTTATGCTTAAAGCTACTTCACATCAGGTACATCTTCCATTCACCTGCTAACAATATTCTTTTCAAATCCATAATAATCTCCTTGTTATTTCACTGCCAGCCTTTTTTTTTTTTGCACTTTTTTTTTCTTCAGAAGAAAATGTTCCTGCCAAAATCCAGCTATTCAGATATACTGAACTCATTCATAAACTGTTCAGTTCTGCCATTGTAATTACTTTTGAATCGTGTTGCCTTTATCGAGCTTACTTCCTTAGGTGTTATTTCAGATTTGACTCTTAATATTTCAGTACCTGTTTTTACATAGCTTTTGGATTGTTCAGTGATCTTTTATTGCATAATTGAATTATATTTTTCTGTCTTCTTTCAAACTTCTGCATTGGTGGGCATACTTGCTTGGCTTTTCTTATGTTCTCTTCAAGGTTTTTTGATTGATTCTGGCAAGGATCTATCTTTTATTTTTCTTGAGAGTTCCTTTTATTATGTCTATAAAAACTCCCATGTCAGCTCAATTGAACTAACTGTATTTGTACCTGTGAAAATGCAGCCATCCACTTTATTGATAAAAGGCATTTTTTGTAAAGAATATCATTAACTTTCTCTTCTTGTGAATTTGGAAAGTTTTCTTTATTTTTCCCAGTTGATGTTGGCACCATTATTCTATTTGAAGACACGTGAATTTTTAGAGTTTAATTTCAAACTCAGTGTTTCTCGTAGGAGATGGGGCATCCTCAGGAAGCCGTGGTACTCTTCAGAAGAGATGCTGCTGCTCCCTCTCTTGGGCCACCTTCCATGAAGGGTGACATTGGTCACACTGCGTGACTAAGGTATCTTTGCTGCTGTGATTAATGCCTTACGGCTTTTGCACTGCTACACTGATCTGGGAAGCCTTTTTTTTTTTTTTTTTAAATTGCTGTTCTTCACACACATGTAGAATATTGCTAAGTTTTTTGAGAGATTTGTTTAGTTCCAGGGTAACCATCCAGCTGCACCTATTTTTTTTACTTACCAACTCTCTTTAATTCACTACATGAGTAAACTGATGATAAGAACAATAATATAAAATAATCTAATCAAGCAAATAGTATACCTAGCTTTCAGATTGTTTTTAAACAGCAAATCTCAAAGGATTTTATGGAGCAGTCATTATCATTGCCTCCACTAAGCTGATGGGGAGAACAGAGGGGCAGTGATTTATTTAACCAAGTTGCTGAGCATGGGATAATAGCATCCACATCTCCTGGGTTCCAGCCCTGTCCTGCTTACGGTGTGTTGCACAGCTGGCTGGCTGTGTGGGCTTTTCTTTTATGATTTTCAACTCATTTTCACTCTGGGTAATTGTCTTAGGGAAAATTAAATAGTAATTGTTTTAACACTGTGTTTCAGATTATACAGTAAAACCAATATGGATATAATGTAAGGTGGGTTGGAGAAGTGGGCTGTGACGGAAAGTAAGAAGATACAGGATTTCTGTTTGAGTTTTCCTGTAGCAGTATGTCCACCAGAAAGCTGATTAACTGGGGACAGGCAGTGGTATGATACTTTTGCCACTTAAATTTTAATAGCACGTGAGTCAAGGTATTTCCCGAGTCTGAAATACTTTTCTACCCTATTTCTTTTCTTCTGGGGGCAGTTTTCAAGCCTTCCCTGCTTGGAAAAAGAACTCACGAGGAATTAAAATGTACGTGCAATGGTTAGTGCAACAGCTCACGTCATGGAATGGGAAGTTAAATCATACACAGACAGAAAATACTCTTAACTGTGATACTGTGTTTATATTTGTAAGTAGCCCTGAACTCAAGAGTCACTGAACCCTTGGCTGCTAATATATTTTTTGTCTTAAGTATTATTTTAAATAATGCAAGAGCTTTTGTTCCTTGCAAATCACAAGCCAGGTTACAAGCCACTGCTGCATTTAGCTGTGAACCCCTCATGATGCTGTTAGTCCCACTGCAAATCTCCCACAGCCCTTGCGGGAAGGAGAGCTTCCCACTGGGTTTGCAGAGGTGTCCTGTTGCCTGTAAGTTCTGAAATTGCGTCTGGACCCTGGTAGGGGAATGGAGAGGAAAACGTGTCTGTCTTTTCGCTTTTCTTTGTCTGATTCTCTTCTGCTCCTCTTCCAAGAAATGTTCCCCAAGAATTGCTGTATTTTTCTTATGGAAGGATAAGTGCTAAAAGCCTACTCAGCCTCAGTGCAATCTAAATAAGTAATGATGGAGATCTTGTGATGAGCCCCAGTGTATAATAGAGACCTGAAGGACTGTCTTTGTCCCTAAAAATGTGCCATTTCACATCGGAGACAAAAAAAAAAAGGGTTCTCAATCTCTTTTGCAGTGTCTAATTTAGATATTTTTGAGTCCATCTCCCTATTTTGCCAGAGGCTTTTAGAGAATTGAGGCTCCTTATATTCCAAGTAATGCTGAAATTGTACCTAGATTGCACCTAGAGTAGCTGGAGTGGTATTGCTGGATGTTCCTGGTATCTGCATGTCACCCAGAGAGGAACTAGCCTTCACCCTTGTTTCTCAAGGCCCCTTCATGTAGGGTTTTATTGGCAAATTTTTTAATTTGGATTTGTCATTAATATTTGACAATTATAGCGATGAACCTCCTGTGTCTTTGCAAGTCATGTTCACACTACAATGCTATCCGTTTCGGCACGTACTGGCTAATGTGGCCTATTGTACTGTTTGGTTTCAAAGGTGTAAACCCTTAGAGGTGAAATATGTTCCTTCTCGTGTGCATGAAGGGAGTAAATTGCTTATTTGGCTAAGTGCTGGTAAAATCTCAAGCAAAACTGTACATTAAAAGAAAAAGATTATTTTCTGGTTTTACAGCTTCACTGTTCAGTTGTTTTGCTAATGTTCAATAATGATTATGTTTTGGTTTTCCATATAATGCACTTTCTAGCATGCATTAGGGGAAAAGAAGCAGCTGGGTATGGACGGGTAGGATTCCTTCTCCAGGGCTGTATTTGCCCTATGCTTTTAATCTTACAATGGGCAAAATTCATGTGTAACAAAAAACATATTCTGAGGAGTATTTTGGTATCAAAGAAGTTCTGTGTGTATTTATTCTGTTAGGTCCCATCTGTCATTCATCCTACATGAAGTAACTGACCTTCTTATAGAGAACTTCGATTTCTTTCTTTAAAATATGTTCTTACTCAGTTATAAATTATGGTCTTCATGCGGGAATCACTTGGTGAAACTTACAGCCCGTGTGATGCATGAGTTCGAATAGACCATAATGGTCTCTTCTGGCCCCAAAATCTATGAATCTTTGACAATCCCATCTAATTTAATAAGTGCAAAAGTACCATGAGGATTTCACTTGGGTTCAGTGCTGCCATGGGGATAAGTAAGAACAAAACAGATATGTTGGGTCCGACCAGAGTCAGGAATTGTGTTTCCAGCAGTGGTTGAAGGCAGTTACTTTGAGGAGACTTGTTGTCTTATTTTTGACTTGTGCTCAAAGTATTTCTACTCATTTCCTTCCGGTTGGGCAGAGCGTGCAGCTGGGGAGACCCTACCTGGGGGGACTTTGGGGTGCACCAAAACCATTCTCAGCTTTGTCATCATTAGCAACGTAAGGGAGGACTGTACAAATGCGATTGTCCCTTGTCCGTTCGGTCGGAGTCCCCCAAACCTGATGGTCTGGAGTAAGACACTTCTAACTGTCCTTCCCTCACTTGAATTCAACCTTTCACATGAAGAGAGGAACCCCAAAATAAGCTGTGCATCTTGGTCACCCTGCTGCATCTGTGAGAAAAGGACCAGCTTTCTTTGCTTATTTTTATTTCTCTGGTGAAATGGTATTTTTAAGTACTGTGAACAAACCTATTTAATGCTGAAGGAAATTCGATTCACAGAATTGACCTATGAAGCAGAGGTCAAGTGATCTACTAATGATGCTCTTTAATGTGACCTTCATGATATAGACATTTTTGTCCTTTACTGATACCTTCCTAAAACTGAAAAAGAGTGCTATGTCCATTTTTATGCACCCAGATCAATCCCACCCAAAATATCTAAATTATGCATTTCCTTTTCCATGGGGAGTGTATAACTACCATATAGTTCCTAAAAGACTAAATTCCTGTATTACAGTTCCCTAGCAGGTCTGCTAATAGAAATAATTTCTTCAAATTTAACTCTGTGTGGCTACTCAGTGTTCGCTTCACTGCTGCATGACTGATAATATATATATTTAGAGAGACTGGTGTTAAAGAGAAGGTGCTTTGGTTATAATCTGTCCAAGAAAATCAGCAGAACAGCCAACACATTTGTAAGAAATTATTTGATTATTTCATAGCAGTTAATTGTCCTTCCTACCCCACCTTACTCCTTCCCCTCCCTTATTTCACACAAAGCATGTTTTACCTGGGAAAACAGCGATTGTCACTGTTCAGGATGCAGCTATAAGGTCAAAGGTGCCTATAAAACATAAGTGGTGTAGACAGCGTATCGCATTTGCCTGATGTAATTATTCTCCCTCCTAACCCTCTGTGTCCGCTGGATTAATCTGTGACGCCTCATGCTGAACAGCCAGGGATGATTTTGACAGAGGGAGGCAAAACGGAACGTGCAATGACAAAAGAAAAAAGAATTAAATCTTATGCCTTGCTCCTGCAGGTTTCTACTACTTACCCATTTCCAAAGAGCAAACAGCAATCATCCCGGCTTCATTTCCTTTGCGTCTCACCTTAGTCTGAAACAACTTGGCGCGTGAACATGTGGTTATCACCTGAAAAAAACTTCCTAGAGAGTTTAAGGGGGGGGGGGGGGAGGAACTTGATGTTTTTGAGATGTTCCTGTCGATGTCTCAAGACAGCAAGTGATATTTGGTGACACACTGCACGTGCGCTGCTGGGGTCACGCTGGGTGCCTAAAACACGGCCGTAGGCAGAGAGAGGGAGGAGCGATGTGCGTACCGTGGCCGGCACCGCTGCCCGGCGATCACGCCAGCTGCACCTACACTGGCGTTGCAGGCTGGAAGCACTTTTGAAGCAAATCTGATTTTCTCCGCTGACAATTGTTGTGGTTTAGCCCCGGTCGGCAGTGAAGTACCACCCAGCCGCTCGCTCCCCAGCCCCCCGTGGTGGGATGGGGAAGAGAATCGAAAAGTAAGAAAACTCATGGGTTGAGATAAGAACAGTTTAATAATTGGAACAAAATAATAATAATAATAATAATAATAATAATAATAATGAATGAGAATTGTAATGAAATGTAAACAACAAGAGAGTGAGAAAGGAACAAAACCCAGGGGGAAAAAAAACCAACAAGTGATACAACCGCTCACCACCCACCGACTGACACCCAGCCAGTCCCTGAGCAGCGATTGCTACCTCCCAGCCAGCTCCCCCAGTTTCTATACTGGGCATGACGCCATATGGTATGGAATAGCCCTGTGCCCAGTTTGGCCGTGCCCCCTCCCAGCCCCTTGTGCACCCGGCAGAGCAGGGGAAGCTGAAAAGCCCTTGCCCAGTGTCAGCACTGCTCAGCAACAGCTAAACCATCAGGGTGGTATCAACATGATTCTCATCCTGAATCCAAACCACAGCACTGTACCAGCTACTGGGAAGAAAATTAACTCTGTCCCAGCCAAAACCAGGACAACAATGCTCTGGTTCGCAGCGTGAAGTGCCCAGGCTGCAGCCCCGTGCAACTTGGGGTGAGCTGGAAGATTGCCTCAAGAACAAATGTTGTGGTCCAGCTGCAAATGGCTATTCAGCCCAGCTAGTCCACATGAAATAAAATAAAGAAATTGCCTCCCTGAACTGGGAGAGGAGCGGCTGTCAGGACCGCAGCTCCTCCTGCTCCCGGTGTGACAGGGGCAGAGGCAGGCGCAGGCTGCCCTGCTTACACCCAGCGCAGGCTGGAAACACACAACCGGTTTCAACGTGGCAATTCACAAAGTCAAGCGTAAGTATGATTGAAATGCTTTGATTAATCTGAATTTTCACTTTTGGGATTGCAAATGCAAATTTTTTTTTTTTTTTTTTTTGACTATGCCAGTTACCCTGACCCTATGTATCTCCAACGTTTGACACAAATCCAGTTAAAATCACTTAGCTGGAGCCTGACCTTTAAAGAACTACAGTCTTTGGAGTCATGGCCAACTAACGCACATAATCTTCAGTAGAAATAAAGTCAGGTGTAGCCAAGTTAATTTTTTAACCAAAGGTTTTAGAATGAACCCAAAAACTAAAATTAAATTTTAATTTGTTATTCATTCCCACAGTTTAATTATGCAGTGTTCCTCCAGCAATAAATGTTTTAGTCTAGAGTGATTGTTAATTTATGAATGTATTCTGTATTGATTTTTGAGCAAAGCTATTTAAGCAACATCACCTTTCTTTCAGCATTTTATCTTTAGCAGGCTTAGGGTATTTGAATTTCTTATTTTCCAGTTCTGGTTCAAGGATTTATTAGAGCAAAGGCCAAACATAATTACATTAAAATATTAAATAAGCCTAATAATTGCAAGCAGATTTCTATAACACGACAGACGAACTGGTGCCATTACAGTGCATGAGGTTTCTGTAAGGAAGAGGTGTCAGGCTTTTCAAAATGTTTTCACGTTTGTGTTTTACAGTAAATTGACATTAGTGCACCGTACCAGAAATGTGGTTTTCTTGGGTAAAGAAGTCTGGGTTTTAACTGATGGAAGAGCAAAATGTTTTGGAAGTTACTTCATTTGGTTTTTTGGTGTGTTTTTGGTTTTGTTTTGTTTAAATAAATGATAGCATTTAGGGTTGTGGAGCAGGAATTCCAGCCTTCATAGCTAAATGTGCACCAGGGGCTCGCTTACTCATATATAGCCATGAAAAAACTTCTTCGATAACCTGGATAATACTTGCTGGTTCTTGGCTGTAAGATTTTCTCGGCCTGAAGCTACTGCACTGTCCAGACTGTATTTAGTTCAGCTTAAAGTGACTTCTCTCCACTGTTTTTACAGTGTAAAAAATAAAGTGATAAACTTAACACTGCTAATTCCAGGAAGTAATCTAGATTGTAAAGGGATAAAACATCATCACCTTTCTTGCAGCGTTTTATCTTTAGCAGGCTTAGGGTATTGGAATTTCTTATCTTCCAGTTGTGGTTCAAGGATTTACTAGAGCAAAGGCCAAACATAATTACATTAAAATATTAAGTAAGCCTAATAATTGTGAGTAGATTTCTATAATACAACGGGTGAACTGGTGCCATTACAGTGCCTGCGGTTTCTGTAAGGAAGGGGTGTGGCAATGTGGCTCTTTTTGGGACCAGGGCTAGCTGTAGCTATGGTTTTAATGGGTTTCTCAGTTTGGGAGGCAGAGCAGAGAAAGGCAAATGTCAGATGGGGAAGGTAAGGGGAGAGCTTACGGAATTCAATGATCAGGTGTGATTTTTTTTAAAAAAAATACTCAATTTTGGTAGGCCAACGCCATTTTATAAGGCTCTGTAAGCTCTGCCTTCACCCTCTAACAACCCTGTATTGAGGGGGATGACAAACAGAAGACAGGAAAGAAAGATGTCTGGCATTGAAGAAACAGGACAAACAATAATGGGATAATTGTGGGTTTTTTTCTTGTTTCTGCAACCCTGCGAAGGATAATGGTTTGTGGGGAAGTTGGCATAACAAAGTGAAACAACCCTGTCAAAGAAGCAGAGGATGTGCTTCATTTAGCATTAGTTCATTCCAAGAGGTGCCCAAAAAAGCTGGCTTACGGGAGGAGGGATCACTGCAATATCTGCAGAAAATTAAATTCATGCAGAGGTGATTTTCTATGACAGAGTGACCTTGGTGACCAAAGGAAAACAATCACCCACCCCGATTTTATAGTATTTTCCAAATGTAAACAGAATAGCATGCCCGGGTGGTATTTCGCGTTACTATGAAGGCAGTCCTTCCTTGCAGGGAGGAAAAGCCCTGAGCCCTGCAGCTCCGGGCGTCCTGGGCATACCTATACATAGCTGTATCCTTCTTGTGCTGGTCCTAAGTTTGCGTTATGATCTTTGGCGCATTTTTTGATATTATAATTTCCTGAATCAGCGTTGCTATTTGTTTTGTTATATTTAACAGCTTGTCTAGAAAACAGCTTAGTTTGATTACAGTGCGGCAATAAACAGGATAAGTAATTAACTCAAGGCACATTTCCTAGACCGTTTATTAGCTACAGCTATCCCTTGTCTCAAAAAAAAAAAAAAAAAGCAAATCTTGTTTCCCAGATCATCTGGGGCACTTTCCAAAGCAGGGAGACCTGCACTTCCAGGGACGAGTTTAAGCTTTCCGAAGCTTAAAACTCGCTTGGCTGGGACTGTGCCTTTTTGCCCATGTGGGTTTGCCCCATTCGGTGCAACTCCTCTTCCAGGTCCCAGTGGGATCTGGTAGCTCGAAGTAGCATGGTATTGCTTCTGGTCTGGACCCAGTTTAACTGGGGACATCTTGCAGGTGTCTTGGCTTAGGTATTGTGGCTTTTGCAAGCAGGGCCTTCTGCAGGCTCCCATCCCACGTATGGTACGGTATCCCGTGGAGGATATGCTAACCAGGGTGACGGGTGGGACCTGGTGGGGTCCTAACTTGTCTTAAAAGGAAAAGAAATTTCATTTTTGCTTCATCAGATCATGTATTTATCAGAAATCAGTGTTGTAAATTAAATTAATCCCAATGCATGACCACAGCCAGTAATACAGATTGGCATTTTTGAGTGAGATTTATTTCCTCCATAGTAAAAATATAGGACAAAGTCGGAGACAGTGAATAAACCAGCTTATATTGTTAGAAGATATACCAAAGACCAGACCTGACTGTGACTGTAATAATGAGTGTTTACTATGTGATTATTATACAAATGTAGAAACGTTAAAGTTAGGAAAAATAGAGAACAGTTCTGCATTAAGAGGAAAAAGATTCTCCGTGTGTTCGGAGCGTCATCTGCCCGCTGGTACGTGTGTGCCAAGGGCCGCTGGGGAAGCAGGTGGTCACGGCCAGCTTTGGAGACGGCCTGTTGTCTACAATGACCTCTCATGCCTTTATTTAATATTTTTGGTACTTGTGCTTTCCGTAGCAATTTGAGATTTATGAAGACTAGCAGCAAAGTCAATGGCTTTGGAGTACCAAAGGTTGAAATGAAGAGGGTTTTGTAGACAGATGGCAAGACTTGCTTCATTTTAGAGAATGCGAATAATTCCAGGGAAAAGTGTGAAAAATCCAGCAGTCATTTCAGCTTCTTACTGTGATCACCCTCCTCCCTGTTATGGTATATATATTTATGTTATAAACCAAACAAATCTACCTGGCTGTAAAGTTTTATGTAGTCAAACTGTTTCATAGTGAGAACAATCATAGTGTGATCTTAAATGGGACAAGCGAGGTAAGTCTAATTGCTCATTTGAGAGGACTCTTTTATAGATTTCTTGAAAAAGAAGAACTAAAACCTCCAGGTATGGCAGAGAGAACAAAGTTTCACAGCACAGAAAAAAAAGAATCGTTTGTTGCAATATTAATTTTGCCATCCAGCGTATAAATAGTGCATGAGCGAGGGAGAACACTACATGCCTTTTAGCCATGTGATCCAGAAAACAATGCTTTTGTTGGTTTTTGGGTTTTGCAATTCCCAAAGCTGTTATATCATTTATTACTATGTTGTTACTTGTCACACCTGGTTACTGCGGTTTTTGTCAGCCGTGTTGTGTGATGCATCATGGAAATTGGCTATGGCTGGGGAAATGTTAAATAAATACAGACAAATACTGTTAATGGCCATATTTCAAAGTCTGTGGAATTGGATATCCCACTTGCTGTCTTCCCAAAATAAGAGGGGGCTGAGCAGAGGTGTTCCCACGACAGCTCATCTGGAGGCACACGGGGACGAGCAGGGGGGACCGCGCGGTCCCCAGCAGCCTTGGCAGGCACCTGAGGGTGCGGGCTGGGCGTTTCTGGAGCGTGAGGAATAGAAATGTGTCTTGCCTGGAGACTGGCAGTGCTGCAGGAGCTCAGGGCGGGAGGATGCGGTATCCTGCTGTGTCAGCTACCTTAGGGAAAAAAAACCCAAACCCCACAAAACCCAGAAACAAACTCAAAAAGACCTCAGAACAGGCCAAACTAGAAAGAATGTTTTAAGTAAGCATCTAAGAATCTAAAACATGTGTGGTGTGGTGTGGTTTAGGGAAGGCCAGGTTTCTGTAGGTATTTATACGTGCACATAAGTCTTGCAGAATAAAACCCTGTGTACTTGCAAATAGAAGATTCCTGCAGTTACGTATTTTTTTATTGTGATCCTGATTTGCCTTCAAAAATGAGCTCCTCTACAAGTGCAGTTTGACACCTTCCTCTTCTCCCACCCCACAGTTTTAGTGCTGGTTTTCCACCACGTTGGCTTCTCTTCCCTCTTTGCCGCAGGTTTGTGTGTAACCTGTATTGCAGCAGGTTGATCTTGGCAGCGCTGTTTCCCCAGCGTGGTGCGGTTTCATGGAGTGAGCGTGCACTTCACTCACAAGAGAGAAGTAAAAATATAGTTTATTGATACAGAATAGGGAGTTAACGAAGTTCAATGCGACAGTGTTTTAACAAGGTTCGATGGCGAGGTGCACTCGATTATTTACTGCATAGAGGACAGGGTCAGACAGAACTGTCAGGGAGACCCTCCCGTTGAGTCAGGAGGTTCGGAAAGGACCCCCTTGCTTTCTAAACTCCTTCTCAGAGGGTAGTCTAGGTGCGGCTGGATCCAGTCCCAGTCCCAGACTTGGTCAATGGTTTATGTCTAAAAGATTATATATGTGCGCAATCAATCCTTTATATCACTTAGCTAAGGTTTCAGAGTTTAGCACGCTATTAGTCACCTACTGAGGATCTGTTGCGGCAAGGAATCTCTCAACCTCGAGGAGTAACCTTGAGAGGCGTCCCTGCTCCAGGGGAGATCCTGGCGTGCAGCCCGCGGCCGTGCAGGAGAGCTCCAAGGGTCCTGGGCTGTCCACTATTTAAGGAGTGAGATGATTGACTTATGGTCGTATTTGCATATCAGCAAGACGTTTAGATCCCTGCGTCAGGCAGCCCTTGGCTACTGAGTTGCCATTCATCCTCAAGGTCCAGCATAAGCTGGATGCGGCTACCGGGATGACTCCCACGGATGGTTACTGCTTGCGCAGGGACGGGGGGAGCACGCCGCCACACGTGGCTGGGGCAGCCTCTGGAGAAGTGCCCTGAGATCTCCCCCTCTGTGACGGATGTGGTGGACATCCATCGCGCCAGCCCCGGCCCCAGCAAACCCCTCCGTGCCGTTAGACAACCCAACAGCATTCACTTTTGTTGTTGCTGCAAAAGGTAGATGCTCTGAAGCTGATGATAATTCATCAAAAGCCAGCATTAACCTTAGCAATTTACTTTGTTCTGCTTTCCTATGCAATTAAATTTTAAACAAATCCATTATTCTCAATGTTGACCCTCCTATTTGGCTGTTGGAAGAAGCATTGCTACAAATAAAACTATACTGAGAACATAATGAAGCTGGTCTAAAATTCATTTAAAATTCAGATGATAAAAGGTCACCTATTAAGCAAGCTAATCCTTTTTTTGCATGCCTCAATGAAAAAGTGTGTATTTCTGCTATGAAATGCATATCTAACCTAACCTGAAATCTAAGTGTTTGAAAGAGTATTTTCGGATTTTTCCACCGTTATTCTAGAGCAGCTGTCTGTGTTCAAATGTGGTGTGTGATCTAAAGAAGCCAGATTTCTCCACCCTCCACACACCTGCAACGATGCTTGAGCACACTCTCCTTCCCATCAAGTCTTAGGTATAACTTAGTTATTTTCAATAATAATCTACACTTAAACCATTACTCGTGCTATAGTGCATGACCTACTGCAAGTCAGGCTGCAGGATCTATCGCAAGGGCAGCAATCCACACAGACAGAATGGACGGAGATGCTGGAAGTGGCTTGCAGGTGACAAAGCCCCCTGCCAGCCCGGGGGCTGTGCTGGGATTGCCAGCCCCGGTGTATCTCTGGTACAGAGAGTTGTTCTTTACAGCTCTGAAATTTTCCACGTGGTTTTCCACAGCTTTTGAGAGCATACCTTTCCTTTGAATTTGGATGTGGTTCTTCTCAGGTAAAAATAATCTGTTACAGAATTCAATATGGCAGGGAGTTATTCAGAGACCAGCTTTAGCTGTATGGCAAGTCGACTTGGGTGCATCCCTTCCACGCTAGCCCTTATTTCAAAACTCAGCTTTTTTTTGCTAGTATGGCTGAAAGTTCACCAAACACAGACCCTGCTGTTAAGGGGTCCATGTCTCGCTGCTGAGGAGTCATCGCTAAATCAGTGTCTGCCGTCAAATGCAGATAAATCAGGAGTGAGCGAGGCTGTCCCACAAGCACTGCGAGTTTCCTCTGCACAGGGAGGATGGACACCTACTTCAGGTAACAGTGATCTCTCGAAATAATCCTGGACAAAGGTCCCCAAATGGAAAAAACACATTTTACCCTCCTGAAAGGCAGGAGCACCCGTGGTGCCAGCGAGGCGAGGAGCTAAGGACTGGGGTTTGTAAAGCTCTGGGCAGAGACTTGCTTGCACATCCCGGCTCCTTGTTTTTTTGGACTTGGACTCAGAGTAGGATCTGTGCTCGGAAAACTGCAGATTCTTGATCTGGAAGACTGTAAAAAGACCACGGATTTGTGGATTAAGCATTTTGTTTTGTTCTGCACAACAACATGACTAAATATAACACCCCAGGTTGCCCGTAAAGCTTTCTGCCATTTTTAATCTTGAGTTTAATATTGGATCAACATTAATTTTTTAATATAAAGAGTGGATGCTGCTTCTAACACTTTTTCATTGTTTTTCATTAACTATGTAGGCAAATTCAGGTTTTTTCTAGGTCACTAGGAACCTTAGGCTTTCCATTACATGCGGTTTGGAGAGCCAAGTGCACGCACCTTGGGGGTCAGCACGACTCTGCTATTTGTACTTCTGTACAACACAGCGATAGAAAAAACCCTCCAACAACTTTATTAGCATTAATATGAAATACTATGTCTAACATAATTATTTTCTTTTTTTTTTAATCCAAAAACAAACCTGATACATCTCCCTTGAAGCTTCAAATCAATAACCTAAAGTAATTGCTTCTCACAAATGGGTTTCTGGACTAATGCTGATATTTCAAAGTGTGACTCTTCTTCTCTTGCTAAATAAAATAATGCTAATGTTATAGCAAAAACAATTATATGCAGGGTGTAAGCCTCCGTGGCTTTCTTTTTGAGGTAGAAGACTAGGGATTGGGGCTTGTATGTTCTGTTTCAGATGATATAAATTATTTGCATAACAATGGCAAAGTTTCGTTTCTCTTTTTCACTTGAATTTAACTCTTCATTGAAGATGCATAGTAATGCTTGCCTTGCCTGTGAGCTGAAACATTTGCTTAATAGTTACAAATTGCTTCAAAAATTCAGCATTAAAAGCTTTGATCATGCCATTTTGTAATTACTGGTTGCTTCTAAAGTGTGTAACGGTGAGTACTGCTGGTTGTGAGTCTTCAGGAGGTTCTCCCTCCTTGCTTGTTCAGCTATGAGTGAATTTAAAAATCCTGTGATTTATGTTTTTTTATATTTTTATATATATATATATATATAGTTAAGTCACAGGATTTTTTAAATATATATATAAAAATTTTCTGCTTTTAGTCTCGGGCTGATGTGAAAGACTGACAGAATAACAAAAGTGCATAGAAAAATGAATTCTGACGGAGGCTGGGGCTGTCTGTTGCTTTCCCTCCCTCCCCTTTGCAGCTACAGGGGGTGGGAGTACAGAGCTGTCACTCGGAGCCACACCAGCACGGCCCGTGGTCCTGTCGGACCCGCGTCCCGGGGGACCGCGGGGCAGCCTGAGGCGATAGCAGCAGCTGCAGAGCTGATCTACTAACATTTCTGTTAATATTCCCTGGGTTATTTTACCGCAATCAGTCTTGCAGGTTTGTCAGCCGCTGAGCAACGGGACCCGCTTGTGCCGATGCCATTTTTTGCTTTGCCTGGTGGTAAAGGTACCGGCTTTACGTGGAGACTCGGAGGACGTTTTAGGTGGGAAATGTTGTTCCTGAATGCAGACCCCAACACAGCTAGTTCCTAGCGCATCCCTGAGTAGATCCAAAAATATTTCTCTGTAGTGAAATACCGTATCCCTAGCTAGTAGCCAGTACAGCTTGCTTGTGTGACGCACTCGGTCGGTGGTCACCGGCGGTATCACCGTGCCCTGATCCCTTGTACGAGTAGCTTTCGGAAGGAGCAAGGGGCCCAAGCACCTCTCTGCTTGCAGCAACCACGAACAAATTCTGTGTGCCAGTCGCTTCTTGATTCATGTGCTATGTTTTGGTACTTCATTGAATTCCACTTTAATGAAAATTTAATCAAAGTATTTTTCAGTTAAAGGGAAACGTGTAATTAAAACACAGGAAATATTTTTTGTATTCTAGGCACACATTTTTCTGATTCTCAGGGTTCCTTTTTTTTTTTATTTGCATTTTTAATGGACCTTGTTTTAGTTAATTATTTATGTTGGGTGCCATGTATTTTTAGGTTACAAAATTAATCTTCAAATTTTGATGTCAAAATTCATTATTTCCAAGTGATATCAACAAGACCATGCCCAGAATTTGACATTACTAATTAACTAAAGTTTGAGAAATATTTTTTTGTTTGCTTTTCAGAGTTTTTGTTCACCTTTCCAACACCGAGGATTTATACGTCTAATGAAGTTCCTTAAGCTACCCAGTATATGGAAATGAACAGAAATATTTTACGTTGTAAATATTGCAGTGGTAATGAAGCAGAACTCCTTGTTTTCAGTGAGCGAAGCTACTCATAAATGCTGAGATATATGTTTTCTAAAGTATCCATTCAATTACTTTTCTCATTTGTCACTACAATGTGAAACAGGTGAGTTTTGTCTGTCTGTCTGAAACAAGAGCTTCCCCTAAGCAAAGATTTTATGGCTTCAGTTTTTATAGAGCACGTCTAGACCCTATTTGCTAGACTCTGTCTTCTAAGGTACTTTTAAACACTGGATAAAAAATCCCTAAGATCCAAGAGGAGGGACCTGAACCTATTCTCTTTTCTCTGAGATGTAGTTAGCAGTAAGGGATCATTTGCATCTGGTACTGGCACCGGTAGGGAGTGGATGCCCATGAAAACAGGGTAGATCTCGTCATGGGACCTTTTTCCAGCACAGAAAATTTTCCTCGCTAAAAGTCTGTGACTGAGTTGCTCAGGTTGGCGTCGCTGAAAAATAGTTATCGTTGAACGTAGTTTTCTGTATACAGGTAGCGTTTCTGCAGAGATCCGATGGGGAGTTTCGTTGTCACCAGCTGGGATGAGTGACATCCCTGTAGGGACTTAGCTATGCTCTTGGGTCCTCCAGAGTAAACTTCAGGTGTGCTCTTAACCTCCTGTCCAAAACAGAGCTCAGGCATTGCTCCTCACCATTCCTGAGACCCTTTCCTGAAAGCTGAGAGCTGGCGTTGCGGTTGCCTCCCTGGGCAGGTTCCTCTGCTCTTTGCTGTTTTCTCTGTGATGGTCTCGTTATGTCTCCACGGCACGCGACAACTGAAGCAAACAGGCTTGGGTTTCGTAGGGAGATTTTAGGACAAGTACTCCTTAGGTGGCATAAAGAAATACATACGTAAGGAGAATGTAAAAACCTTCCTTTGCTATTTCTTGCCTCAGTTTTTTTAGCACGCTTGAACATTCGTTGCTGTTTGGTTGGAGTTTCCATGGCAGGAGGTCTTACCTCCCTGCCTCACAGGCTTTTGAGCAGATAACACAAGATGAGGCAAAGGAACAAATATCAGAAAGTTTCAAAGCAGATACCTTTTTTTGACTCTTAATTTATTTTCCTTACAGATGGATGAAGAACTAATTTCTAAATAGATGTGTCACTTCTGCCAGCTGTAAAAACAGTACAAAATAAAATCCCCCACGCTCACCCAGGCTTTGTGCTGCAGAGCTGTTCATGCTCACATAATTAATATTATAGCACATTTTATTTTCTTTTAAGCTCTGCCTAAATAGTCAGGAATCAGGATTCATTCTTCTGGGTAGCCTGTGAAGTACAGTGTGATGGGTTGATGCTCTGACCCCTCGGGTAATTTAATTATCTATCCAGTCCATTCCTCTGTACAGCCAATTGACCATCTCAGCGGTCTGCATGCAGGCGGCTTTGGCAGATTTATCTCCATGCCACTACCTGAGATCCTCTTCATTATGTCCTATGTATTCTGGGTCTCTAATCCATCCTGGGAGCCCAAATCCATCTGACAAGAACTGGGAGCGCAGGGAAAGGTGAGGTGGAAAAAAACACCGGTAAATTCAAACGCTGCTCCACAGACACGAGGTACCTTCACCCAGCCTCTACAGGCACGACGTGCCGGGCATAAATCAGGAGGCTGCCCTATTTAAAAGGTGTAGGGGACAAACTGCTATCAGCGTCATTTGTAAAATACCACCCTACCTACCCTGCCTTTCATGAACAACCACTGCTGGGGTTGGTAGCAGTCAGACCGAGGAGAAGTGAGCGGAATAGTGGGTCTTTAATTTGGATGCCTCTCTGAACCATGAAAACTGCTTCATTTGGTTACGCGTTTGTAGTCTTCGTCAGCTGAAATTATGTACCTTACTGTCTTTTAAAAACCTTATTCAGTCAGTAAAGATTAAGCTTGCAGCACTCCGGCCTTGTATCATCACCAGTTGCACAGTGTTATCGTTCATCTCGAAAAATATAGTTTGACTCCTTTAATCTATGCAAGAAAGCTGCTTCAGCATCAAATGCCTTCACAAGGCATTAAAGTATATCACGCTCAACACGTTAACACCACAGAGATATTTCCATTACATAGGCAATTGCATTCATTAGTCCCCTAACAGAGATGATGTACCCTGTCTTATACTAAATATCCTATATTAGCACACACATGTACCTGATATACGTGATTAAGTATTTATTTCACTGATATCCAAGTCTGTTGCAGAGACTAACACGATTCTTAGCTGGGCTAACTGCTTCCTGGCTCAAAAGAGAAAGACAGAAAGAGGGTAAGAATGGTTATACACTGTGCTTATTCTCCACTAATAGACGTTTTTTATGGTAAAAAATAGTTTAAAGTAAAATGTTTCAGTGTTGACACCCTGTCTTCAGAAACGTGTATACTGCATTTGATATATCCATGCTGCACATATAATCATCGCATGGCACTTACATACGCATGTGTGTATGTTGTTTCTAGACTATCATTAGTAGGCTGCTGAATATTAAAACTGCATTTTCCCTTTTCGATTTTCACATTTTAAAACATAATCACGTAAATATCTGACAACGCAACAACAATCAGATATTTCTGAAAGGTGCAGCTGGCACCTTCTAGGTTGGATAATGTCTGTAGGATAAGTCTACACGACTGTCTTTTTAACGAACTGTATATTCAGAGCACAGTCATTTAAAAGATTAGAGCTGGAATGAATATTCTTCATAACTGTATCCCACTGTCAGAGAAATTTACTTTGATCCTCATTTTAATTTGGCGGTGCATCATCAAGTGATACACGTACGCCCTGCCGTTTCTCAACTTCAGGATTGTTTTCATTTCCTTGATCTAAATTGGAATTGCTTTGAACTGTATTTCCCAAGTAGGATACTACAGAAAGTCTTGTATACCTCTTGCTCAGTGGTCCGGTTTGCGCTGCAGTGATTTAAACTTGTCATGTTCTATGCCATGTTCTTTTCCTGGAGAAACCCCGTTAAATTCATGTAGTTCAGGGTGGGTTCAATGTGGGTCCTTTCATGGTCTGTGGAAAGCAGTGAGCCTGGCACGCCGGGAAGCTTCCTCCATAGAAGCTTTTCTTGAATCTATTGGTGAGAATCAGATTTAATGCATATATTCCTCAGTTTGTTAATAAGCCTATGTAATGATTCAATTCAGCATTAGAGCCACTTGAATGACTTTTTAGTAGGCGTTGTCGCATGTTCAATGTTTCCTCTTATAACACTGGCATTTTGCTCTTTTATTTCTTAACCACCTAAAGACAATTTTAGTATGCGTGCTCTAGCTGGTCAAGTGTATTATGAATTTCAGAAGTAGCTGGCAATCAACAAAAATGCTCTCTTTACACCCCTCTTTTCATTCTCTTCTTTAGCTATGCGACCCTCAAGCTTTATTTTGAAATTTTCTGTACATTTTGTTTTAGGACTGATCTGCTGTTAAAGAATATAATTGCTGACCATGTTCTGATCAGGGTAGCATGATAATTCACATGCTGCATTGGTTTAACAAATGTGAAAATGCTTAATTATTCTACTGGTGGAAAATGAAAATAGCTAACGTTATAGGTCTGCATTTTGAATGACCTATTTTTTTCCCCACTTTTAAAAAATTTATTCCAGCAGAGAGTTTTGAAAAAAATTGATGCATAAAGACATTGAAAATGAAGGTGAGGTATGTTGCTTTGATACAAATTTCTCCAAACTTTTTTTTTTTTTTAGGAAAAAAAAAAAATTAGTCTAAACAAAACCAATTGTTTTGTAAAACTAACATTTCACTTGATGTTTCTTTTGAAATCTCATGTAATTGACTATTTTTCCATTAAATCTCTTTCTGAGATTAAGTTTTTACTCACGAAAGGAGGACGTGGTTTGGCATTGACCGTACGTAGGAATGGGCTGTAGATGGACAATGCGGGGAAGGGAGCCCAGGGAGCCTCTCGTCCAACCCCCTGCCCAGAGCAGGGCCGGCTCTGCGGGGGTCCTCAAAGCCTCCTGGGACAGAGCCTGCACGGCCCCGCCGAGCCCCTCTCTCCCTGCTCCACTGCCCTTCTGCTAGTGACAAAATTAGCGGATAAAATATGAAACACGGATCAAACGGACCTTTAGTCTCTATTTCACTATGTAACCGGAACAATATTGTGCACTAGATTAAACCGAGCCCTTGTTTGCTTCCTAATGCTTTGAGGAAAATTTACAAGTAATGAAAATGTGTTCAGAAAGATAAATTTATATTTTATTCTCTTGATTTTTGTCACAGTTTCAGATTCCTGCATTAAAAAAATCTGTTTATTTAAAAGTGTATTATGCAACCTCAGGGATGAAAGCTGAGTTTGCAGGATGCTGTAATTAAGCCTACATTGTCAATAATTGCACAAAAGAGCTTGTGGAAACAGTGGAATGCTGGATGCTTTTGGACCTGAATAAGCCCTTAATTCGCCAAAAATATGGAAAGGTATTCCAAAGGTGGTATACATTTTATGTGTTCTTGATACGACTTCATTAAAAAAGATACAAAAAAATTGGATAGTTTTTAGTAGCAGTCCTGAGAGACCCTTTTACCAAAGACATTCTTTCATGAGAGATTAGTGGTTCTGATTGAGATGGTTTATATCCAGCACATGACAGTTTAAGAGCCTTTTTTAGTTAGAAAAGCTTTTAGGATGTTAGAAAATGGTGGGACTTCAATAATGTTAAGCCAAATTGCCCTTCCTTCAAATGAACATCTCTATTGTCTTGATTACTGTTGTAGAGACTTGCCAACATAATGTTTCTCTTTACTGTCTTTACGAGGTCCACTTTTTCTCTCTTTATATATAAAAAGTTCTTGGCAGGGTAGTTCTACAGGTCACTGCAGTATCACATTAGTTATTGCTAAATCAAATCTTAGTTTTGTTATTGGTTAGGCACTGTCTTTATTGTTCTACCACTTGCTGTATTTTTAGGGGATTACTTACACGAAATAGAGACGTGTTGAACTCCTTATTCACAGACTCTCACGTAATGACATATATTTTCCAGAGGGAAAGTAATATGCTCTGATTACCATCTTGTGCCCGGGATAGGGGAAGGGGAGAGAAATCAGCTAAAAACGCTAGGCAAAATTCCAAGCTTATTTCAAATTCTCTTTAATGCTCAAAGCCTTTTAGAAATCTTTAGAAACTTCTGATGAAAATCCATTTAATCATTAAATCTATGCCTGTATTACAAATGAAGAGCTTTTCACCCTCCTTAAGTAAATGGATTACTTAAGACCTTCTTTATAAAATGTAGTTCTGCGCGTCTGCCTCGTATACTCCTGCAAAGATGCAGTAGGTGTCTCAAGCAGGATAATAGAAGCTCATGTCCCTTTTCTGTGACATAGGAATTCACCTAGTGAATACCACATTATCTGCAGCAGTGTATTTAGGGTTTTCTTGGCCTTACCAGTGGCTGCCTGAGTGATTCGCGTAACTCGGACGGTGTCTTCCAGCATTCGTCAAATAGCTTCAATAGTTTCTGTTCCTAACGTGCTCTTACATCCCTGCATTTAAAAGAGAATGCATTCTAAATATTAATTATCCTGGAGCTTTATGCTGCTTTCCAGTATGTGGTACCAGAGTGCTTCTCCAAAAACCAGCTCATTAGGAGCTGGCCGGGAGCCAGAGGGGAGAAGTGAGCACAGGGTGGTATGAACACAGACCGCAGCGGCTGCATCCTCTGTCGTTTTCAGCCTCTGTTATTTTTGCATTTGGCTTCGGATCAGATAAGATACAAGTACTTTTTCACATAAAATACAATGCAAAACTCACTGCCAAAAAATTCTGCCGAGGCCTAAAGTAAGAGAGTAATGAAGGATGTGTTTATCTGTGGTTATTGAGCATGGTAGTCTCATCTCAGGATTGCTGGGACCTATGGTGTCTCTAACAGCCAAGGACCCCTCTGCATGGGTTTTTTTTCTTCTTTCCCAAGTATCTGCTGCTGTGCCACTGGCCAGCCCTGAGGAAAGCTTACTGGGTTTGATGGACCTTGGCTGAGTGAGGATATCATCAGAGTAATCTAATGAGAATACCTGGGCCATTCTGAAGAGATCTGTGCCTGGGATCTGGGGAGAAGTTCGATGTCATGTCCTCTGAGCACACACATGTATATTTTCTCCTCCTCCAGAAAGCATCCCAGACATGTAAAGTAATTAACAGAAGTTCTAAGCAGTACCCGTACAACACATACTTGTGTCATACAACTTTGCCATCTGGGAAATCATTATCTTTATTACAGAAGGATTTAAGAGAAAGCTTAACAGAGCTTGAGACTGTGCTCTTGGCCATGGCGACACACGCTTCCCTGACTATCCACCAGCAGCCAGCCAGGGGTGGATGAGATGCAGTCAAATAACACTTCTTGTCTGATAGCAGCTGCCCGAGGGTGAAATGTGGTATGGGAAAGCTGCCGGTCCGTCTGAGTGTGCGGGCAGGTTGGCCAGTCGAAGCCAACACTGACGTTGCATGCCCAATCTCAGCTTAAATGATCCGTCCCTTTACTCTTGTCAGACCTTGTGCTGCTTGTCCTCCTTAGCACTGAGCACCAGGGTACGTTCAGATACCTACTGTGTGCATGCAAGGTGTGTTGAAATGCTGCTGTGTGCTCGCTAAGTGACCGTGCGGACATAGCCTTTCCTATTAATCCACCTTTTAGGAACCTGCATGCATTTAAGGCTCAGCAAATTTTGACTGTGAACTTTAGCAGGCGATTTAAGGGACTTTTAACGAATGTAAATGTGTACTGTAGCAGTCCTGCCTTGCTCTCAGACTGCTTCCTTGAAGCAAAAAGACTTTTATTTTGATTTATATCATCAGTTTACTTGGGAAAGAGATATGAGACCAAAAAAACAAAGCAGAAAAATAATACTGAGTGTTTTGTGGAAGACCAAATCCCTTCTGACTGAACGCGTGCTAAGATAATCAGATAAGCAAAATGATTTCAACATCCTGTTCCCAATGTAAGAAGCATTCAGTCAAATTTGTCCTGATTGTATAGCAATGCATTACTAATAGGACTTAATATAAGCCTTTTAAATCCAGAGTGTACTGTTAGAAAAACAGATTTCAGGCACTGCATTTGTAGGCAAAATTCCCCTTGATGTAAGGGAGTTAGAGGAGATAATTTGGTGCCGCTTCGTTCTGTAGTCAGTATTTCACTTGATTACAAATTTTGCCCCAAACCCATCGAGTTCAATGAGCTCCTCACTATGAATTTAGAATTATATTGTCCACAGTGTTTTGTTAAGGTAAAGGCCACATAATGACTGATGCAATTCAGCTCATTTCAGAAAAGCAACATTAAGGAGGAGGCGAAAAACTCCAAAACTCTTACCGTCTTCACTGACGTTTGTAAAAAGTCTTAATACACTAGACAAATGTGCTTGCCCATTCGCAACAGTTTGCACATCGTTTGCTGTGTTTAAAGTCTGCCAAATTAAGAAAGATGTGCTTATTAAGACTCATCATGTGCCTGCGTTGTCTTTGCATTTATATATATAAGGAGTTGGGCATTTGAGTTCATATCTAATTGCGACTCTAATGGATAGAGGGATATTTGAAGCAATTTTTTTATGTTGTGTGCAACAAAGAATAAACAACTTGAAGAGATAATTAGATCAAATTTTGATGATTGATCAAATCAAGAAAATCCTGTAGATCTTGACAGTAGATACTATACAATATACAACAGGCTGTGCTGAGGTGTTCTTCCGAGAGGCGAGCAATCACGGCCATTATGCTGTTTGCTGTAGTAGGAGAAGTTCATAGAAATGAGAATGTATGAAAAGGAAACACCGGAACTTTATAATTCTGGTCTTTGCAGTGACGGCCACTGTTTGTGATGGGCGTTAGGTTACGGCCCCAGGCGGAACGGGAGGTCTTGCTCTGCTGAGGGACGCAGCCGGAGGGGCTTTGCCGCCGGAGCTCGGTGCCATTTGCTGTGACAAGTCAGCGCTTGGCCCTGTGCACTTGTAACCTCCACCGAAACCAAGAAACTCCATAAGAAAAGTAAGAAGTTTCTATTGTGTTTCCTTGTGACACATCTAAAATTATCCTTTTCTTTGTTTATTTTAAAAGGTAAGGGTCTGTATGTAAGGCTTTTTAAAGGTTTTAAAGAAACCGAACTTTGAAAGCTCAGCCTCTGCCCCAGAGCATCACTTATAACCAGCCCTGCCCTGCTGCTGCCTGTTCCCTCTTGGGTAGAGCAGAACACGTACAAACAACGGAAAGCCAGGCACAGGCAAGCACAGCTTTGGCTGTTTTTCTGGGCTTCTCATGCCATTTTACCTGCACGCTGGGCACTGAGAAATTACAGGCACAGTACCTCTTCTTAAGTATTTTGGCTCCGTGGGTTTCTTTTTTCTTCTTTTTCCTTTTTTTCTAGTATATAATTGTGAAAGCCAAAACATGACCTAGCCGGTAGCTTTTATGAGGGCTGCCAGCTTGAGTTCCTGCATGCAAATGAATGTTCGGCCTTCAGAAGACGTGCTATGTTTTGTTATTTATACGTGCCCCTTTTGGGAGAGAGGGCATGTGTAAGAGAGGATTTATTCTTGCTCTTAGTCTCGGGCTGAGAGGGATCTTGAGCGCAGGCTGCCTGCGGAGCTGGGTGCTGGGCTGGAGCTCTGCAGGGCTGGTGCCCGCAGCACCGCACCACCGGCCTCGCCTCTGCCGACGGCTGCCCTGCAACCTCTCCCCTCCATCGGTGGAGCGGCAATAAAGCTGCGAGGACTAGAAAATCAAATGGATATGTACTGACATTAGTAATTTCAGCCCATTATCTTCTAACATAAAGGGAGATAAGATAACTGTAGCACATCAGGGTCCTTGACCCTCAAGTCACCTCTTTTTCTCGCACCTCCATTTCCACACAACCTGCTGAGAGCTCGTGGCCGAATTCCCGTATGTGCACATGCAGAAGCGTTTGCCGTTCTGCACATTATTCATCAAAATGGAAATGAGATTATCCTTGACATTTCGTGAGTGCCAGGATCAGGGCAGTGCGTGGCTGTTGGCTTTGTGAACTCAAAGGTTAGCTCTGATTTCCTGACAGCCGAGAGGAGCCAAATTTTCTGCTAGGCACAAAGAGCAGATGTCTGTTACTGGAGATCTGTTTTTCTTGGAGATTTTTTTTTTTTCCTGCTTGCACATTATACATTTGAATGAGCACGAAGCAAATGCTTTTTATTCTCTTGTTCAAAAGAGTGATCTGGCTAGTTTTTTAGAGCAGTGCAGGGTTTATTAGACTGTTCAGGGTGAATTTTCTTGATTATATCACAATGCCAAAAGTGAAGGGAAAGATGAGCCTAAAGATAATGAACACTGAGACAATATAAATATGAACTTCTGTAAGTCGTTTGCTTGCACCTATTATATTAAAGTGTTATAATGTATCTGAGAGGAGTGTAGACTGGTGGTCAAGGCTGGATAAAATGTTTGTGATAGGATTTGATGAAAAGATTTATTTTCAAGGTCACTACCTTTTTTTGAATCAATAAGAATAGCAACCAACGGCATTAGCAGAATAACTTGACTAGCTAACAGTTATAGGCTACAGCACATGCAGCCAAAACTCTAGGGGGAGAGCAAATCTCACTTTCTGAGCCAAGGAGTACATCTTGTTTAGCAATATGTTATTTCTTCGGGATTGGCATGTGGTGGGTTTGGTGTTTTAATTTTTTGAAGTTTACTAGCACCTTCAGACTTGAATTCAGAAATAGTGGTAGAAAACAAACCAACTTACTTGCTGCCACGCTATAGATATGTATGACTATAGAGCTTAACCGCTCATATTAAAAGTTCCTCTTTAAACATGAAGAGTTTGAGTCTCAGGGGGATACATCAATGTGTAAAAAGTATCCTAAACGGTCCTTTTCTTAGCCATGGTCAGACAGCTGCAAATCTGTTTAGTTTTATATGTTAGCTTAGTAAGTGTGGAGGGACTATTCTATGATGAGTTCTTTGGAAATGGTGATTTGGGAAAGTAGAAAAAATCCTGTGAATTTTGGCAGGCAATCTGTGTCATTTTCATAGATATTTGAAATGCCCAGGCTTTAAAGATGTGTCATGCTATGCAATGCGTAAAACAAATAAAAAAATGAAAGGGATGCGTTTCACCGGTTTCAACTATTCTGGATCTGAGAACAGCGGGACCAAGATATGAGGAAGGTGTTACTTAGTAAAATTAAATTCAAGTGAAAAAATTCACACTGACATGAAACAAATGGTGGAGTATTTAATTTCTCACTTCTTTAAAAAAAATAATAATGCACTGATAGTGAAGTGCATTAAACAGAACCCGAACTATTTAAAGCTGTTCTATATGAAGTAATGGAACTTGTATAATGCATTAGTTGAATTAAATAGGACTTACTGCAGTCCCCTGTGGGCCCAGGTAGGAGAAGTGCCTTACATACGATTGTGTCTGAACTCTCCAAGAAGAGTGCGTCATACCCTGCAAACCACTTTGTCTTTGTTTTTTTCTCCTGAGGAATTAGGCAGTATGTTTAGATGGCAAGTCCTCTGGCACAGAGGAGGAGCCTTCCTTACAGTTATTTGTAAAAGGAATGTTGGAGAGCCACAGCACTGCATCAGACATATTATAGGGACAAGAATTAATCTACGATGTTAGTGGATTAATAATCGACTGTTAGTTCCTGTGCTTCGCCTAGCACAGCTGATTTTTCTCTATGGTTTGGTATGTTAGCTTTGCACCCTCGTACTCCTAATCACACATGATTCAGGGTTTCTCGCCATACCGACTGACTTCTTCTGCTACAGGACAAAGGGAGGAAGGTGGTTTAAATCCTTCACTCTCTGGTCTCACAGCACAGTTGGGCATTTGGCCACAGTCATTGTTGCCACTGTAAGTGGGACTACGGCTTTCCCCTGGTTTTATTACTTTCTATGGTTATCGCACAGTGGTATGCTCCTTCCCTCTGTAAACACGGCGTGTAATACATCGGGAGTAAAGCTTTGCAAGGTGAAAGTCTCTGATATTGCACTCAGATCTGCCCGAGCGTATTCCTAGCCCGGGTGCCGCCTGGTAAAACGGTGCTTCCCTTCGCTCTCGTCGTGCCTCGTGGGGCTGGGGGGAGCGCGGCCGTGCCTGCTCTGCGCCGCGGTGCGCTGCCGCCGCTCGGTTCTGGGTACAGGAGTGGGGGCATCGGCTGAGCAGCACTGAAGTGTCGTCCGCTGGCGCAGTCTGATCTCTTGCAATTTTTACAGTCTTCGTTCAGCTCTGAATTCCAGTAAACAGAGCTGGAGGCACACTCGGTAACACATAAAAGCAGGGTCCTTAGCACGGAATGAACGCTGGTCTTGCCGGCAGTAAGGAATTTTGATTCCAATTAATAGCAACGAATGAAGCACTTGTGACAGACAGAGAGATGTTCAGGCCAGAGGAGAAGGGATGAGTCCATCGGTGCCGTTCCTCAGCAGTGTCACAGATCCTGTGAAATGGGAGGAGTCCTTCTTGTGGTGGCTTTGCTGTCTTTGGGGAAGGCCCTCAGTAGAATAGACCACCTCTTGAAATGTTCTCCACTGATGTATCTCAACCTGCGATTGTCACAGACCTCAGAAGGGTACGGCAAAAAGTGCCGTGAAATAGAGAACTTAAAAAATTATTTCGAATGAACTCTATAATAACATTTTAGTATGTCTCAGCTCCTGCATTTGCAAATGAGGTTGGCTTTGGAATAACAAAATGTAAGCATATACTGTAAAAAAGGCAGGGAAAAGAAGTTTGATATTTAAGATTTTTTCATTTATGCCTTCATCCAATTCTGTAAGTTTTATAGTGCAGTCTTCTTCTAAAAGCATTCTGTTCAATGATATGTTGCGCCTATGGAAACAATACTGTTTTTAACTTCAATCATATATTCAATAAGTCAAAAGGGAGCATCTGTATTCATAACCTACAGAACTGAGTCTTAAATTTTATTGCTTGCTTTTCAATAGGCTCATTCAATTGTGTGAATTCCGTTTCTCTTTCTACTTTCCTAGAAATCTGTGCAAGTTTAGCAGTGTCATCACTTGATGCGGTCATATTGAACTCAAACTAATTTGTCAGTTAACCTAGCTGACAGAAGTACATCAGGTTACCAGGGGTTTGTATCAGTTATTTTATTAACTGGAGACGCTGATGATCTAGATAGGTTTTGATAATCCAGGAAACAAACTACGTACCTTGTTTTAATGTTTAAAAAAAAAAAAAAAAAAAAAAAGCGCTCTGCTAACCTTTCTGTGCTCAAATTTGATTACAGAGATGATAGTCAACGCACTAAGTGCAAGAGTGTGTACTCAAGTGTAGATTCATTGGGAGGGAGGGAAGATTGAGAGGCAGCGGCGGTGACTGAACAGCTTCACAACCTCCCTGGTCTCCTGACACCCATCATTTGCTGACCATGTACATCAAGCATGGTTTAAACTGTCAAGCATATATGTGTTAAACCTCTATATTGCATATGCGTAAGAAGGTGGGACTGAGGCTGAAGCAATTGCTGATTTTCAGGGCTTGCCTTTGCCACATTTGTAACGTTATGTTGAAGTAATTTTTATTTTAAGGATAGACAATATAAATACACCTGCACAATGTTGTTGTTGGTTAAATTCCCTATTCTGTTATATACACTATGTCATATAATACAATATAGCTGAGCTGAAATTTGAAGGAAAGGTTTTTTTTTTTTTATTTTCTATTGGTGAATCAGAAGAAAATTAACAGAGTTAAAGAACAGACTAGTCCTCCAAAATACTTACAAATATTTTATCTCTTTGCATAAAAAATATGCAAATACTAATTTTTCATGCCAGCTATTCTAAACAATATATCTGTTTGCATGTGGGTTAAGTCTGTAGGTTCACATACTTATTTTAAACTATGTTATGGGAACAAAGTGCTAGGGAACAGTTGGTCCCATGAGAATTCCAGTATATTTACTTAACCTCTTCCACAAATCTGTTGAATTCGTCAGGTTACAGAAGCCACAACCTGAAACTGTATTTCTCAGATAATTTTTTAATTCATAAAGTTCTTAATTGCATAGTTATTTTGTGCTAATGTTCATGGCATTGGCGTAATTGAAGCAGTAATAAGTTTCTCTTCATTTAGTGCCAAAACAACGATGAAACACTAAAGCCCTGCGGGTGCAGATCATTGCAAGCACAGACGGGTGGTGTAGCAACTGTTGACAGACGAGATTTATGACGTCCAGCATTGCTTCAGTGGTCAAAAAATCTTGAATATGAAATTAATCCTTTTTCATAATTGACATGATACTTTTTAGATAGTGTGCAATGTCTTTTATATAAACGTATATCTAATCTGCCAATATGGTTTAAATTACACATTGTTTCTGGGATTTCAATTTTCTAATGCCTAAACATGTGATGGCTGATGTTCCTTATGTGATTTCCAGATTTTGAGACTCCAGATGCATTTTTTTTTTCCTTTACTGATAGTTTAAGGGGTACCATTTTCTAAGACAAATAATTTGGAAAAAAAAAATGCTCAAGCTTGCCTGTCTGCGCTTTCAGAGGTTTTTGGGGAAGGTTGTTGTTATGGAGTTATCTAGAAAAGCGATAGTTTGCACAAGATGGATCCAGGTGAACTGCTGCATTTATGCACGTTTCTGGGCTAGCCTCACCGTGTGCTTTCTTGCAGCTTTTTAATTTGACTGCAAGACTGTAAACCATAACTATTCTTGTAAGAATTTTACAAAATGAAATTACTTTTTAGGTTATTTTGTTAAGATCATTGGGACAAAGATGTTGATGAGTGATCTTTGAATAGTTTTGAAATAAAATTTTCTGTAAACATTTATAAAACAAATGTTGGGGTTGATTGCTGTGTGAGCTGCAGCCTGAATCTGACTTTAGCAAAAAAAATGGATCTTGAGACAATGTTGTATTCAAATATCTGTATAGAGAAGTCATAAGCCTTTTCCTTCAAACTTAATTACTTCCCATGTCTGATTATTACGTATTTACTTTTTTTAGTGGTACCCATTTCATGGTTTTTATGTATAGTGTAAAATAATTTTTCATTTATATAGTAAAAAATAATCTGCTTCTTTCACTAGAAATTACTGAGTATTCAGCCTTAACATCTTGATTACTGTTGTCACGCCCGACAATTTAATTGGATAGTTTATTTTGTACATGGCAGTTTACTGTCTAATACTGTGGTAGAAGCAGCTTTTTCTTCTGTCATCTTTATTAGTAAGAGAAAAGAAAGTACTTTACGTTCTCCCCAGATTTTGAACACTTCCATGGATAATTAACAGCCAACATTTAGGTTACTTAATTGGACATTATTTCTTTTAAAAGCATTAATGCAAGGTTGATGCATTTTAAACCTCCCTGTGCAATTTTGTGGCATTTTTCCTTCTCTTTAGTAAATAACAAAGTTTGCTCAGTGCTACTAAGTGAAAAGCAACGCCTGATACTTATCATTTCATACTTGCCTACGCCCATGCAGACATAGGGGGAGTCCATAACACTTGAGGTCTCCTGTGAAATCTTGTCCTTGTCTGGATAGTCCAGCTAACGTTGGTGGAGGGGCTGCATCCCAGCCTGGCAAACGAGCCTGATGCAGAAGGTGCACACTAGTGAGGACAGTATGAGATCCTGCTCGTTCTTCATCTCCTGGAATTCTAGGCTCTTGGGCAGGTGGGCCAGGCTTGCCCAATGAGGAGCAGTGGGACACGTGTGATTGTTGGTGTGTGGAGCGTGCTCCTGTAGGTTCTCATGCTCCTGCACTGATAAACCATAGCAGTTTATGCCATGGCAACATTTTTAGCTTATTTTTGTTTGATGTTCCATTAGAGAGTTGTAATTTTCTAAGGTGGGAAAATAAATTTTTTTTAGCTAGCGCTACCTATGAATTCTAGAGCCGCACAGGGTGGGAAAATGAGTTGCAGGCTGTGTTTAGAACAAAGTGATTTGATCACATTGCATAGTGATTACAGTATAATTGACAAAAAACAGATAAGGTATCCTGTGGTGATGATCTAGTCCTGGCCGTTTAAGCAAAATGATACACTTTTAAATAAACAACACATCCATTGATCAATAACGGACGTCTGTGTCACAACTTCCTAAATTATGTCTCCTTCCCGTGACTTGAACCACATTTCTTCCTTGTGCTCCTTGCTTCATCCTTCCAGGACTGTTAGTCTCTCTCTGCCTTTTTTCTTTGACTCTTCCATCGATAGTGTTTGAACTGATGAAGCCCCAGTCAAAGTTAAAAGACAGGCTTTTGCGTCATCAAATACAATTCCAAAGAAGTTCTCCGAGTAGATTTGAGATTCAGGTTTATATTAACTAAAACCTGAAATAAACGGTTATCGCAATTTGTCCTAATTGCTTTGCATTTTAGGGCAAAAATCTTTCATTTCCTTGGAATGTGGTTATATAGGTGAGTTTAGAAAACTCGGGATGTTTAGTAAGGAATTGGAAGAGGTTCTTGTTTCACTCTGTCAGGGTAGGGAAACATTTCCAAAGCATCTTGTTCTACAGAATTTGTGGGGTGTTGATCGGGCAGGTGTCTCGGCTGGGCTGCCAAGCTTTACTCCAGTCAGTTTTCTGTCCTGTGCTACCCCTGTGTGTCAGAGCCAAAGTGCAATGACATTTTCAGTAGTTTCACACCTTTAAAGATAAGAAATGCATCGGCGACACCTGGAAAACAGACTTGTATCCCGAAGATGGAGACGGCTTGGATAGACTGGAAAACAAACTCTCTTGGGGAAAAAGAGGAATCGAAATTCATACTTTCCTAATTTCCCTTATCGTTTGCGAAACAGGGGTGTAACAGAAAACAATTGCTCCCCCGGATGGCTATTGGCACCAAAATAACAGTCCTTGTACATAATGGCTGGATCTTGTTAGCAACATTAACAAGGTTTTGAGTCTTCTAACACTCTTCCTATGCTTGACTCCTAAAAGGTGGTGAAAAAAGTTCTATTTTTTTTCCCAGAGCAAAGATATTTCCCACTATCTTGTTATTAATAGCATGGTAATGCAGGCGTGCCAGGACAGTAGCTAAACAGCAGAGGGACTTGTGTTTAAAAGGCAATACCTCCGATAACACACTTCAAACTTCCACTCTGCAATTGTGCCTACTTCAAAAGTCAGGGTGGTAATATTTTTTAGCTGTTGAATGCCAAGTTAAAAAACATCACGCGATTTTAAAGTGATCTCTCAAAAAGAGTTTTACCTGGAAAAAAATCTCCAGCATCAAGAAATCTGGCATTAGTTTTCCAGTGCTGTGCTCTACCATAAATGTGTTTCAAAGATGTTCGGTTTGGACATCAGTCACAAAGATTGTTTTGTACTTTATACAGAATACAGATTTGCTGGTAAGTGGGGAACATTTCCATTTAATCCATTTTTTTCCTGGAATTTATGGGAAAATACAAGAAATGCACATGAAGTCTTGTTTGTGTGCAAAAGTTATGTGCTAATCCATTTTGGATGGGCAAGTTCTAACGTGTTTGTGTGAACCACTGTGGGATGCACCCATTGAGACATGCATGGGCGTGGACTGTGCCTTGAAAGTTTGTCCTTGAATGTCCTTGAAAATCTGAGTCACCCTGAGTGCAAGACTTACAAACTTTTCAGTGTGGAAGAAAATTTAACTTTGCAGTCGTTTATCCGTTGTTTCATAAACTTTTTATTGTGAATACATTTGAAATATCTAGGATAACACATGAAATATCTTCTGCACATTAAGAAGACGGGTAATTTTCTTGATGCTTCAAGCAGATACTCTACCCATGAGCAGCCTGAGCAGGACTGGGTAACCTCACAACAAGCCATTGCTGTGCTGTGAGGGATGTGCAACGGACATGGAGGAGGGCTCTTCCCTTCCTGAGACGTTCTTGCTTGGCTTCATTTATGCCATAGAGTGACATAGGATTTGCTGGAAAGAACAAGCCAAATTCCTCCAGGATTTGCATAGAGAAGTCCTAGCGATGGATTTGGGCCAGCTATAGCCAATTCTGAACTGATGCTATTGGTGAAGAGGCAGGGTGAATCCAACTGCGGGTTACCAGGAGAGGCAGGGGCTGGAGCTTAGATGGATGGGCTGGAAAGCCTGTACTCTGACCAAGGTTTTAAGTGCAGAAGTGAATTGAAAGAAAGCAAATAGGTTCTTGGTTTTCAACACATTAATTTTTGATGTTCATATACTTCATCTGTGCCACACAGACGCCAGAGATTTAAAATAATTGTGGAACGGATGCCTAGAAGCAGAAGGCATGTCACATTGAGTTCCTTTAGTGGGACTGAATCATTATTCTTCTTTATTGTACTTTCCTGTTACATCAAATGTAAATGGACATGAAAGGTATAATTTCCCTGGAGACTGAAACGATACTTTTGTCAAGTTTGGCCCTGCATCCTGTCATTCTGTCTCCCTCTCTGCCTGATTTTGTCATGTATCTGTCTGAGCTTTCCATTGATAGTTACATAATTGCCTGAAGCTCTACTAATTAATAATTAGCATTCACTTTTCTCTTCTGCTTCTTGAACCAGTTTTATTTTTGTGGGCTCTGGCAGAGCTGCTGCCTGTAAGGGTGCTGAGCTGGGTTTCTTGTAGAGCAGAACTGTAACCATTCATTAACGGATGCTCCGTTGGGTCATCTTTGAAAGGAAGTGGGTGCCTTGGCTTCTCTGTGCAAGGGATCCCCCTGAAAGACGCCCTCCTTTCCTTTCCTCCCCAGCTCTGCTTTGCAACAATGACCAAACAAAGGCCCTGGGAGATTGTTTTCCTAATGAGGGCGAAGCGTGTGACTCCGGATATCGCTTTGATTTTCGTAGTAAGGTCAAGCACAGTTATTCAAAACATTATTTAAGTATCTGTTTTTGTTGGCTTGTTCAGGCATAACCCCAAAGAATTTTGTGTCATCAAAATCTGTTGTAATAAAATATATTTTACAAAGTAGTTATGGTTATCTTTTCGAAGCAAAGGGAGTGAATATCAAGAGTCTACAGTCAGAGAAATTTTAAATCTCTGCTGAAACTTCTTTAGGGCAGATTTTTTTGCACATAATTTGTGTTGAATTGAGGCTATTTTTATTTTCCACATGAGAGAGATTCTGTTAAGAATGCTAATGAAATATTAAAATAATATAAGCTGAATTATTTTCTCTTTCCCGAGCAGTTCTGCTGGTGAATCTCTGCTGTAGTATCTCTGCTAAGCATGATTCCTGTTCATTAAATGTAATGACACAACATTAGAAGTTAAAATAAATGCTATGGAGGGGGCCCTGAGAGACCTGGGCTCTGAATTCACTTCCTGTATTTCACTTAAGTACATTTAAATTCTAACTATTTCTTTGATTTGCATTTTCTTGCTCTGTTCAAGAGAAGTGGATAGAGCCTTCTGAAGTTAATGTAAAGGTCCTGTTGGCTTCAGAAGATTTTGGAACAGACCCTAAATAAAGAAGCACTAATCCTAAACTGCAGATCTGCATTCAACTATGAAAGGAGGTTATTTATTTATTTACTTATACGGCTTTTATTTACTGTTGCCTAAGATGTCACTAGTTAGAGTTGTCTAGAAAAGTACACTTTTTCATAACTCTAGAGTCACTTCAGTTATAAAATTTGCGTTCTGATTTCTTCGCGAAGGTTCAGAGAGTCCGTTGTCACTGAACTAAACTGAAAATCCTTGTAATGACAAAGCTTCTCTGACACTAAAGCTACGCAATCCTATTTAATTCCCCACCTCAGGATTTATTCTGCTCTGTCAATGGAGTAGCTGATGTCTTTAGTCACGTAGCAGCAAGTTATGTCAGGAGCATTATGAGAATAAGAGCAAGAAGTGCATCTGCTTTTGTGAGAGTTGACTGAGTTTGGAAGGAAGACTTCCAAAAGTTCAATTTCTTGGTGTAGTTAAGCCTCTCTAGATGTTAGTTGTGGCCAAGAGGGAGAGTCCTGTTCTCTGTCAACAGCTGCAGCATCCATTTCTTGCCTTCCAACAGTGCTACAATTTGTCTGACGACCCAAGGATCTAATTCAAGGAGCTAAACTGGCAAAAAAAAGTCTGCTGGTTTTGGAGGGCAATTTTTTCTGAACCAGGTGGTGGGATCAGACAAGCACCAGTGCTAGTGGCCTCCGGTTGGATTGGCTCAGCTGCACCGTAAAGCCATTCCTTAAGGAAAGTCTCAGCCATGGCTCAGGGCATTGAGTCATGAGTATTTTGTCTTCAAGAAATGAGCTGAAGAGACACCCTGCTCCTGGAAGTGTGCTTTTTAGTAACTGAGACCAAGCTGTGAGGAGCAAACTGTTCACAGCCTCTGGAGGTGCAAAGGCGCTTTCTCCAAAGGCAGGAAGCCTTGTCAGCAGTTCTCACTGCTGTCGTTGCACTTGCCTCAGTCTTCCGTGGCCTTGAGGTGCATAACACAGTCATTCTCTCTCTGGGAAGAGGGAACGGATTTCTTCTGTGCTGTGAAATGTTCCATTTTACAGCAGGAACAACTGTAAAAGATGTAGTGGGAAAAATGATCTCGATACGCAGCTTGTGCAAGCTGTAAAATTCATCAAACGTTATGTGAACCACTCCTATGGAAAAGACGTTGTCAGTTTTGTTTATATATACGTAAATATATATATGTGTCGTTATCACCATAATATATATTATATAAAAAGTGTGTTAAAGTGTTTTTCAGAAGCCTGTCAGGAATTCAGCACTTTCTATTTTTCTGACATACCCTGGATGTCTGTCTGCAATTTTTTTAAAGCTCGTTGTCTGCAGCCATTCTCTGCTCTTGAATTGTTTCCTCTTTAAGAAGGATGTTTCAGTTAAGCTACGGAGGAATGATTTTGGGAACATAGGTAGTCACTTCTGCAGGAGGAGGGAAAATATGCTTTAAAGATTTTTTTTTTTTTATTCACCAGGATTATGTTTTGTTTTCTGGAGAATTGGTCATTTCAGTCTTTTGGCTAAAACAAAACAGCTTTAGTTTCTGTTTTATTTAGGAGCTGTTTAGAAGGTATCACGGCAAGAAACAACCCAGGCAGCAGCATACCTGCTCTGCAGAGCGCGACTTTTGTTTTGTGGTGTTGCCCTGTTGACTACAGGTCACAGCCACCATAACCTTCCCAGCAGGAGGAAGGGGTGGTTAATGTCTGAATTTCCAAGTTGCCAAGGGCAACAGCTGCAATTTACTGATATTAAACTTTACAGAGAGCTAAAATAGGTAACTTTGGTTACTGGAATCATGTTCTTCCTGGTCTACTGTTGTATGCATGCAGACCAGTACCTCTGTGAAACAAAAGGTAGCGCAGGTTGCCACGGGCTTGGCAAATGTTCAAGTCGCTCCAAATCCAGGGTAGTAATCTTCAGAGGAACTTGTGCAATGCATCACGCTGTTATTATTTATCTACCTAGCGGAAAGTGATATATGAATATTTTTCCATTTCCCATATAAGAATCAAAGCACAGAATAGTTAAAATTATTTTGCCATTTTATTTTCAATTATATATTATTAAAACCTATTAAAACTTTTATAACTTTTATAATTTATAACAACTTTTTTTTTGTTTTCAGGCCTTAGAAAAAATACCTCCAGGTAGACAACAATTTGTAATGCTTTTTCTTTTTTTCCAACTATTTCTGAATTTTTCATAGAACGCATTCTAGTTTCAGACACTCGTCCTCGTATTCTGTAGTATTTTAAAAAGATTGGAGCCATTTATGTCAAAGGTATCCATCAAACTTTTTGCCTGCAAGAAATTCAGATATGGCTATTACTTTTGTGTTTCACTCCACATACAAATAAGATGCCACTGTCAGCAGAAAATATCTATTTAGTACAGCACAGTACCTTTCACTTTTGAGCATTTCTGTAAGGCTTGTCTGTTTGCAGTGATGATGTAAATACGGCAGATATATTTAAGTAAAGAGGGAGTCTGCAGGTACAGAGCAAGGCAAATGGAGTGAGTGTTAGATCCTTGTTCATCAGAGTGGAAGGCATTGAAGTTAATGGTTTAAAGAAAAAAAAATAACATTTCTTGTCATGTGCATTTTTAGGCTCCTGTCTAGCTTGTGCTTTGTCCCTTGTTGTTCTGGTTGTGCCCAGAGCCCCGTCTTTGGCAAACGCTGATGGAGAACCAATCTCTGCTGTTTTGGCTACGCTGTACTCTGATCCTCCGGCTCTCCCACACCACTGTTTTTGGCTCAGAGCTGGCACAAAAAGCCATTTTCTGCAGCTAATAACCAGGGGAAGGAGAGTCACAGGGGAATAAATCACTGGGAGCTGGCCCCTGGGGCTGCGTCACTCTCCGAGCTTTTTTTTCCCCCATGCCGTGCGAGTCTCCATTTTTGGTGGTTCCACAAGTCAGTGTCCCATCAACTACCACAGGATACAGACTTGGAAAGAAGTCTCTTCTCCTCACTTCTGCTCATGTTTCCAAGAGTTTTCTTCAGTGCTTCCTGTGGGATGAGTGTGGAATGACAAAGGAGACTGCTGTACAGAGGTGAAAATATCAATTGCACTGATGGAAATGATTTTTTGATGGTTTCCTGGCAGCACGAGAAGCAGAAGACGATGTTGAGTCCCTCAACCAAAGGCCAAAGTCTTTCCACAAACATGTAGGGTGTCGGACACCTGCTCTGTTTGAGATACCAGTACGGACCACGTGGTGGAGTCGGGTCCTGCCAGTGTAAGTTCTTGTTAGAAAATGAAACTTTTCTGGAGCTTTTATGTCTTCCAAAGGCGAAGCCATACACAAGGTGCCAGGGTGAGCAAGAACTTGCTGTTTTTCTTTTCCATTTCTGCTTTTTTTTTTTCACATAGTTTCTTGTTTTCACAGATCTTTTCCATCTTTTCTGACTTCCTCCGTTCCTTTCCTCCAACTATTTTGCATTTAGTGCCAACCAAAACTGAAGTACCTTTTGCCTTTAGTTAGGAATAGGATCAATCCTCTGTTTCCTTTTCTGTACCTCTGTCTCCCCGATTTCTGCTCTTTATTAATTCATAGCCACAATTTTAGTATAAGAACTGGAGACAGCCAAGCTGGAATGGGACTGGCTTGAAGTTTAGAGGCAATCAGATCCAGTCTGGCTTAGTCTCACACTACTGATGATTTAGTTCTCTTCACAGTCTTGGTGTCCTCCATAATCTCAGTGTCTATCCATTATCCATCTTTTACAATTAAATGGCTCAGACCTTTGCACTGCGCTGGAAACTCACTTAAAGCCATTACAGATGGTGTGAATCATGGGCAGCATCCTTCTGATGGTCCCACGTGCTGCTTATGGGTTTACACACCCATCACTACTTTTTAGTGGGTGTTCAAATGGTATGGCTTATCTTCATTTTTGGATATATAAGCCACATATAAAGGGATTAGATGTGTTCACCCAATCACTCCCTGTTGAGAGCAGTAACTCTTAACTGAGCTGTGATCAGCTTCTTAAACTACCTGAATCTGTTGGCAAAAATATATTGCACCTTTTGTTAATTAGGAAATCGATTGCTTGGTTGTGCATCCCTGGTGGTAAATATGATAACCTTTAACATGACAGTGGATCGATAGTTCAGGGGTTTGATTTCTTTGTTTTAAAGCAATCAGACCTGAGTATACTCCCCTTCCAAAAAAAAAAAAAAAAAAAGAAAAAAAGAAAAAAAATGTTTGAGGAGATCTAGGAGTTTTACACAGGCAATGTTGCATTGCATCCTTTCTTGGTGCTTCTGGGTGTGTATTCAGATTTGGGATACTGAAAATCAAAATATGAAGCAGAAATGATAACTTCTGCCTATAAACTTATTTTTTATTAGCTTAGGGATATCTTCCCTTCAGCATTTTTATCTTCTTTTTGCCTTCAGGAGAAGCTGACAGATGTATATATCTTTAGAAACACCAGAATTTGATACCTACGGAGTAATTACCGCAGGCAGCTGTAAATTACCAGTCTACCACCCCCTCCCATATGTATTCCAGCTTAGTGAGTTGTATTATTGTTGTTTTCACTGAAACTGAACTCACTTCTCTGAAGCGCAACGAGCTGTGTTGACTTGAGTTGTACTGGAATATTTTATGTGCCTTTGCGTTAAGAGCAGATTAAGAAAGTAAAGGGAACTTGCTTGCCATTGAAGAGCCACTCACCCTGTGCCTTAATTGGCAGTCTTTGGTCAAATCCTTCCTGCACCAGCTCGAACGCTTTCCCGGTACTTGACTCTAACCTGTCTTGGGCGACATTCTGATAATGTCCTCTTGTGTCATGGATCAAAGCTATGCGAGGCTGATGCCTTTCCAAATGATTGCCTGGTCTTTATAAGGAAATGGTTAAATCATCACCAATCTGTTTTAAGTACTGATTCAGTCCTATGTTCTTTTGAGTTGCTTGGCTGATACACATTTCCATGTCTTTTGCCTAATTTTTCGGCAAAAAATATATACAAAAGATGAATATGCACACGGTTTAGATGCTTCCTTTCTCAGCGTGATGTTTCTGAAGCTAAGACATCCCTAAATTGGTTTATCAGCAAATTGGTGACTTACCCATTAGTCATTGTCAGAAATGTCTCTATACAGAACTTATCCCGAAACTTGTGCCCGATGGCAGACGGTTGTTGTTTTTTAGGTAAAATTAACTTACATGGCTCCTTTTTAAAAACTATCCTCATTCTAGTTTCTCAGAGGACCTGATACAGTGGGTTTGAGCAATGTGGAGGCACGGCTGGTTCTTCCTATTAAGCCGGTGCTCCTCACCGTAGCTTGAGGTCTCCTCAATATTTTACATGGTGAAATACCTCAAAGACCTGCCCTCTTGAAAGAGCAGGCTGAATTTGAGGGCAAGGAGCACAGTAATACAAACTCGAATGACCTCTTGCCAGCAAATTTGAACTTTCCAGTTCAAGTAGAAGTATGTTTCCGCTGAGACTGGTAATGTTTTGTCCTTCTTCCTATAAATCAGCCCTGAATTATGCAGCAGGATGTTCAGGAATCTCAATGCCTGAAGTGGGTAAGAATGACAGGGACCAATTACTGTTAAACTATCAGCTGTAAAAACCCTGTCTGTATTCAGCTCTTTTACAGAACAAAGCCATTACCGTTTTACAGCAGGCCAAAACCTTTAATGTCCGTTACAGAAAAACGGTTCCAGTCCTATCCTTAGGTATATACAGTAGAGCTAGCACATTAACAGCCTTTGGTGTGGATGGGAACGTGCCAACTCAAACCAGCCCAGAAGGTGCATACTGCTCTTCTTTCCTGTGAAAGACTGCTACTCTGATGAGTCACCTGAAGGCCTCAAATCCCAACTTCTACCAGTATTTATGTTCCACTGTGTGTACATACTTTATCATTCTCCTTCCGTTTGAGCATTAGAGTCACTTATGGAAAGACAAAGTTTGGTTCAATAGGTATTGGTTTGGAAAAAATCCCAGGTGGAGAGCTAAAGGTCTGACAAAGCAGAATAAAACCTGCCTCCTCTCTGCAGTTTTTTAAGGTAGGATGAGCTTCCTTCACTGAAATGGGCATATTAAAAACTTTCTACATGTTGTAAATTTTAAAATCTTATTAGTTGCAAAAAATTAAGTCATAACACTTGAAATGGGCTGAGCAGTCTGCAAAATACATGAAATGTGAATTTAAATAAGGGAGGTGATCTCTGGTGGGATGCCTGCCAGGGAAGCCTGGGGTGAGCTGGAGTTCTGCAAAACTGACCTGTTTGAGACCAAAGCAATTCATGAGTGTAGGACCTTTTCATATGGCGTTTCTCTCTTGCATCTGTTAGCTTTGGCAGACATGTCATCTGCTTCTAGTAAAAGTATCCTACTGATATAGGGGAAATGGTCTGTCTTTCAGAAAAATCATAGGAAACCACCAGCGGTATCTCTGTCATGTATAGGAACTACAGAGTAATCCACCACTGAAAGAGTATATAACAAAATATTTTTCTAACACAACCCAGTTTCTAGATGTTTCTTTAATATTGTGCTCCCAAAGATCCATTTCTGTGGTCACTTATCGCTTGTAATTACAGGTCTATAATAAGATACAATAATTCCCTGTCGTTGGAGGCATAGTTCTGATGATGAAAGGGTAGAAGACTTTGAAGTAAAATAAACAGTGAAAATACGATTAGGAGGAAGATAAATGAGCTCCCATAGGAGAAGAAAAATTGCTGTCACATTACATTTTTAACTCTTGAAGCCCTGGGTGTTGTGTGATCAGCAGTGAAGGAAAGATTTCATTTGAGGCTCAAGTTCAGGTTAAGGGGTCAAAGTGGGCCATTACAGACTAAGAAGACTTTATGCTAGCTAGACATCATAGTGGTTAGAATCAGTAGTGGTTTGAGTCTGGGTATGTCTTTGCACAGGCTTTGTAAAACAGGATCTTGGTTATGTGGTACACAATCTGTTTTATATGTAACCGCTAAGTCTCATTTAGTTGATGTTTTTAAAATTACTTGTTATTTGTTATAGTTAAGAGCAACTTTTCAGATCTGATGCCTTACAGATATTAACAGTTTATCTGTACTCAGGGCCATTCAAGGAGCACTGCAGTTTGAAATAGTTTCATACGTATCTTCTCCAAAGACTTAGATGAGACTCAAAGCTAAAATAAATGTGCAGAAACAACATCGGCATTTTGAAACCCAACATAATTCAGAGCATATTGCATGATTGAATTACAACTTAATATCTCATAATTTTTCCCACTTGTCAGAAAAGGTCATGCAATGCTGTAAACAATCAATAGTTTTCATGTCTAAAACGAAGAAGTTCGAACAGTTTTTCATGAGCTGTGAAGGTTAAATGAGGCACTTGCCAAGATCTATTGAGAGTCATCCAGGCTTTACATATTTTATAGTATGCTTAGTGGCATACTCATTACCATTGCCATTAATGGCTTATGATTAATCAAAAGAATTTGGTTTAGATCCCACACATGGAAATCATATAATTTATCTCATCTTCTGGGGATTATCCTGAAGAAACTGCTGTATGAATGATCTTAATGTACGCTGGAGTTTATATGGTATGTTACGTGCAGCTATGCCAAACGTTATAATCTGAGAAAGAAAAATATGCTGTTTGTGTATAATATCACAGCACTCACATTTCCACAGGGCTTTGGTTAAGTAATTCTTGGCGTGTCTCTTATAAACCACCATTGTTACAGGCGTACAGCTGGCCATATAGAAAACACTAGAGACCAAAACTTGGCAATTGGCTTGTCATGACTGGGGAGCAAATTAGATATTGCCAATTTGGGGAGATACTGGTGTGGTTGTGTGCTTGTATAAACACATATATATTTATGGAATGCATGCTTACAAAGGCCCGTAAGGAGGCTCGGATGTTTGATACAGGAAATGGCAGATGGGGATCTTGCTTAAGCGGCAGCTGGTTCAAAATGGGTTGTACAGTAGGTCTGCCGAAGCAGTGTACCTGGGGTCTCACAGGAGGGAACAAAAAACCATGCATGGAGATAGTGGATGCATTCAGAGTAGTCCACATCAGACCCTTCTGCCAAATTCAGGGCTTGGTAGGAACTGGGGAAGCAGAGCCATCTTTCACCAGGGAGAGGGCAAAGTCGGGGTGCAAGGCTCTGACAGAGGCAGGTGACAGGTCTGTGAGCAGGCTACCCTGGACGCCAACAAGTCCTGCCTTTCTGAGAGGCACTGGCCTCCAGCATTTCCCAGACTGGGATCTGGGCAGGAGAAAAGAGCCAGGAGCTGCTCTGCCTGGGGAGAGACGCCGTCAGGCAGCAGCTCCTGTCTCCTGGGGAGGAGATGGGTCTTGGTCATCCCAGTCTGCACTGAGCACGGGCTTTGCAGAGTGCCCAGTGCTGGATACAGCCATTTCCCCCAAAATGTCAGTGTGGCGGTGCTTAGAAAGTGGAAAAACGACACGTTGTCACGTTGTCATGTGCTACTTCGTTCCAGAGTGGGCAGTAGCAGGAGAGGAGACAGTTGCAGGGTACATGAAAAGTGCTGCATCTCAGCTTTTAAGTAGAGCAGCTTTAGTCATTGCGTTTGATAGACATCACCCAAGAATGCTTCAAGATGCATTTCTGTCAGCCCTGTGGTGTGGTGTGTTTCTGTCATTCTGTGGTGTGGAGGTGCCTGGAGATGCTGGAGCTAACCCGGGCCCTGGCTCAGGACCAGGCTGCCGAAGCTGGTTACCTCGGTGGCCTCCGCTGCCCGCCTTGTGCTGCAACCTGCCTTTCAGCCATTTATCAAGGCAGTTTTTGCTGTTGAGAGGAGAAGTTAATGCCCGCTCCAGTGATAGCAATAGCTGTTCCACGGCTCTGTACCTGCCTTTCAAAATAAGGCTTAAAATATTGTCATCAACCTAAATCTTAGACAGAGCACAGATGAAAAGGGATTAGTAAATAAAGCAGGGCATCAGTTTGGCCACTGGGTCGGTTTATTGTCTAATCCTTGCTATCTCAATTTCACTCTGTAGATAGGGAAGCTAATATCTATTTACGGATCTCCTGGGGTCTTTGGGAGGATTAATCACTGAGTGTTCATAACCTATTTTTTAAGTGCTAAGTATTATGAGCCATTTGTGGGGACAGCACGAAGTAGTAAGTGTCATGACAAAACTGCAGAGTCCGATATGTTCACTCTCCGTTTTATTCAGAAGGGTTCAAGAAATTAGATTGGATTAACTTTATTTTACTGCTTAGGATTTCAATGGTGACCAAGCAACAGCACAAAGTTATAGATAACAGAACTCCTCCTGTATCTGTTGATAGCACAGGGCTCCATCCAGACCAGGCAGTTCCTATCTTCCTGTGCTTCTCGTACACGCAGAGTTATGAAATTCCCAAGTGCCTTGTAACAAGTTACAAGGGGCTAGTATTTCTCTGGTAATTCCCCAAAGAGAAGTAAATAATTGATGAAATGCAAATCATTCAAAGCTTGTGCAAACTTCCCCTCTCTCCCTCCTCCCCCGGTAACCACGTCTGAGATGCTCTTTCAGCCTTAGAGATTGCAGAAAGCCCAGGGATGCACCTGAGCCTGAGCTGCCGAGGAACATGGGCTCAATTCTGTTCTCAAATTGTCATTGCACAGGGATGGTCTTTCTTCTTAAATGCCCAAGAATTAACTACTTACAGCAGTTAATTTTAATATCAAAATCTTTCAATAATATAATATGTTCAAAGATTATAACCTTATGACGCCTTTCTAGTGCTACACAGGGATGGAGAGAAGAGGTTATGAAAGGTTGTTTTTGTTTTTTTTTTTTTTTTTTTAGGAAAAAGATACTTCCTCTAATTTTAAAAGTCACAAAGAAGATGCAGAGGAAGAGTTAAACCGATCTTGACCTGGAGCATCAGTGTCAGTTTTCCCTGGTGGCTCGGCACACCAGGTTTATGGAATACCCACCCTGGCATTGGGTAGCTCGGCTGTAAGGCACTGCCCATGCAGGCAGCACTCTGCTGTAAATCAAGCAGCACTGTGCTCCATGCTGCAATATTTCCCTAGTCTATTAATAGTAACCCTGTCTGAACACCCTGCAGCCTTCAATGTGTGCATATTATGTACAACACTTCAGGAGAAATCCAGAAATCAGAGAAGCCACTGCCATGGTGGGGCTGGGGTTTCATCCTTAGGGATTTGGGCTTTGCACAGTGCCTAACCAAATGACGGGTTGTCTTACCATGGTGAAAAGGATACTCTTTTTTGCTTATAAATGAGATGAAAGGTTTTTCATGAGAGGGAAGGGTTTAGCAAGCTGAGAGAGGATGAGTGGGAAGGCAGAAAGTTCATATATCAAAATAGGCGCTGTTCAGATGTGAGACAATGGTCTTAAACGAGTCTCACAAGTTGCTCAATTTGCTGATCCTATTTTTCAGTGAGGAAGAAATATTGATTAATAACATTGGGGTTCATAAATAACCACTGAAGCTATGAAAGCTTGATATGGAGTTAAAAGGAAGAATCCATGCGGGTAATAAGCCTGTGCTCTTTTAGCAGTGTTGGGCAGCAATGCAAACAGTCGTTGAACTGCTGTTAAAGCCATGCAACATCTCATTCCTTAAAACCATGAGTAACTGAGTTTTCTCATTGCCCAGATTATTCACTGTGACAAAAAGCAGAGGTTTTTCTTTGCTGATTGGTCTAAGGCTGCAGTTGATGTCCTTGTGGGCACAGGAGCTGTGCGTGCCGGCAGGACGAGGGGCAGACCCAGAGCACATTCAGATGCCTCTTGGAAATGAAGTCAGTGGAAACTTTCCCACATGCAGGCACTCTGACTTTGCTAAGAGCTCAAAATACTGTGAATTTTGAGACTTGTGTGTGGTTTGGGGTTTTTTTTGTTATTCTTTTGTTTGTTTGTTTGTTTGTTTTCTTTCTCTGCAAGTTCGCAGTGGCAAAGGAGGTGGCCGAGCAGGCATTAGGAGAAGTGAATGACTTTATTGGATGACTTCCATATTGTAATGTTACTCTGCTACCAAGGATGGCAGTGTAAATCTCAGAGAAAACAAATTCATTTCAGAAAGGCTATATACATGTAGATTATTTGCATCCTAACCCCTTTGTGTGCCTCCCCTGCCCCAATAAACAAACAGCTTTTTTGTACTACTGCAGTCTCCAAGGATATGTGCAGAGATAAACATGCGCTGAAGTCCTTGTAGGATGGAGCATTGAATGGGAAGCAAAACAAAACAGGCATATTGCCACCATCTTTCCTATTTAAAAAGAATAGGCACTGATTTCTCTCTGTTGAGTCAGAAATACCCTCCTGGACCAGGTCTTGGCTCCACATTGTCCAGTTTGTCCTACTCAGGAGCAGGACACATTTCTGGGGGACTTTAAGGTGAAATCAGAGTGACCGTGCTTGGAAAAAAATGCAGAACCTTCCCTTCTAAAAATGCCTACCACAACAGTTGTGAGCATTGTTTTCAAAACAGATGCCTCACCTCCTCCTTAGATGGGGCAGAAAAATCCCCCGCCTCAAATCCCAAGCTGGTAGTGTGTCATATCGACCAACAAAAGCCCGAAAAACAATGACAGAATTATTCCCAGCAGTAGCTCCCCTATTGAAACAGGAGCTCCAAGGAGGCCCTGAGAGATTTTATTTTATTCTACTTTATGAGGCAGGAAAACAGGCAAGGCACTGAAGAATACCAGCTTAAAAGTCTCTAAAATAAAGGATAAGGATTTACTCTCCCAATTTAAACTGGGGGAAGCTGGGTAGGGTTGGCCATAAAGTGGAAACCCAAAGTGGGGAGCAACCTGTGAGTCCCAGAGAGCCTGTGAATGTGTCCTTGAAGTTCATTGCATCCCCTGGGGACATGGGGTGTGTGCCAGCATCATGGGGGTCCCCTGACCCCTAGTGAGGCAGGGGAAGAGCTGCTAAGTGCAGCAGTGCCATCGACTCCCATCTTGGACATATCAGTCTACAGTTTGCTGTCGTCCTTCATGGCACAGGTTCGAGTGTCTTCTCTTCTGTGACAATATACCACATTATTAACAACTAGTACTGCGTCCAGCTCTGGGGCCCCCAACATAAGAAGGACATGGACCTGTTGGAGCAGGTCCAGAGGAGGGCCATGAAGATGATCAGAGGGCTGGAGCACCTCTCCTATGAAGACAGGCTGGGAGAGCTGGGGTTGTTCAGCCTGGGGAAGAGAAGGCTCTGGGGACACCTTCTAGCAGCCTTGCAGTACCTGAAGGGGCCTCCAAGCAAGCTGGAGAGGGACTCTTTACAGGGGCATGTAGTGATAGGACGAGGGGTAATGGCTTTAAACTGGGAGAGGGGAGATTTAGATTAGATACAAGGAAGAAATTCTTCCCTGTGAGGGTGGCGAGGCACTGGCACGGGTTGCCCGGAGAAGCTGTGGATGCCCCATCCCTGGCAGTGTTCAAGGCCAGGCTGGATGGGGCTCTGAGCAGCCTGGTCTGGTGGAAGGTGTCCCTGCCCATGGCAGGGGGTTGGAACTGGATGATCTGTCAGGTCCCTTCCTACCCAAACCATTCTGTGATCCTGTGAAATATTGTTAAGTAGCAATAACACAAAGTTAGATGTAATGAGTTTATTTAGTAAGAACCTGTGCTCTGTGTCTATAGTTTCACCATCCTCATACTTTGTCCTGTTGTAAACTGCAACTCTGGGCCACTTTTGCATGCTGTTTAGCCAAAATTAAAGCCCTTGTTAGGTTATTTCTCTTAGGAGAAAGTGACGTTATCACTTGGTATTTTTTTGACAGAATCCTGCTTGTTTATAAAATATTTTACCCTTTTAGGACAGAAAGAACAGGAGCTATTTTATGTGTTTGGAAACGTATGGCCAATGAATGAAACTTGTGAAGGAAAGGCTCATGTTTGACCTTTCAGATGGTTTCCAATCTCCTTGCAGACCAGTTTTTTCCTTTTTTGCCCCTCATCGCCAGCCTTGTGCAGCTGCAGTCCATCAAATCCTGCCCTCCTGTTGCATTTGCTGAAAGAGCACCCGGCCCAGTTGGCCCAGGGGATGCCCAGCCCCGGCCGATGAGCTCCCCATTTGGAGTATCAGGTTTGGTTGCTTCCTCCACCACATCAGCAACAAGGGAAAAAAAATCACTTTATCCATTAAACTAAAAAGGAAGAAGGCTCAGATGGCAATATGCAGCTGATGGCAAACGTTGATACGTCCCGTTATAACAGTACTGTGATGAGATTCAGTTATGGATTCATTAAGTCCTTCCATCTTCTTTTTAAAAAGATCATTTTCCATTGATTGGTGGCGGATCTTCCATGTCCTGTAATGCAATCCGTCTTTTGCTAGCCTGGCTTCCAAGGCTGTCTCGCTTCTGAAGGCTGATGTTTGAAAAGATTTGAGAGTTGTGCCCATCGGGTTTCTGCTGTCGTGATTGAATTGTCTGCTGTTACATATATTGCTGTGAGTCAGGAAGGAATTTACTGTGAATGCAGTCCTTCTGGGAATGAGCTTTCTGTACCAAGAGCTAATTAGCTAATGCAGTAGCTTTGTTTTTTATAACAAATCTCTGGTGTTTCTGCCAAAAATGAGTCACATCTTCAGCTATGCAGGCATATGTGGCTACACTTAGCTCATCAAATCTGTCCTTAGTCACCCGAATCTGCCTTTTAGGGGTGTTCTTTTCTCATGGCACAAGTGAAATGAAAGTAATAGATACTTAGCACCCCTGAAAATACAGGTTTTTATTCTTTCTAGGGAAGCTATATATGTGTGTAGATTTAGAGGAATGATTGCTGGCACGTTTATTGAGAATATAGTCCTCTCAAGTACAGACTGGGTTAGATTTCTCCTCTTTCCTCTAGACCTTGCCCGAGAAGCTCCCTAAAAGATTGTTGCTTGGCATTCAGTGTGTCATGATTTAAAAATGCTTCTGATTTCCAAAAACAATAAAATAATAAAACAGATACTAGCAGGAAATGGATATTGGATGCAGAGGAGGTCAGCTCTCGCTGAATGAACCCATTTGTGCTGTAACTGGCGTCAGAAGCTCTCGGGCTGCAGACGACTTCATTGCTTTGTACGCCGGGCTGGGCTACTCAGTGCGGCCGAGATTGACTTTTCCAAGGAGGGGTGGGAGCAATAAACAAATAAAGACTCAGGTAACTCAGATAGGACGCTTTCAATCTTGTATTGTTTTTGTACAGCAGAACAGGGCAAGATTTAAAATGGATGCTACGTCTGATAAATGTAAAGGCGATTCCTCCAGATGAGCTGTGTGCCAAGCCGTGCTGCTGGTGCCGAGGCAGAGCGACGTGCTGGCCGTGCTGCCCGCCCCGGCTGCCTCTTGCAGGGTGCACGGAGCCGCAGGCAGCACCTCCTGCCTGCACGGAAAGCAGGAATATTTATGGAGTTGCGGTAGCAACTGCTTCTCTTTCCGTAATAAATAGTTGATCTCAAAAGGTCATGATCATATGTAATATCATTCTTCCAGCAGAGAATGCACAATAAATACATACAGTTTGCTGTTGCTGAATTTATCAGTGCGGGACTCCGGTCCTGCTCAGGAGCTTGTGAGATCAGGCACTAATACTGTGGGATGACGGATTTTTTCAGTCTGCTGCTAGAGCGGCTGTTGATGGTCGTTGAGGGGTGCTCGTATGAATTTGAAGTCAATCGCTAAAATACCCAACAGCTTCTGCCAACAGATTGCATGAAGAGACTCTTTAAAATGACCACTGCTGTAAAAGTTTGTTGGCAGTTGTTACTGTGGAAATCTTTAGAAAATTTGTATGCTTACAGCTGCATCTTACAGAGGTCCTCATACGCAGTGACATAATACAAGAAATGAAGAAATTAACTTATTTTTAGCTGAGAAAATGTGCTCCTGTAATCGGATTAGCTGGGTTTTCATTTGCACTTTTTTCCTTTGTTTCCTGTCTCTGATCGTTAACAATATCCATGCTGCTGGCTTAGCCCAGTAAATAATTTTTAGCTTTTTTTATAATAATTATGAGTTCACAAACGCTTCTGAGCAGGTATATAGCTTACTGTATAGTTAATTCCTACATACAGCATGCGTTTATGTGAACAAGCCGAATCTTAACAACAATTAACCTTTTGAACAATTTAAAATGAGATAAAAGGAACGAAGCACTTTGTTTTACACACTTAACCAAGGTTTTTAATCGCCCGCGCTCATGGAGCAGCACTCGAAACTTGCTCTGCCTTGCTGACCGCTGGCGTGGATTTCTGGGAGAAAAAATACCGCAGCCGTGCCGAGTACTTGGTGAGTGCTGGAGCTGGGAAGTGAGTCCCTTATCTAGTTTTATTGTATTTGCACGCAGCCGTCCTGGCAGGCAGGGGCCAGCAGCTGCTGTCGCTCCTCTCCATCCCGCCCCGGCTGCTGCTCCCTCCCGGGGCTGTGCCCGTGGTGCTGCTCCCAGGCAGGGGCACGCTGCAAAGCCGCGTGGTTTTTGGAGCCACGCTGGGGCATCCTCCCCGTGCCTGAGGCCGAGCTCCCCCGCCTTGCTACGGGGACCGCTATGAGCTCTAGTGCCACCCGTTTTTATGAAAAAGAGAATCCGCGTAGATGGTACTACCCGTTTTTCCTAATTGCTACTCATTACCAGGGACGTGCGTTCTTCACCACACTGCTCCAGGGAGTTTGCAATTGGCGGTAATAAAATAAATAGCCATTAAAGCCACAATAAACATTTATTTCTTTGCTTTGCCTTCCACGAGGAGTAACTCAGGGGTCCTGAGAAAAATGACTGTGCCTGTAACCCGAACAAAGGCAGAAAGTCCTGGGGAAGTGGGCACCTTGCGGCGTCAGCGATTGCCCGGGGAGGGAGCGGGTGGGCTGGACGGAGGGTGAAAATGGCTTCGCTTCACCCTTCCTGGCCTCCTTCCCCTCACACGTGGAGAGATGCTTTTTCAATCCCGAATTTTATAAGGCCACAGGACTGTGAAAGAATAAGGTGAGGCTGGGTAAGGGATTTGGGGAAAACCTCGAGGAAGCCCCTCTCTGTCTGGCTGACGCTGAGATGAGCGCGGGCTCACTGGCGTCCGCGGCGAGAGAGGAGCGATGCTGCGGAGGCCGCCGACCCGGGCTCCCGGCGCAGGAGGGATTTTCTGCTCACAAATAGTCCTTGGCTGTGTTTTCCTTTTCTGTCTGCGTTCCTCTGTGGGCCTCTCACATCTATCATCAACTTTCTTTTGGTCACGCTTATGTAAAAGCTGATTAATCTAGATTCAATGAATACAATGTGGGAATTAATACAGTAATTAAAGGAACTTAGGTTCTGTTTTTATCTGTCAGCGTGAAGAACTTCAGGCATCCACAGCTTCCATCTACAGAGTAACGCCAATGTTTTCTGCTCAGGAAACCCACCATCGACATTAGCCAGACCGTTGCTATTCTTTTTAAAGGTAGTGGTCAAAACGACTTGTGCGTCTGTTCTGCCAGTAAACTGAATTTCACTGAGGTAGAAAAAATAATAACACATCATCTTGAATGATATTTAGTACCTTTAACCCTCTTAGGTCCTGATGTGTAAAATGTCATTTGTCTTAAATACATTTTTGCAGAAAATTGTGTTTTCTTGCCCTGGCTTTTAAAATGCAATGGATCTCTAATGTTTTCAAATGGCAGTTCTCTACTTGTGACTCAATGACTGATATTGCCAGGCTCATCCTCATGCCACGTTGCTGTTCCTCTCTCAGAGTTAGGAATAGATCCCACGGAAGAGAGACCTTTCCTTGATCCTCCACAGAAATGGACCCTCCTCCTGCTTTTTTGTCCCAGAAGTTAGAATGCTAGCACGGACCACTTGTGCAAATACCAATTTCTGTCTAATAGCTTTGTTATAGACATGAAACTACACAGTCTAATGAGCTGTATGCCTTGATGATGTCCTGGTAATGGTAGAATAGATTATATTTTTTTAAGTGTACAAAAGGCTGAGAGTAATGAAGTGTGGAAGGATGAACTGTTTGGGCGGAGTATTGTGAACTCTTGAGTCAGGCAGCTGGGCTACTTAAAAAAAATCAGATATTTCCCATAGTGACATTCCCTGTGATTCACGAAGCTCATTATACCCTCTCTTAATTTTAACCCATGTGATTATATTTAATACATATCTTAAATAACATCTGTCCCAGATGATCTGTGATAAGTTAGATCTGGTGGCACAAAGTAATTCTAAGCCTCCTAATGACATCCAGATGATAATAACCATTTTGTTTATTGATTATATTACTCACCTAACTGTATACTGAATCCAAGAGAGAAGGAAAACAGTCTGCATAGAGCTAATAGTGAGTGAACTGCAATAGAGCGGACTGAAAAACCGAGTTTAAAGCAAAACGGCTTATCTTGTTTAGTGTGGAGAAAACCACAAAGATTATTTGTTCTTCCTTTGCATTCTCACAGCTCAGTGCTGGGAACTGCTGACAGACGTTTGGATTAGAACTCTTTTGCATAAGTAATATACATTGATAGGAACAAGAGCAAATTGTCTTCCCAGCGCCCTGCTCCCGGTACCTTCAGGAACACGGCAGTGGCCGGACGCTCAGACAAGGTCTCACAGGATTGTACAGAGCAGAGAGTTTTTGCTGGTGTGGTTGTTCTATTAACAATACTTCTAAAGCAGAACTTGGGTTTTTTTGGTCAGACATATATTCAGATCTTTGTTTTCAGAGGCGTTGGGTGCTTTGGTATTGTTTTTTTCCCTGTATTTCTTCCCTGTACAGGGGGCTAAAATGCTCTGACAGCCCCTCGGCACGGTCGCCCCATCATGGGGACCCTGGGCAGCCAGGGAACAGACCAGACCCACTACGCCTCATTCAAATATTTTGGCAAAAATTATAAATAAGATATTTTTTCTTTTTTATTTTTAATGCATGCAGATGTCCTAATAGGAAAAGAGCTCAGAAGAGAGCGTGCTCTTACGCATCCGCAAGACACTGTGACACTTTGCAGTGGTTTTCATTGCTGTTAGAAATGCACCATAAAACTCAAGTGAAAGGTAAGGATCAAACTACCAAATTATTCTGTTGGACTGAGGATATTTGAATTCAGTGTCTAAACTTCTAAATCTAATAAGAATTTATCAAGTGTCAGTATGAAGTACTATTATTATTATTTTTTTTCTGTCAAACAGATTTGGTTTTCCTGAATCTGCAAACGCTTTCACCAAATTGCTTCAACTGGCAAATTTTAAGGGGCCGATACTCACAGAACCACCGCCAGCTCCTTAACCGCTCGCACAGGCAGAGCCTTCGCTCGGCGCGCGTGTGGACAGAGGAATGCAGCGCAGTGAGAGCTGGGGCTGTGAGCTCCTCGCCCCCCTCCTACGCCCCAACGCCTTCCCACGCCTGCGGGCGGCTTCGGCTGGTCCGTGTCTGCTCCCCGTGTACCCGACTTTCTCCTGCGTTACCCTAAATTGCAAGGATGCCTCTGTCATTCGGTAGATGTGGGACTTTAATTTGGAGAAGCGGGAGGAGAAGGTGGGGAGGGAAAAAGGGGATATTAGCAATGGGGCAAGCTTGGGTTTGCAGCGTGCTCTGGAGCTAATTGTGCAGCCACGCGAGCGTACTGCCAGGCGGGCATGCAAATAGAAGGGAAAAGGTTTACGGGATGCCTCCATTTCTGCTGCATAAGCAAACGCTAATGTGCACGTGGCAGAGCCCTGCCCAAATTCCTCGTGCACTGGATTTGTTAGTGGGCCATGTAGCTGGCCTTCAAACCGGGACCTTTCGCAGTAGCTTTGGAGACAAATGTTCCCGAGAAATGTTGCCCCAGAGGCCACAGAACCCTTTCCGAGCACTTGGACCAGGACAAGGCGATTCAAGTCGTCCTAATACAGCCTTATATTAGGTAAATTATTTTCTGTAAGAGAGCTGAACTTGCTGAGGCAATGTTTTCTCGCTCTCTTTATGTTGGTAGAGAAGCATCATGTGCCTGAGGACCTGCTGGGAGGGCAGAGGAGGGACAGGGAGGACCCGTAGAGCACAGTAGGAGGGAAATACTTAACACAGCTCTTTAACCTGGACCTTTATTCCCTCTCCAGTATCTCTTATGATGATTTATACAAGTGCGGTACAGCAGTGCCAGATCTGCATGAAAGCTTCTAAGATCAGGAAAAAAAAAAACCAACCCACATGCTTGTTACAAAGCACTTGTCATTTTTTAACTGTTTTAAAAAATATTTTATTTATGCAGTACCATGTATTTTTTTGCAGGTTTTACATAAATATTTATAAACCCCTGCATATCCTTGATATGAAAGTAATTTCTCTTATGATTCTCGTTCAGGAAATTACTGCCTTCTCAGCAGACGTTAGGGAAGCCCTTGCTCCTCGTATCGCTTCTTCCCCCTGGCCTTGTGCGGAGGAATCATTTCTTTGGTCCCTTCTGAGGGTGAAAAAGTGCGGGCACAGCCCAGTTGTCGTTAGCGCTAAATGATGCGTTAGGTCTTGTGAATTTCGAGCACGTCTTAACTTGCTATTAACATCTCAAAATGGCTATGTAATGTAACCAAAGGGCTAGCCTTTGCTCAGTGGAGTGCCAGGGCTTGATGGTGGGGAGGCTGGGGGGTCTGCTGCTGGGGCATCTCGCTGCCCGTGTCCTCGCGGGATGGGCAGAGCCTGGGTGAGATGCCACTGAACTTCATGGAGCGGCACCCAGCTCAGATTTGTCTCCCTGTAATTAGTCCCTCACCCTGACAGGCACCTACCTGAAATTGTCGAGCCACCTATTTACTTCGCCCGATAATTGTTTTAGGAATTATTCATACTGTGTGCTTGGCAAGATTCATGGAGGTTTCCTTGGGAAACTGCAGATCTTCAGGGACTCGGCTACTTTATATTCACACAGCTCACTCTTCAGAAATACCCAATTTTCTAACTATTTGTTAAAAAAATGAAGTATTCTTTCCTCGTCTGAGCTAGAAACACATTTCTCATGCAGAAAACATGTTTTCTTTTACGTTTTGGCAGTTGCACTGTAAAGTAGAACAACAGCAACACACCAGGGCTAACAGGGCTTGGGATTGCTGGCTGTATTCTCAGCTCTTGGTGCTTCGAACTTGGGTCTGCTGCATCCACAGTGAGTTCCTCCCTTGAGCAGAAAAGGCAAAACACGGTGATCTTGTGGGTCTATAGTTCTTGTACGAAGCTGAAGTATGGTTAATGCAGAATGTTTCCTGTGCTGTGTCCTCGTTGGCTGTAGGGAGGGACAGACTTCAGGGAAGCAGTGGGTGTTTGCGCAAGCTGAAAACCTCACCCCAAAATCTGTCCTGGTGCTGCGGTGGGCTTCTTGGTATATGGTGATGTTTCTCATGATGGTTCATGCGGACTGGAAATTGGCTTGGGGATTTAAGCTACATTATGGGTCTTGGAGATTCTTGTGAGCAAAGTACTGCAGATGCCACCAGGACTAAACATTGATGAGATGTTGAAAGCAGCCCAGATAAATTGCATCATATCTGCTGGCGGTCATGCTTTGTAGGCCTGCTCAACACTCACATTTCATTTTGACTTCAGTTATTGTAATGACATATGAATTTTGGGGAAAAAAGCTGTCTGTCCTCAGAGTGGCAGCATCTCTGTGGGTGTGAAATATCACAGTTTCTTTCAAAAGAGCTTCTGACAGCTCATCCCAGCTGAGGATCTGACTATGTGTGCGAAATGTCTGCTCTTTTCCACCTAACACTGATAACCAACTGGGTCAGGATTTAGCAATGAAAGGTTGGTGGTCCTCCCACCACGAGCTGCTCGTGGACCCAAAAGTGGATAAATTTCCACTGGCACAAGCAGTGCTTGTAGTACAGACTGTGCTCGAACAAGCGCTTTGTCCCAGGGCTCTCCTTGCACACTTCATGTTTTCAGATAGCTTTAAAAACACATGATGAGTTTTCAAAATTGGTGTTTAATTTTCCTGGAATGGGCATGCAATTTTCCTTTCCCATCACTGTGATCTCCTGCAGATCACATCCTGATCTGCAGATCCTGATCTCACATCCTGATCATCTCCTGATGCCTACAGCAGTGCTCATGCCCTGAGGGTTAATTACTTACTAATTCCCTAAATTGGCTTCCATCTTTTTTTGCTGTGCTGGTTTTGGCTGGGATAGAGTTAATTTTCTTTATAGTAGCTAATATGGGGCTATGGTTTGGATTTGTGCTGAAAACAGTGTTGATAGTACAGAGATGTTGTAGTTGTTGCTAGGTAGAACTCATACTGAATCAAGGACTTTTCAGCTTCCCGTGCTCTGCCAGGGGCAGAAGAAGCTGGGAGGGGGCACAGCCAGGACAGCTGACCCCAACTGCCCAAAGGGCTATTCCATAGCATACGACATCATGCTCAGTATATAAAGCCGGGGAAGAAGGAGGAAGGGGGGGACGTTGGGAGTGACGGCGTTTGTCTTCCCAAGTCCCCGTTAGGCGTGATGGAGCCCTGCTGTCCTGGAGATGGCTGAACACCTGCCTGCCCATGGGAAGGGGTGAATGAATTCCTTCTTTTGCTTTGCTTGCGTGCACGGCTTTTGCTTTCCCTATGAAACTGTCTTTATCTCAGCCCACGAGTTTTCTCACTTTTACCCTTCCGATTCTCTCCCCCATCCCACCCGGGGGAGTGAGCGAGCGGCTGGGTGGGCTGAGTTGCCGGCTGGGGTTAAATCATGACATTTGCAAATAACACAATTGCTACTGAAAAACAGTTATCAATATGAGGTTAAGCTTATGAGTGTATCATTTACAAAATTTATCCTCCAAATCTCCTCTGTCTCCTGTATGAATTATGATATTTGCAAGAAATAGGACAAAAAGGTGAGCAACAGAGCACATAAAACAACAGTCTAAAATTACTCTTTCTGAGGGTGCGTTTTTCAGTCTCAGCAGCTTGGAGCAGGATGGGATAGCATGTGGGACCAATCTCCCAAGCTGACATAAGCCTTGATTCAAAACCCAAAATGATTTTGAGGGTGGTTGGATCAGTCCCTCCATAGCTGTTCTCCTTTTTGTTTTTCTGTCTCCTCTCTTTGTCCCTATGAAGACACAAGTGAATTAGCATGGAAACACTGTTTGTGGTCTTCATAGGTGGGAAAAAAACAGCTGAAGGCACAGAATCCTAGCACTGAATTTGATCAGATTCCTCCATGTAATGTTTACCCAAGCATAGTTTCTAACCATGATGATAAAGATGTGGATGTGATCGATTTTTGTCATTTGGTTATTTAGGACAGATAGTATTCTCCAGCTTCACATGGTTTAGCCAGGAAAGAGCCGGTATGTCTGTGATCATATTCAAACACACGCAGTCTTGGATGCCATCAAAACTTCCTTTGCAATATTAAATAAAAGCTGAGGTCAAGAGTTTTGTTATGACTGATAGCTGAGTTGCATTACTTGGTCACCATTGAGTGAAGGATTTTTTTCACTTTACCCTTGACCAATGTCAGTGTCGTTTTGTTCAGATGTTTTTTTCTCTATAAATCACTGCCTCAGTGTAGGGTAACTGATGCCATCAGCTGCTCTTGGGCTTTTGTTAATATTTGAAGCTGAAGAAAGTGGAGAGAAGTCCTCACTAGCAGCCTTTATTTTTTATTTTTGTCACTTCCTTACCAATGAAGACAATCTTAGCTACTGAGAGTTGGCAAAATTCTGGTGTTCACACATGAGCAGCCAAAGGCTGCAGTCACTGAACAGCCCCAGAAATGGTCTCCTGGGCTCAGAGCCACCATGAAGGGCTGGGTGTGGACGCTCTGCAGGTGGAGAAGGAGATCTTGAGCTTCCATGCTTCCCGACCCACATTCAGATGCTAATAAGCAAGTTGCTGTAAATTGCTTGTCAGTAGGTTTTACTTTCTTTTTAGGCTCAGCTAGTTTTCTCGTGACATAATTACACCTAATATACTAATGGGTAAGTCAGTGGGGATCTATGCTGGTATAATGAAAAGGGTTTAACTACTTGCAAGTTATCGTATAGATCTCTTTGATTTAGCTGACATCTCTGACTCTTTGGGATGCAAATTGTGTCTGTTTAGTCTACTTCATATATTGGTAGGACGGAAGCGGCTGCACATGAGGGATGTTACAAAATAGGCTTAATTTAAAGAGGATACTTCATGCGTCCTGTGAAGGTTCATAGGTTCTGTGAAGGTTCATACGTTGTGGATGGAGAAGGTAATCTGATTTTCGGTGAGACAAGGGTATATGGCATCACTGCGGGAGGAGCCTGGGCAAAGGTACGGGGATGGGGCTGCTGTCCGCAAATAAAATCTGTCATCCTAAGTAATACAAACCAGTGTGAAAGCGGGAGGACAGAGCTGGTGCATCGCACTCCAAGACCTTTGATTTGTCACTTTCACAGGTGTTATTTTAATTTTGAATGTATTTTCCTCAAGAAAATGTAGTCAGTGATCTGGGTATTGAAATAAGAACATACATTGTGAAATGCCAAAAAATGCATCACGTTTCTTTGCGAAGAATGGTCCCGGATTCTCTGACTGAGCCCAACAGTGTAGTCAGCCAAGAGCTGAGGCAGGGAGTACCTGATGGGCAATTTTTGTAAGTGGAGCTTTTGTCAAAACTGCAGAGCAAAGAGAAAAACATATTTTTAAGACTTCAGTTACTGCATCTTAAGCTGATGCATCCTGTCAGATTGGATCTCTCATGTCAAGTTACAATCTGACTTCAGATGTCACAACCCAGCACATCAGCCACAAATCTGCCAAGCTTGGTCTTCATGTGAGAGCTGTTCAAAGACGAAGCTTGTGGGAAGAGCTTTTATTTTTGGATCCACTTCTCACAGGATGTTTCAGACCAGGTACTTCTTCTAAAAGCTTTCCTAGATGAAAATAAGTGTGGTATGTATATACCTGCATCATGCAAGGCTGTTTCAAGTACAAGACTGATGTCTGATATCCTTTAGGTCTTCTTTGTCTCCAGCTGCCATTTCCTCCTGTGCCAACCATCAGGTGCCTGAGGACTGCCATGTCCTCTACATGAGACCGTGTTTATGCTTGTGGGACACATTGGTTTGAAAAGATCTGCAGGTGTGAATATCGGGTTTTCTTTTTCAGTAAAAGCATTTGGCATGTCCTTTCCAGACCATATCTTCAGTGTGAGCAAAACCACTGCTTTCAGTCCAGGGAGGCTGCTTATATTGCCCGAGGACCTGTCCCGAAGCTCCTCTTGAAGCCAAGTTGTCTGCTATTTCTGTAAATAATGCACTTGGGCAAGTTTATGCCAGGGAAAAATGCTGATTTGGCAAGCAAAGTCAGCCTTACTGGCAAAGTATTTTTATGCTGCTACACACAACTGGAGGATATGTTGGCCTTGTCTCACACAGAAATGTCTCCTCCTGACTGTACTGGAAAGTCTGGAGTGCAGTTTAGGCTCAGTGGTTATCTGGGCTCTGCTTTGCAGTGGTAAAGCACATCTCTCGCCTTACGTTGTACTAGCTTGACGATGTGCATGCACATCACATTAAGGACAAAAAAATAGCTTTAATTGTACTTGACTGACAGAGCAGGTTTGTGCTGCCACTTGGCTTTTGGTTCTTACAGATGCTGAAATAAAGATTCTATGCTAATTACACATGCATATATTAGATAAATACCCAATAATTTGTCTTTTTAATTAAAAGGTGAGCAAACTAAAAGTTAGTCTATAGTTGAACACTTATTGGCTACCCTGCTATTCAGTGGACATGAAGGCACAAATGGGAGAGCCAAATTCTGCATTTACACTTTCTAATAGAGATCTGTCTTGCAATGAAATCCCATGCTGGTTAAAAGTCTCCTCCTCATCTTTCTCCTTCCCTTACATTATTTAATGTCCTTTCACTATGTTTGACTTATATGATAGGCCCCAAATGGGGCCCCAGGAGGGGTTAGGGGGTCACTGTAGAGGGCTGCAGCCACAGAGAATGCCAAAGGCTGCACAGCTGGTGCAACCTGGTCCCTCACATCTGGTTGATGCAACCTGGTTCATCTCACCTGGTTGAACGAAACAGGCTAATTTCACCCTGGGAATCATGGGCATGGCAAAAATAGGATAGCAGTTGTGCAGGATGCATTTTCAGAGCACTGCTGACTACAGGTCTCTGCTGTCCCACTTCTGTCACCAAGGATCAGACCCTTCCAGAGGTGAAAATATCTTTAAAAAACGCTTTCTCTATACACTTTATACTTGTGACTGTCCCCATGACAAGTCCGTAATGTGTTCCCATTATGTCGTCAGGCCAGAGATCAGAGCCTGTGTGGATAATAGAAAAATATGTCCTCTTTGTCAAGCACCAGCATCTGCCCTAATAACAAATATTAAGTTGGTTGAAAGTAGCACTTTTTACAACCTATTTCCTGCACAGTTAATTAACCTTCAAAACTAGAGGCTTAAGTAGTTTGCTAGGCAGAAGTAGTCTTTTAGGACTATGATTTAATTAAAATGAGTAAAGGGAGGTGGTTGGCGGAGCAAGGCGTTTGCACAGGCATTGTCTGACCAGCTCTGGGCACGTGGAGTTTAACATGGGTAAATAACTGTATTTGGCACCTGCTTAGTATTGCACTTCATCTGCTGGTTCTCCAGACCCACTTCTAGGAATTAAAATCATCACATTATGTTTTACAATATTTTTTATGTATTATTGATGGCACCTTATAAAATTAAATTGCGTCACATTCATAGTAATGCAATTGAAAAGTTTCAGTCTATTAACGTTTTATTGCTGGAGGCGACAGTAGCTGGTTGTTTGAGCTACACAATATATCCCAAAGGGCGCAAGAACTTGCTGAAAATATGGAAAATTTAGCTTTCAATAAACGTATTAAATTGTTACAACTTGTTCATGATAGTGGTTCACTTGCACTATAACATTATTTTCTTTAACATTTTGGAGACAGTGGTGCCTCCTGTGGTTTTTGCTGTGTGCTGCAGAGATACCACAATACAACAAAAGAACAACATTTATTTAAGCCTCTTACTATTTCTCAATCAGCAGCGTGGGATGTTTTCTTGAGAGAAAGACCTATTCTTACACTGTATCTCTATGCTAAAATATCCACGGGATAGGGAAGCTTAATCTTCTTGAAGCTTGTTAGGAGCCTTTCCTAGCCAAATGCAGAAAGCCGCATCCTTTTTACCACGAGCGCTGCTTCTTATGATAAATTCCCCGCTTGTTTTTAGAGATTTGCCAGGCATAAATTACTCACGCTGTTTCCCCTTAACAGTCAATTGAGATACAGCGGTAGGGGTGCAGACGGATGCTGCTGTTTAAGGAACATGTGCTCACGGTTGCTTTCTCCACTCTCCTTGCAGGAATAAAACGCTTCCCAACCCTCCGCTTTTCCGGAAGGATGACCCCCAAATCTCCTACTGAAGCCCCCGCTGAGAGCCAGCGGGAAGCTGGATGTGGGCTGTTGGCTGAGTGAACTACATCTACCTGCTGAGAGAAGTTTCTTAAGTGAGATGAGGAGTCCATGTAGCAAAAAACCTGCTCTCAGATAGGAAAAAGGGCTGTTTAACAGAGAAGTGAGGCTCGAACCCAACTTTATGGCCAAAGCAGCTGCCTGCTTAGCTAGCGGCATTGCTACAACTGGCAAACTTGAGAAACTAAAATCGAAACTCTTTGTTTTGAGCTAAATAGGATTTTTGACGTTAAAATGGGAAAAATACATTTAAAATTAAGTAAATTCAGTTAAAATGGGAATTGTCTCATGCAAAACTAGTGAAAAGCCACTGCAGAACATTAATTTCCCTAAAAGGAGAATGGATTAATATTACCGTGATGCTGTTACACGTATGAAATACAACTAAGTAAATGTATTTTTATACCAATATAAAAAAGAAAGTACGTGTGGAAGGGCAATGTCTGAACAAAGTGGAACACATCAGAGAAGCGGATGTGTATTGTGGGTCAGCACTGCACACATCTGTCACCATCTTCTGTCTGTCACAAACTTTTTTGATTTCCGAATGAGTCAGAAGTTGAACTGTACCACGTAAAACCTAAACTGTGGGACAAAATAGCCGGTGACCTCCTATGACAAATATCTGGGTTATTTCTTTTGCTGGAACAAGTGTGTCTTTAAAACTGTCAGGCAGATGGGGAAAGCTGCTGTTGCATAGATGAAGCGGTTTTTAAGGCCATATTTCAGACTCTATTCTCTCTCAGTTTGCATTACAAAATACTGATGATCTCGAAGTACCCATTTCTGCTACTCCTAAGCACTGATTGTTCCTCTTTCAGGACTGCAGTTATGTTCCTTAAGTGAAAATTTAGGTCTGCAATGGAAGCAGGTATTTTCACATCTTTAATAAATAAAATCATTTCTCGGCAACCTGCAGTCATGCCAACCATTGATTTAGAGGGTGATTTCTATTCATTCTTTGTTTTTTATCCTGCTTCCCAAGCAAACAAAGCAACAGTGAGCCCCAGAGTAAAAATGCTGTGAGGAAGCAGAAATAAAGACTGCTCATTTGAACTCAGCCTAAACTTAAGCTTCAAAAGGCCTAGAGAAAAGTTTAGATTACAAAGGAAACCCACTAGATTTTTGTATTCAAAGGAGAAAGTATTCCCTTTCTGGTGCCTGAAATCCAGTTTGCGATGTTGAATAAGGGACTGAAAGTTTTCAGATGAAATCATCCTCAAGTCTGTGCAGCAGAGGTTTCAGTCCTGGCCTCCAATGAGGGAAGGGAAACTGCCTTCGATGAAGTTTCCTCATTCGAGTAAAGATCAAATAATTACAATTTATGACATTGCCCAAATAGGAAAATGCAGTTCCTTTTCTCTTTTTTTTTCTTTTCAGAAAAAAGCAAACCCGATTTGTTTGGCTTTCTGCTTTTTTCTTCTGGGCTGCTGATTGTGCCCACGAGTGCTCAGCAGAGATTTCCCTCGCAGAAGAGGACTTTAGCTGGGGGAAGCCTCTTCTGCGCAGCCGCGGCCCCACACCCCACAGGCAACCGGTCCCAGGCCATTTTCTCCTTGTCTCTTGCTGGGAGCAGGTTTGTACCGCTGTGTTTCCACAGCACTAAGCACAGCGTGGCCCTGGGCTTCCCTGGAGCAACCCTAATGCAAATAATGCAAGTACCTCGTTAGGTGCTTGGGCCGAGAGGGGCTGCGATACAGCTCTGCACGGCTGAGCTTCCATAGATAATATATTCCCACAAGGATCCTCGAATAGCAGAATAAATTAGCGCGGCCTTGAAGCTGTTGTAAGTCATGCTCAAGCTGGCAGAGAGTAGCCCATCAGCCCGGGGCGCTGGGAGGGTCCCCCAGTGCTCGCCGCCAAGGAGAGCCCAGCACCAGGACGTGCGCAGCAGACGCTCTCTGCTTTTCAGCTCCCTGCGAATGTAGAAAAGAAGATATAAGCCCTTCTGGTTTGGTTTTTTCCCTCCTTTGTATGTATCTGCCTCATTTGGTTTTTTTCTGGTGCAATGGCACTAGTTTAACTGAAGGCAACGCGTAGCCCTTCTGCTGGTGCAAGTGTGTAGAAAGGTAAGAACCCACTCAGGTTTTGGTTCTCAAGTTTGCAGGCTTAACGATAAAATGGCGGGAGGGGGCTGTTCTATTTATTCTGGAGGAATGGATCTTCAAAAATCTCTCACTGTAGAGGGATCAGAGTGAAAAGGTAAGAAGAAAAGGTAATAGCACAAGTAAGAAGGGACCACATGTAGAAGATCATAGAACTTTGGTTAGTAATTTTAGAGACAAATAGGAGGAGATATTACCTCAAGCAAGCTTCACTCACAAATAATTACATAAGTAATTCTATTATAAAATTATCACTTCCTGTTTGTGTGATGAAAGGTGCTCTGTATGCCTTTAGGAAGTTTAATGTCCACGTTTAAGAACACAAGAAAAATCTTTTAATATCAAAGAAAATGAGTGTGTCGGTTCCTTCTTCCTGTCCCGGCAAAATTCCTGTCAACTTCTGACTTCATTTTTCCAAAACTCAAACTGCTTGATGTTGTTATCGAAACGGCTTCTGAAAAAACACGAGAAGTGTTTTGGGTATTACTGAAGTACAAGTTTCTTCTAAAGATCTGAATACAGTAATGACGTGCTTTACATCTAGGAGAATCCAGTGGAGTCTGAGAAGTGATTACATTTGCAGCGAGAGGCTTTGCTTTCCATCCAAGATGGCTCCAGAGCCCTTCAATCACCAGCATGGAAAGGTTTACAGAAACGAGTGAGTTTCTTTACTCTGTCGTAAAATTATAAAGTTTTGAAACCAAATTCAGAAAAGCAGTTGTGAACAAAAGCGCTGCTGCAAAGTGAATGAAAACTAACAAACCCCTTTAATTTATAGTTTTAATATTTAATATTTATTTAATTTACATGCTGGCATCAGACTTTGAGTCCTCAATCCCTCTGGCAGGAAGAGAAGGGCAATCTGGGGGCGGCGGTGGGATCTCCGTCACGGCGGGGGCATGACTTGGACAGAAATCTGGTGGAAATCCTGTCGGGCCAGTTGGTCCTGCCCTTGGGCAAGGTCCCTCTGGCTCTGTTCTCCTGAACCTGCTTCTGCAGCGCTCTGCTTTGCTCCACCACCCTTGCTGGCAAGGGCTTTAGGAAGCACATCTGCAACCAACAAATCTTCCCTGGGTTTGTAGTCCAATTTGCCAATGACATAAAGATTCTCTCTTCAGCAAGAAATATATTTATAAAGTTTGAAAGGATTAGCTAGGCATCTTTTAGCAATTCAATAAGTATTTTATGATCAATTTTAGCTAACACCAGCATTTCTGCAGGCAATTGGTCTCTGGTTTTGACGGTACTTTTGCTGGATTTCACTGATGTGAATGGGAGCTGAAGGGTCTCACCACCTGATGGGGATTAGATCGCTGAAACCAGCAATCAATTTCTGAAAACTACAACTTCTGATAAAGTTCCTAAAGCATAAACAGCAGTGTATTCAGCTGCTATAAATCAGGGAAGTTCCACTAGGTTTAGCAAAGCTAGCTTACATCACTGGAAGGTGTCATCTTTTTTTCAGATGCTTTTGAGAAAACAGCAAAAAGGTTTTTTTGTGCGTGTGTGTTTCTGAGCCTTTTGAATTACCAGCAAAATAGGCCAACCATGAAGAAAAATGCAAAATGATCCAGAAATTCTCTCTAATTCGTGCTGGTGAAAGCTAGCTCTTATCAACATTGTAATTAAGCACGTTTCCAAACTCCCATCTGATTTAAATAGGCTTCACTTCTTACAGGTCGGGGGTGCCTGTGAAGATTCCTCATGTCGCCTTTTTTTTAAAAAAAATATCACTGCTTGGTTGTGCTTTAAGATGAAGCTCTTGCTCTCTATAGCCTATAAGATGATGCTAATGTTTAACTTCAGTTGGAGCTGGCAGTGGTTGCTCACTCCTAAAGCTTCAGCCACTCATAGCTCAAAGTTTGGGACTGTAGTACACAGAAGTAAAATTTAATCAATGAATTAACACCAAATGCAGCAGTTTTAGTGACATAAACAGAAATATATGTTACTACACCAGTGCCTGTGGTGTTGCCTCCATATGCTATGGGTAAACCACCGTGTTTGGTGCTTATGCTTTCTCTTCTGGAGACTCCTGATTCGGTCCCCAGGGTTTTGGTCGCGATGGCAGCCATTGCCAGCCACTACGGGGACCTTTTCATCTGAATCAGGTACGAGATACCTAACGCTGCATCATCTGGGAGCAGATAAACACTGGCCTGGGCACTTGCAGCTGTATAAAGATAGGCTTTTACAATGTTCTGCTCTTTATTTCCCTACAAATATTCCATATTTCAGGTGGTATCAAAGATGCTCTTTTGGCTTTTTAATTTTTTTGGCTTTTTGGCTATTTGGATGGGGTGTGTGTTGCACTGGTAGTTCAGTTTCCTCTCTGAAGGAACAGTGTTTCAGCAACCTGCACGTACTAAAAAACTTAACTATTCCTTTTGTAGCTGTCAGAGTCTGCATGGTACACGGTGTCCAAACCAAAGAGCTTATTTCGCTTATGGAAGGCTCTTTAGGAAGTAATTCTGATGAGTTATTCAACAAAGTACTTTTTGTTAGCGTAGGTGATGTTTCATCCTTTGCACATTGAGTCTTTCTGAAAAGCAAAATATATGAACTGCTCAAGGTATAGTTTCTTTTAAGAGAAAAAATAAAGCAGCAGCAACAAGAAAAAAATAAAACAACAAAAAAGGTATATTGCAGCAGAAGAAATAGATACTGTTAGCTCATCCTAAGCATTTTTGTTCATGAGATATAACACAGTTCAACTCTTAAATCAAGTCAGCTCATACAATTTCATGGGGGCCAAATAGGAGAGTCTTTTCCTACAGTGTGGAGGATTAGGAGTGGGTAAATGGCAGTCTGTCCCCTTCTAGAAAAAAGAGAAAAAATAACTGGATTGTTTTTCCAGTAAGGGGCAGAACTGTGGTTTTGTTTTGAGCTTCCTATTTTTTCCCTGAGGGCAATAGCAGATGGTTTGAAAAAGCAAGAGGAGGTTTGGCTGAGGTTCTCTCTCTGGTCGAGGAGGTTGGCAGGCTCCTTGGTCGGGTGCTCTGTCTGGGAAGACTCTTAGGAAATCCATTACTACGGGAGGGGGGGGAAAGCTTATTTACCTCCACAGCACAGTTTGTACCCTTGCGAGGGACGGCACTGATTTATGAGCGCTGCCGTGCTGCAGAGGCAAGGGGAGTGAGGCATGTCAGGACCAGGGAGCTGATGTTTCCCTTTCTCCTTAAATACTGGCTGGGTTTGCCTTCAGATTGTTTTCTGTCAGAAACCAAAGAATAGGTGATTCTTGCAATGACAAGTTCAATAAATGTAAAATATCGGTTTCCTTCCCAGCCTTGAACAGATACTTAGAGACTAACTTCAGTCAAGCCAGAGTGGGAAAGCGTCTTTTCAAAGAGACGCACAATATGAAAGTATATTTACTGAGTGACAAAGTTTTTATGATAGCAGCGATTACTGTAAGGGCTAGTTTGCATTTAACTCCTGTTTTTGATGTACCGAAATATGATGCAATTCATTATATTTGTGATGCAACAGAGAGAACCCTAATTTTTACCGCCTGGTTTTCTGCCTTGTTTCTTGGCAGTGGGGGTATTCAAGGGCACTGCCCAGCCCGAGGGAGAACACCTCTGCTCGCTTCCCTACCACTACGTGTGGCCGGTGAGGTGTGCTCACCTTCCTCCTGCTACCAGTGCAATAATCTCCAAGAAACAACTGATTTGATTTGGGGGGGGAGGGAGGAATTTTAGTGCTTCCTCCTGCCGCTACAAATGCAGGCTCTGGATTCAGTGGCAGCTCAGGCTTCTCCTCAGTTCATCCCCCTCCACTCCTGGCTGCTCTCCCAGCTCAGCCCCATGAGCCCCCGGCTTGATTTCTTGGTTCATTATCTCTTACATTCCGATTCCCATCAGTTAAAAGGTCATGAAGTCTCGCTTTTGAATCTTTAACCTGAATGTCTTCAGATTGCAATATAGGCAGAAGTCTCGCTTTTGAATCTTTAACCTGAATGTCTTCAGATTGCAATATAGAGAGCTTAACCATCCCTTGATGACATAAAGGTGTGAATGCTGATGTTGCTTCTTAACAGGCGCCATGTGGTTCACCGCGAGGTTGGGCACGACAGCTCGGCCCGGCCAGGGATGCTGGAGGCAGCGAGAGCAGCGCAGGACCTCGTTAACCAGCCCGCGCTAACGGTGGCAGGGGAGGAGACGTCTGCCTTCCAGGCACGAGCGAAACCAACTGCTCTTAGATTAACGCAATAGCTTTTCTCTTAGCGTGGTTTCAAAGAAGTCTTGGATTTCCACAGATAATGTGGTTGTGGTTCTCTGATCGGGTGTCACTTTAACATCTTCGAGGAAAAATATTTCTTCTTCCCTGTCAAACAAAAATACTTCAGGTAGTAAGATACTCCTGGTATTCAGGAGAAAACAGCTTGTCTGTATAGTAGATAAGAATGTATCTTCCTCTGTTGCCTCAAATTCCCTTAAACATGAAGAAAAGGGATTGGAAAAGGATGCTTTGTGAATATTTCCTGAATCCCTGGTTATAAAGGTGGACATTGTTGGTACCACAGTCTTTCGTTTTTAGTAAGAATGAAAAACGGTTCACAAATCACAAAATAGCATAACCGAGTCGCAAGACTAGGCGTTAAAGCCAGAGTCATACAGAGATCTACAGGCAGCTTTATTTTACGTTTCTAAGTAATTTCTCTTTCTAGAGCCGTTTTTTAAAGAGAGGAAATTATTACGCCATGTGACAAGAGCACGGCTCGAAGTACAGGGTACCAACAGCCGCCCAAACGGGCGTGCAGCTCTCAACGGCTGCTGGTACAAAAGGCTGGCGAAAGTCTTTCAGCGCAGCGTTTTGCTGGGTAACACGTGCTCTGTTTATGCAGCCGTATCTAGGATTTGTTAAACTTTCTGATAATGCTGCTTTAATTTTATTTTTCTGGACAGGCAGAATTTGTTCTCATGTTTTATGGAAATGTTTTTACCATTTCAGTATTATTAAGGTCAGTTATGTATTTTGATCCACGTGTGGTGCCTGTAATTAATTCAGCTGCAGAATTTCAGTTGTTTATCCAACAAGCATTTGAAATGTGAGGGCTGTGGATGTGGGCCTCAGTAGCAGCGATGATTTAATTTCTTAGTCCAATATGATGTCTCGATACAGTGGTGCAGCAGAAGTCCTTGTTACTGTGATTAAAGCAGTGAAAAATAGTGGGGGAAAAGGATACCAGAGCGTAGTGCTCTGACCATTTCCCTGCTGGTCTGAGACGAGAACATTCCTGTGCATGAGCTCTGCAGGTCTGCCTGACAAAATGAAGTATTTGTGGTCATTGCAGCTTTTGAACGTGCTCCTTATTTTGACTGTATTGTCACCCATTTTTTGTACATCACCCTATTCATTCCTTCCCTTTTAAGTGAACGTGTTACTATGGAGACAGGAAAATAGTTCACGAGAGGGAAACTTCGCAGCATGGATGGGGCATAGCAACAAATTGGTTTGTAGAGTGGCTGGAAAATTATATGTTGGCTAGTAGATTAACAAGTATTTTACGTAAGAGTTATATGTTTGCAATATAATAGGATGCCTGTTTCATTTCTTCTTTCGGAGATTTATTAGTGCCTGAAGAAGAGAGAAACAAGCAGCCATAACTGAAGACCTTAGAGGGTAACAGCGTTAGAAATGGCCCTTCCAAATATTGTCCTTTTTACAGAAAGTGATAGTTTGTGCTTTTGTGAGATTTTATCGATATCAGTTGTGTTTATCCTAATACTCGTAATATATTCATTTACGGGTGTTACGTAGTTGGAGAAAGAGAAATGTCCCTGAAATTGGAACAGTTTCATGCAAGGTAAAAAAATGAGCACAAATAAAATGGTGCTTATCAGAGTACAGAGAAGCGGACAGAGGAGCATGTGGGATCTCATCGGAACCCAAATCTGCATTTTGATTTCTGAGTCTGCTTCGATTACAGGGTTTCTGGCCATGGAAGTGATAAATGCAGGATCAGGCTCACACAGTCAGGCATGCATTCATGTGCCATTATTAAACCAAACTCAAATTTTAATTACAGGAGCTAAAAGGAGGATGTGATTATACTAAAAAAAATGTTCTGTGTCTTTTAGCTCAAAGAAAATGTATTTATTCAAACCCAGCCTTTGTTATTTCGTGTTGTTCCATAACTCAAAATTGCTTGCTGTGTTTTATTCTTTGTCTTCTGCGCTGATAGGATTATCAACGTTACGTTGGTTTGATGATGGATAAAGAGGAGCAAGATTGAGGTGACGTATTTTGAATTGTTCTATATTTTAGCAGTATTGATCTTGGGGTATGTGATGGCTGTACTCCATTTGACCTTTCCTTGTCAGGTTATTTTTAGGACAGGTTGTTTATAGAATTGCTGGAGAAAAGCTAACCTGAGATAAGCATTTTAGGATGTTTGATGTTTTGCAGATGTTAGCTCTTCTAATGTGAACTCCTTGAGTTCCTAGCAGTAAAAGTTTTCTGGACTATCTCCAAATATTAGATTTCCATTTTCAGCATAACAGGCCAGCGTATTTGCTGTGTGTGTAACAGCAAGCCGAACATGAGCAAATCATCTGCTCCAGCACTCTTAATTCCCAGCACCCTCCCTGGCACAGCTTTGGCTTGTACCAACCGATGCCTTCCCACGCGATGTCCCACGGGCTTCAGTCCCAAATAACGCTGTGGTTCGGGAGACAGCACACCCCTGGGGCTGTTAATAAATGCAGTATGGGTGAGCACAACCTATTTTGGGAGAGAATGGGGCGGACAGCCAGGTGTATATGAGCTGTATCACTTGCCAGAAGGCTCAAAGGGGAGACCATAGCCTGTTTAGTTACGAGTACAGCCTCAGCCTTATAGCTTGCTTCTCGTAAGTGTTATTAAATATTTATTCATAAATATGTTCGCAACACATTAATGTAATTAACAACACTCTATTTTTGTCTAGTATCACTGTGAGACCTAGACTGTAATGAGGATGCCACCGACAAGCACTTTCCCTACGATAAACTCATTTTTCCTCCACCCTGAATAAGACCTCACTGCCCCAAGGTTTACACCACCTTGGATGTGGATCTGCAGTTATATGAGAGTTTTCTGGCTTTCCCTGTTCTCGCTTCTCTGATACCTCAGGGGAAAGCAGTAGAAGAAAACACATTTTTTTCTACAAAGACAACCTGTTTTTCCTGAATCCTCAGAGCATTTCTAGGGCTATTTCTGGGCAGGAGCCTTGCAGCAGGGGTTGCAGCAGCCACCCTGGGAAGGGACAGATGAGTTGCATGCACATAGGCAAACAAATGCTCAAAAGCAGCAGTAGGTCATGATGAGCCCCACAGATTCTCACGGGGAAACCTCTAAGTGGCACTGGCTGTTTGGCAGGCTCATGCTGTCGAGTGGTAGAAAGGAAAACACCTAAAATAGCGACCACTTGTAAAAATGCTGGCCTGAAGGCACACTGTGGCATGCATGAGGAGATCTCAAACATATATATGTTTTTGATTAGCGCAGAAAAGACCACCAGAAGGCATGGTTTACAATGACAAATATCAAGAGCAAGTGAAATTATCAGCATTAACTCCACCTAAAATCTGGAGATTTTTTTTTTGCAGTGGGAAGATGAGTGCTTGTGAGCAGTGATGTTGTGAGATGCGGGTGAAATTGCCTGGAAGGAACTCGTGTAAAGTATTCAGAAAGTTGACCTTTTTCTACTGGTAACCAACGTGATTAGAGAGCTTCATGTGCTGGTGGATGGAAGTCCAGACGCAGGATCCAGATGAAGCAGGCAGTGACCAAGCTGGCTAGCACCTCAGTGCAAAGCGTGGTGAACCGCGTTGCTCCTCTGAGCGTAGTGAAAGGCTCGATGATGTTGGTGGTGAGTCTTCTAAAGATGCTTGATGGAGGAAGTCGCTGTTAAATTTAATGAGAATTTGCCATCCAAAGCCTTTTTCTAGTTTTGCAAATCCCACCCCAGCTCGCTGTGAAATATCCAGCATGGCTGATGGGCTCTGGGGATTGCCAAAGGTCAGGGTGCTGAGGGGGGGTTTAGTCGAGGTCCATGTCAACTCTGGACAGCTTTGTTTAATGTGATGCAACATAATTTACAGGATTTCTAATTATCAACCCAATCTTGCTTCTTGTACAGTGAGGGCTATCAAACAGCACCTTTACACTGTATTCTGTCTTACATGTTTTGGTTTTTGTCCGCAATCTTGTTTCTTTGCATCAATTTAAAATTAGCAAAGGAAGGATTGTTCTTCTTACCTTTTTCTTTATTTTGTAATAATACTTCAGTTGAGAAAACCGAGCTCTGCTTCCCCGGTGTGTAATTATGTGACCGCATATTACGTGCTCTCGAGAGCCCCTCCCTCCTTCGGAAGGAGTGGGGGAAGTCTGAATGGGGTAAAACCTGGAATTGCCCATGCAATACGGAATTGCTCATCCCATACTGGGGTGGGGGTGGGAGAGCTGGAGCCCCAGCTCTCGCACTGAGCTCACAGGATGCTGCTGCTCTACGTCTCCAAGGGAAGAAACAAAACGGCAGAGGCAATTTTGGTTCTGGCATATTTGGGTTTTCATGGGTTCTTCTTTCCCAGAGGCCTGGTAAGTGGCGTTATGCACTTGGTTTCTTTCACCTGTGAAAATTCCTTTTTCTGTGGCTCGAAAAGACTGATTCAAACAAAAATTTCTCCATATAAATCTGAAAATCTGAAGGTGCTACAAATCTATGCACAGATGCAGACACTGAGAGTCTAGCTATGTTCTTCATCCCTGCATTGATCTATTTTGTCTTTCAAAAAGATGATTGATCACACCAGAAAATCACAAAGTGGATTTGAGAGGGAAGAAGCTGGCAGTCACAGACTAGAGTGATCTTGCAAGAATCAGAGTTTAACTCTGTGGCACTTGAAATGAAGAGTTATGAAAGGACTGAAATTACATTGGAGAAATGATGAATTTGAATTTTTCTGGCACAGTCCTGACTCTTTCAAGAAAGCCCGAAGGAAGAAGGGTGCAAAGCGACCTGCCTGCTTAAAGGGCTTAATACTGTCCGAGGCTGGACACAGCTGCTTGGCTTGTGAAGGTGTACAGCTCCTCTCACACCTCAAAAAGCCAGGATGAGCTTTATAAAGCTTTCCTTGCAGAGGCACTGACTTGGCCCAGGGCCCTCCCCTGCTGTTCAGCTGATTGGGGAAAACAGCAAGTATTTGCAAAGAAAAGCTACAAGGGCATTATCAAGGGGCTATTAAAATGTGTATATTCCTAATACGCTGCAGATTGTAGATTTCTGGCAGTTTCTTGTCTTCTAATGAACGCTTGTAACCTGGGGCAGCAGGAAAAAAATTACATTGTCCATTCTTTGACCGTGAGCCACTTCTGTGTGATAAAACTAATCCAACGGTAAAAAAGTTGTTGGTCTTTCACGGGGAGTACGACCCTCGGGCTGTGCCAGCGGTGCAAGGGGCAGGGGGGGCAGGGGGACAGACCTCCCGTGGGCTGCTCGGCTTTGCTGGGTGGCGGACGCGCCCGGGGAAGACGAGGTCAGGAGCGGCTGGGAGGGGAGCGCGGCTGTGCCCGGCCGTTCACGGTGTGCTCGTGGGGCTGGGCGGTCCTGGGCTCCCGGGCAAAAGGCAGGAGGACCTGGGGCTTTGAATACCGATGGGCTACAGGTTACAGGCGCTTTCCTCCAGCGGTCACCGCCGCCTCTGGCAAAGCTGACTTTCAGCGCGGATCGTGCTGCAGATTTGAGCGAGAAGAGAGGTGCTGAATGGAGAAAGAGCCGCCCAAACCCGGCCCCCACCCCGCGAGCGGTGCGCCTCGTGGAGACCGCCCTCGCCGCAGACCCTGCGGTTTCAGAGCCAAAGGCACCGCTCCTCAGCACCCTATCCATTCTCGCTGAGATACTGCCCTGGTCACCGTGCTTTTCATCTGTCTTCTAGGAATCGACTGGTTTAGCATCCTGGAGTTCCTTGACCTTAACAAATGGAAGGGATGACTCCTTGTTTTCAGAGGTAATAGTAAATAGGCTTCGAGGCTGTTATTGAATTGTCTGCAGCTCTGTGCACGGTTGTAGCAGAGTTTTGTGAAATCCAAGATGAGCCTTGGTGCTTTAATTAGACCAGAGATAAACTGAAGTGTTTTTAATGCATATCGATATTGAGGCTTCATGACGCTGGGCAGAACAGCTGTTAGACAGTGATTTGCCAAAATACCTACATTTAATTTGGACAGTTGGTGAACTGTATTATTTGCCAAATCATGAACAAGGCAGACACTTATTCCAATTATATGGTCTTATTTGCTACAGCAATCAGCTTGGGGTCAAAGAGCTACGATGTAAATTGAAAGTAAAGCACTGTGGCTAAGTGACTTAAACTGCGCTTCATTCTGCTGCAGCTCCACTGCAGGACCTACTGAATGTAAGCGCCGAAAGAAAAATGATGCAAAATGTTAACACTGCTTGGGCAGGACAGTGCCAAAAATGTTAAGACGTGTTTATTTATGACTTTCAGTGCGACAAATGTCATATAATTGAAACGGTTGACGGGTCACCAAACTCATACAAAGCATCGTGCCTTCAGAGTGCCTTTTCTGCAGAAACAGATCAGTGCAATTTACAGTTGAGTAATAGGGACAAAGGAAAGGCAATTACTTTGGGTAACTTAGCATTCATTTTTTATTAACTGGTGGGGAGTAGTTAACAAATTATCATATATTTTTTCACACCAGGAGACCAGCAGGTCCAGCTGTGTTAGGGCTCTGCAGTAGCATTTGCTCTGGCCCCAAAGGGAAGGTGCATGGCTGGGTGGAGAGACCGAGGCGGCGGGACGGGGCTCTGCTGTGCTGCCACTGGGTCCATTGGAACCGACAATGGGAAAAACGTCGAGGAAAACCAGTGAGAAACCGGAGCAGCAGCAGATGATTTTAAAAAGAAGTACTTCTTGGACTCTTTTGTAATTCTTCCTTCTCTTCAGTAGCTCTTGCCCGTTCACTTCCATTTCAGCTTCCACCACCCGGGCAAACAAGGTAGCTGGCAAACGAGCCAAGATCTCTGATGCCTTGCGAATAGCTGGCTTGGAGAAAACTGCCGCTCATGCTCTCAGTTGGTTCTTACAAAGCTCCTTGCAGAGTAGGGGACTTAGCGGTAGCATCAGAAGTGAAAGTTTCCAAGCCCTTTGTAAATTTTTTGCCTGAATCCAAGTTTTCCCCAGGCTTATGAAAATCTGTTTGGGAGAGGGGGTGAAGTGCTTTATTTTCCATAAGGAATTTTTTGGTTTTGCCTTTAAAGCATGATCACAAAGTAAGAGCTTTTTGTTTTTTGCAGTGTTCATCCTAATGAATTACAAGCATGCTGTGTTTGCAAGATGCAAATTGCTAAATAAACTGCCAGATAATAGAATTTAGTGTGTGTTTTTAATTTGATATCACTGCCCACAGCGTTGCAAAATGTTACTGTGACAGAGTGCTTATAGCAGTGTGCTTCCATCATTACCTACCTTTATTTAGAGATTTCTAAGACAGCATTATTAGTGATAATATTGTCCCAGCACTGTGGCAGTCCATGCAATGCTTTCCTCCAAAGTGCTGATAATGGGCTGCATGCGATTTACTCTTGTGTTAACGTGATAGATGAGTTTTAAGACTTGTGAACACTGTAAATTTCCCTGTAAAATATACTAAGAAAATTAAAAATCGACCTTATTTTCATGGGAGGAAAATATTTACTCAAACGTTTATCTAAAAATAGCAATATTAATTCCTTAGCGTCACAGGAGGCTGCACGCATTTTTGTTTGTGTTTAACTAACATTCTTTGAGCATCTCTCAACTTTCACAGAAGATTTTTCACAAAGGTGTTGAAGTTTTAAACAGCTCATTTTCACCATTGCTAACACAAGACTGGGGAGAAATTTTTTTTAAAAAAGAAAACTCCTGTGGCTAGATATTCCACATCCAGAGCTGAAGGTGTGTTTTGAAAGGGCTCAGTGTGCATTAGTCATTATAAAAAGCTCAGCATGAAGCAGGGGGCTGTGCAAACCCCAGGCCAGATGTTTAAAAGGACAGCATCTTCCGTAGATGTCCCCTGACCGGTGAGTAGTACCTCAGGCCCCTCAAATTTGGGGCTAAATAATAACATTTAACACTGTGATTGAAGAAAAGACTTCACCTGTAACAGGTATGACTGGGCCTGGGATGAATGTGGAGGATAAAGACTGATGAGGTTTTATCCTGGAACGAGGTAGATGGTATATATATATTGCCATGGGTTCTGTAATACCTTTTGAAGACAGTATCTGCCTAAATATAAAAAATTAAACAGCTTGATAAAAGTACCTGCATTGTAAAAACTAGTGAAAAATTATCTCCTGCTTCCTCAAATATCCCTCATATTTGCTTTAGATTTGAAACGCTGCATGTAATGACCTGGAGCTTGAAAAATATCCCTGTGCTTTCACCCGTCCTCTCCGAGCTGTGCACAAGCGCATCCTTCAGTGCCGGGCTGCAGAGCAGGAGGCTCATCCATCCTCCCGCTCCAGAAAAATGGGACACGCTTTTCTGCCCTCTCCTTTGTAAATAATCTTGTAATGAAGGGAAATGGAGTGAACGTCTGTCTTGAAAGTGAAAGGTGCCAGTGGTTTCATAAAATAGCAATCCTCTTGATGCCTGCCAGCGGGAGCAGGGACGCAGCCTGCCCCGTCCCATTGTCAGCCCATGGGCAGGGGCGTGGGAGGATGGGGACAAGTAAGTACAAAATACTACCCTGTCATGGCTTAGCCCCAGCCGGCAACTCAGCCCACCCAGCCGCTCGCTCACTCCCCCGGGTGGGATGGGGGAGAGAATCGGAAGGGTAAAAGTGAGAAAACTCGAGGGTTGAGATGAAGACAGTTTCATAGGGAAAGCAAAAGCCGTGCACGCAAGCAAAGCAAAGCAAGGAATTCCTTCACCCCTTCCCATGGACAGGCAGGTGTTCAGCCATCTCCAGGAAAGCAGGGCTCCAGCACGCGTAACGGGGACTTGGGAAGACAAACGCCATCACCCGTAATGTCCCCCCCTTCCTTCTTCTTCCCCAGCTTTATATACTGCCCATGACGCCATATGGTATGGAATAGCCCTTTGGGCATTGGGGTCAGCTGTCCTGGCTGTGCCCCCTCCCAGCTTCTCCTGCCCCTGGCAGAGCATGGGGAGCTGAAAAGTCCTTGACCAGTGCAGCAACAACTAAAACATCTCTGTGTTATCAACGCTGTTCTCAGCACAAATCCAAACCATAGCCCCACACCAGCCGCTATAAAGAAAACGAACTCTATCCCAGCTGAAACCAGGACATCCCCCATGTCCTGTTGAGGGTTTGTCCCCTCTGGGGCAGGTGGAGGTGAGTTTGCCTCTCGGCCTGGGGGATTATACTGCACGTTGGGCTGCTGAATCTGGGGATGTGAATTGGGCTGTTTTGAGAGCTGGGGATCTACAGGGCTGAGCGTAGCGGTCTGGGGAATAAAACCTTGCTTCAAGCCCAGTGTCAGAAGCATGAAAGGTATCAGTTTATGAAGGAATCTTTAAATAGAAAGTAATGCCTACAGGTTGTGCGATCAAAGCCTGTACGACCAGCAAAGAGGAAATATGGAACATCTTAAAATACTTCTTGCTTCAAAATTTCATCTGAGAGCACTTTGTTCAAAAATTGTAAAAGCTACAACAAGAATGAGCAGCTCAGCCAAAGGAATCAACATTTCAGCCAGCTGAGGGTAACTGCTGATGCGCCTGTCTAAAATTTAAAATATTGATTTAAAATGCCTTTAGTTTGGGTTCAGTGAAAATTGGTGCTGAAGCTTGCTTGGGAAAAAAAAAAAATGCTTATCATCCCCAAGAAGGCAAGCATTTATGGTTACAGACCAGCTTGCATTGTACTTTAACTCATTCAGCAGGATTTTCTGTAGCTCTTATAAATACGTTACTTGCTAAATAAAAGTCTTTATTATTTAGAGTTGGTGATAGGATGGACAAGCAGTGCTGGCTGGAAGCATCGTGGGCATCGTGGGCAATCCCACCAGCCCCATGCTCGGTGGCAGGGGGGATTCCTGCAGATGCTTCTTAAGATCATCTTTCAACAACCGGGATGGAGAGAGTAGAGGTGGCTGAAAGACGGCTGTTACGTTGGAGTGGGAATTTTATTCTGTGCCTGCTAAGGACGCAATGGTGCGTTACTTCATGGATGCAGGATTTTGTGAACCTATTGCATGAATTTTGTATTTGGAGCCTTGTTACCCCTTTAATGAAAGCATTGTTAACTATATCGGGCCAGGAAGTACATGCAATTTTAGCATGTACTTCCACGTACCAGCAACACAATTTTACGATGGTGTTGGCTACCCGTGGCCAGCCCCACCAGGAGATGCTGTTGTCCAGGCAGCGCTCGCCATATTGAGGATCTCTCACACTACAACACATTTTCCCTGTTGCAGACGAGCTCTGACAAAAGCATCTGCTGCTGAGAGCAGGTGCCGATAACACAACAGGCGAGCTGTGCGGCTCGTGATTCAGGCGCAAGTTTCCCAAGAATAAGCCCTGTTCAAAATAATTGCAGAATCTGGCTCAGCAAGTGCACACCAAGAGCATCTTCAAGTCATTCTGCACAGGAGAGCTGCCTTCAGGGACGGACAGGGTGAGGCTGTGACTGGGTTTCACAGTCTCTTGCCTTAACAGTAATCAGCTATCACTTCTGCGCTCTGACTGCTTCAGGATTCCTTGGGACAAACTTCATGGAAAGGATCTACATTCCCTTAAAGTGGTTATATTTACAACAGTGACTGTAGAAAAATGCTGTTTCCTTATTGAGCAGACTTGCTCAGCTGAGCACTCCAGTTCTTTGGACTTACCTCAGTGCATATTCTTTTGCTTTTTTCTTTCCCTGTGTTTTATTCTGTAGGTTCTGCGGAGTATTTTATAGAGACTTGGTGCAGGGAGTAGCAGACCTGCGCTTTCCAGAGGAACAGATGATTGTGTAATGCCTCTGGTCTCAATATTTTTATTAGAAGCATCACAAAGATCCTTTGAAAAATCTTTGCTTTAAGTATCTCAGCACCATGGACAACCAAGGTGATGAGTCGCTCTTGAAAATCCAGGCACAGTGTTTTTGTGTTTTTAATGAGAACCTTTCTGCGTGTCTTTGTGAGCTTCCAGAGAAGCTGGATGTTGGCACGTTCCCGTTTTGGTAAGACTTCAACAGCTGAAGTGAAGACCAACAGCTAACTTCTTACCTGCTGCAATAAACTAAAATTACTTTTCTGTAGGAAACATTGCAATGCTTGCAGGTTTCTGCATGGTGTTACGAGACATCGTTGCAAGAAACTGTAAGGGTTATCAGGTCTGCCATGCTCCAAATAAAGGTGAGCGGGTCTGGGTAGGATGTGGGGCGCCTGGGGGTTGTGGGGAAGAAGGCGCCAGGACCTTGGCATGGTGCAAGGGGCAGCTGGGGGACCACAAAGCTCCCATGGGTGCAGGACACGGGCTAGAGGCAGCCCAGCTCTGGGCATGGCTACTAAGGAAGAGTAAAAACCCTTCGGGTGTATCGGCAGCAGATTCTCCTCTTGCTTCAAGCTCTCGTGCACAGCACAAAGTGCAAGAAAGGCGGTGGCATGCTCCCCGGGCTCCCTAGGACCACGCTGGGCTGGTTTTGCGGTGCTGCAGGCTGGGATTTCATGCTTCCTGATGACTGCTGGAAATCCTCACCAAAGGTGCAGCTAAACAGCTTTCTACGATACCCAGCACACAGCAAAATGTGGTAGGAGGTGGAGCTAAGGAGGCACTTGGAGCTTCCCTGGTGTGGGAAAGGCTGACATCTGCTAGAGGCGACCGGAGACCTCGCTTCCTCACAACCGACAAAACTCCCGATTTGTATCTGCACGCACTGACAGGTCTACCTATGCGATGGCATGTTAATCAAAGTACTCCCTGAAATACAATCCGAGTGAAAAATATATTTAAAGTTTGCTGAAACTGACGTTTCTGCAAAGCATTTATTTTCAGCCATGGCAGAATATTTCATGTTCAGTGCTATTTTTTCATTTCTCCTTCAATATTAGCATGTTCCACACAACCTGCTTTGTTACAGAGAATTTTCTTGAATGCATTCAAATTGCAATCCAGTGGGTACTTGAAAAAGTCACCCTCCTCTACAAATTACTGAGGGCTTTAAAACTGAATTTTTGGGGTTGTAAGGAAATGGTTTCTATGAAAAAAATCTTGAGATTAGTATAAATTTCACCATCTCTATTATTCAACATTTATAAATCCATTGGCTGTATATGGCTGCTGCATGGCAACTACAACAATCTCGCACTGGCCCAGGTGAGGAAGTGGTAGAGGGCTGTAAATCGGGGTTTTTCCATCCCTTCCGTGGATGTTGTGGTGCTGGGTTTCTTCATGCTTTATTGATTTTGCCTGGAGTTAGGGGAAGCTCTGCCTGGAAAGTTTCTTCTTTCGATATTGGTTAACAGTGCACCTCTGCTGGAGCCGTAGGACGTTGCTAAAGAGGGTGCAGGAGGCAAAACATCACTTGAAAATGTATTTTAAGTTTATCCTTAGTCTATCTTTCTTTGGTCCATCCCCATAAAGCCAGCATCTTTGCCAGACAGCCCTGTGCACTCTGTCCGGTCTTGCAACAGTGCTGAAGAAAGGGTTTAGAGCTAGAAACAGGCCTCTCTAGTAAAATTTGTACCCAGATTTGGATCCTGAGCTTATTTCCCTTTAGCAGTTCAAAGGCGTGTGCTCATTAGTTGATTTGAATCCATCTCTAGCAGAAAAAAAGAAAGTGAGGTTAACTGTAAGTCACGTATTGCTCAGATAAATCGGAAATTTTGTCAGATGTCAATTTTTTTTTCTTCTCGAGAACCAGTTCTTCCCCAGGGTGTAAACTCTCAACTCCTTGTGAAGCTGAGAGGGTGCTGCTCCTGGTCGGGCTCCCACCGCCTGCTGCTCAGCTCACAGAATCACAGAATCACAGAATCGTATTGGTTGGAAAAGACCTTTAAGATCATCGAGTCCAACCGTAAACCTAACACTACCAAAACCACCACTACACCATGTCTCTAAGCACCTCATCCAAACGTCCTTTAAATACCTCCAGGGATGGTGACTCCACCACTGCCCTGGGCAGCCTGTTCCAATGCTTGATAACCCTTTCAGTGAAGAAAAATTTCCTAATATCCAGTCTAAACCTCCCCTGGCGCAACTGGAGGCCATTTCCTCTCGTCCTATCACTTGTTACCTGGGAGAAGAGACCGACCCCACCTCGCTACACCCTCCTTTCAGGCAGCTGTAGAGAGCGATGAGGCTCGGCAGCGCCTTGGGATGCTGTAAAGCTGCAGCAAACTGCACCAGCTCAGCACTGGGAGTCTCTGCCTGTAGTCGTCTTGAAAAGTTCTACTGACATCGTAAGAAACCTTCTTTAAATTTTTTTTTCCTGTTGACGCAATTGCTGTAAAAATTTGCCAGTGATGCTGCAGGGAGAAGATCTTTATTGAAAGAAAAGATAATGTATTAGTGTTGCAGTGTATGAGCTATGGGGTTGGAGAACTTTGCATCTTCCAGAGGGATTTTTGGTAACCAGCTTTGCTGAAGTAAATTAGATCGGCATGGTGCTCTTGGACTAAATGTGAGGTGGAGAAAGTCAGCAGTGTCATATACTGAACCCTACCAAGGATGCAGGTTGATTAAACTGTGCCCCCTCTGACCTGTCCTTGCTCTGTTTTCCCATTGCTCCAAGGGAAAGGAAGGAGCAGGGAAGGGGAGGTTGCAGTGTTTTGTGGTGAATGTCTCCTCACCAGGGCTGTTACTCCAGTACTGCTCAAAATCTAAGTTTACTGTAATTCTAAGGTGCTCCAGGGAGTCCGAGCAATGACTTTATTGTCTAATTAAAGTAGTTTATATTATGAGCAAACCTTGCTGTATTAATGGAAGAAGAAACAGAATGATGTATCATACCATCTCTTTAAATTATTTTGTTTAGTGTCTGTCTTAGATATTAAATATTATGTCATAAAATGTGTGGCTACAGAGAATTTCGATAGGTTTGACATCAAGGTAAGAGAAAAATAATAAAAACATCCTAGTCTCTTTTATAACACAGCCCTGTGTAACCAGGGAACACTAAAGCTAAAATGACTTTTTGCCAATAATTGTCTTTTGGTTCTTTAAAGCAATATAGTCAAACCTCTGTAGACTTAACACTGCCGGTTATGGGATTTGTATCTCTGCTAAATGCAAAATTTAATTCAGTGTTCAGTTGTTTAAAATTTAAAATCTAAACTTTAGTATGTCATAAAAATTGGACTGCTTCTCATACTTATTAGTGTGAGAAAAAATTCTGTCTAATTCAATAGAATTCATGGGCATTGATACTACATTGGGCTTTATTAAAGAGAAAATGTTGGTTTAATATATAAACCATGAAAAGGTTGCAACATCAAGCAAATTATGCAAATTCAATTGTGTAAAAAAAAGGAATCATTTCTGCATTACATGAAAACTTAGAAAGGCTGTCCCTTACCAGACGGTAACTGTGAAGGTTATTGTGGCTTGCACAGCGTTACAGATGTATGCACAGCCATGATGGACTGCACTTCTCTTTCTCCTGTTGGCAGCGCAGGCCCAATATGCTAAAGCATTATGGAAAAGAAAAATAATAGATTTTGGAGGCCCCAGCAGAATGTGAAGCTTCATTATGCTAGGCACTGAGTCTATACATAGCCTCGTCATCCGCGGTGGTGCGGTCTGCAGTGTGCGGTTGATGTGTGGACCTACATCCACGTGATGCGCTTTGTTGTGCATATTCACTGCCAAGAAGCCATGGTTTGCAAGGCCGGTTTGAAAGACAGTGTGTTCCCGAGCGTGGTGCTGCGGATTGCGGATGAACCATTGCATGGGCATAGGGTGCTCTCCTTGCATTCGCCGGGTGCTGTTTGTACTATTGGAATAAGGGTGGGAAACCATCTGAAGCGTTGGCTTGGTGAGAACTGAGAGGTCCTCCACGAACCGCCAAAAATACGCCCCTTTCTTCTCCCCTTCACAAAATAGCTCTGTCCTAAGTTCGAGCAGTGTAACAACAGGCCGTGTTTAAATTAACTTGTCTCCAGTTTGATCAATGCCCTGCTTGAGGCCATCATTTTCATAGCACTGATAGCGCAGCATTTCATAACTCTATAAAGTACACTGGCAACTGAGATGCAGTCCCCAGTCTTTTATCATGGCAACTTTGAATGAGGTTTTGTTGTATCCAGGAATCCTCCTGCTGGTGAAAAAAATTCCCATAAAATTTAACAATGCCGTGGGCAATGGCCATAGCGGGTCAGATGCAATTGCTCACCCTCTTCCTAGAGTCCTGCTGCTGGTGGCCACTGAAACCTCTGCCTGCCCAGCTGCTCCGGCAGCCGGGAAGGGAGTCCGTGGCCATCATTTTCCTTTGCTCACCCGTTACAAATATCTGCCCAGCTACCATGTAGGTTCAAACTCATGCATTTGAAACGTGAGTAGAGAAAGCAGATGTGCTTGAATAATTCCTAGAGTTATTGTGAGATGATTGTAGATGGATCACAAACGGGTCTTGTCTCTGAATTTTGGTGGGCCAGTGGAGATTTAGTGAGTCAAGGCAGTGGACCTCTCCTTCTCCCCGCTCAAACAGAGGGTTTTTGTGGTCTAGAATATTAAACGCCAAATTACAGATGAACAGGCAGGGATAGGTCATTAGAGTCATACAGGACATTTTGTACTTTTGGGGCAAAATGTACTTTGAAAATCCCATTATGTGAATTTTCATAAAAATTTAATATAAGTTCCATTAAAAAAAGTTACTAAACCTTGAAAATGTTATCTTTGCATTTAATGCACTAAAATAGTAATGAAACGTTCCAACATACTTTCAGAGATTTTCGTGAAAATATTCATAAAAGATTGAAGAAAACATTTCTAAAAGTACCCATAATTCCAGTAAAAGTCTACTAATAAGTACATCCTCCTGGCAGCATCATGCAGACTTCTATGGAGAAAAAATGACATATCATACCAATACTACTGCCTGTTAAAGAAGGGATTAAAATATCTCAGAACTGAAAATAAAATTTTAAAAAATTGCATGAGAGTAAAGTTAACACATCTAAGAAAACTTCCATTAAAAATGCAGTTTCTAAACATAAAGCCATGGTCTAAATACTTAAGTTTTCGTAGCACTACATAAAACCAAGCATGGAATATTTCACTTCAGACTGGAGAAAATCTCCCTGAAATTCTAATGAAGTATTCATAAAATATACATGACAAATGTGCAGTAGAGTAAAGAGGACACAGCCAAAAATTCACTAAAATTTAAGATTCGAGTTTAAATGTCTCTTCTTTTAGAGAACAAAGGTCTCTTTTGGCTGCTCATAATTGTCTGAAAGTCTCAGAGTCACCACTTGACAGCTCTGGCCCTTCTCCCTTACTCCGCTGCAGAATATTTCCATGCTGTGCACCAGGAGTTTGTAGCACAAGGCTGGTGGTGTCTCAGCAGTCCTGTCATGAAACAATCTCCTTAATAAATACTGCTGAAAAAATGTGAAAACTGATTAGGTGGAAAAAAGGGTCTTTTTCCTGCAATGCCTTGGTCCATTAATTTTTTTCCTCCTATAGGATAGTAGAGATGTGCCGCGTCTCCTGAAATGGTCTCATTATGTTAGTGCCACTCATGGAAGCAGATGGTGCATCGGAGGTTGGGGCAGTCCTCCTGGTCGCAGCTAAGGCTGATGCAGTCACATCAGCGTGTTCTGAAAACTCACGTAGACATTAGTATGTTTTCCCTAAAACCAGCTAATAGCTGTCTACCACTTGGTAGGTCTTTCGTGCTTGAGAAACCGTAAGCTGCTGGGTGATGCCGTTGTGCAGCCTTTGGTGGCTTCAGGTCCCTGACTGCTGAGGGACACTGGTGTTGGGGTCCTGCCCTGGTGGTTACGAACCCGTTCTCCCGTTCCTCAGCTCAGCCCAGCACCCAATACAGCACATGACCACCTCACTCGCTCTTTAACAAGAGAGGTGATGCAGGAAAAACAGGAAATAATACTGTAGGAAATAATTTTCCAGTTAAATTTAATGTAGACTTGCTGCTCCTCTCTTCTGTACCGATGTAGCTCTATTCCTTTGGCACTACGAGGAGAACTAGTGTTTCATCATTGCATTAAACCGTTATCCCAGTCAGAGACGAATGGAAAGGTCCCTGCATCCAGCACCCTCCCCTGTGGGGCATCAACCTCAGCCTCCGCATAAAGGTCAAAGGGAATTATTTTTTTCATGTGTGTTTCTGTCTCCCCCCGCCTGTGGAAATTTCAGAGTCTGTGTTAGCCCAGTGCACACAGTTTTACAGTAATTTGGTCCCTGGGACGAGAGCTGCCGAGTCCCCTGGCTTCAATGCCCAGGCTCGCTGTATGTGGAAGCTCTCTGCGCTTCCGCAGGTGCCAGCTGAGCAGGTCTAGGCTGAGCATATAGAATAGGGCACACAAGGAATAATGAGACTTTTTAACCTTGAAACTTAAGCTAAATCTGAGCCTAAAAGTGTCTGAAGGAATCCTTGTCTGCAGTTTAAAATGTTCTTAAAAAGAGCAGTGATATTCTTAATACTTTCTCCTTGCAAATATAAAGATTCACCCTTTCCCCTTAAAAATACACCTGGGATTCCTGGGCATGAACTTGCCCTGATTATGAAGATGTTTGGGATTTTATTGGTTTCCATTTTCAGCAATTTTTCCAATGTAAATATCGGATTTATAGTCTCCTGTCAGACACTGTGTAAAGGGAATAATAATCACGTACTAACTTTTTTTTTTTTGCTTTACAGCTTAATGTAAATCTTTATTAGAGTTTGCAAGTAGCGAAATAACCTTTGGCATGAGGCACTTCGGAGGTGATGTAAAACCCTCCCGAAGCCGAGGGGAAGGCTGCGGTTGGGTTCAGCAAACGCTCAGCCAGGCTCTTCGGTTTCCCTCGACTCCCTCTTCGCAGATGTCTGTCATCCATCACTTCATTTAAATTCCCTTTTCTCTTTACGAACTTGCTGCTGGTTCATCCTTGTTCATCCGGACAGGCAGTGGGAGAAAAAAGAAAAGCTGGTATACCAAGAACCCGGGGAAAGTCCTGCGAGGCAGAGGTAAGGCTGGAGTATATCGTCCTTTAGCATGAAGGCCACAAGATAAATGCTGTTATAGACGCCTACCTTTAGTATACCGTGTTAGATGCATGTTATGCAGCAGCCTTGATTATTTATCAGCCCCAGATTTCTGTCAGAACATATACATAATCCTCAATGGTCTGTTAATTTGTTGTAGTTCAGCACTCCTGTATCTATATATAAAATAAAGAGCTTTTAAGCTTGTTTGATGAATTAGCAACAGCTCTGGGAATTTTGGCAATCAACACTTGCTGAGATTCCCAGTGTTGTAGCTAATTTGAATGTAAGTTAATGTGCTCATTAAAGGAAATAACAAACTCATTCTTAAAAAAAAAAAAATCATTTCATTCACTGCCAGCAGATTTTCATTTGTGTTGCAAATTATTTCATGAATTTTCTCAAAATGTTCATAATCTGTTCATTAAGAATTCCTTTTGTGCTTAGGATAATGTCTAATAAACTCCAAAGGAGAAGAGTGGTAATTTCCTTCAGAGGAATAAGTATATCAGTGTGGATTTCCATGGAAGCGTATTTGCAAAACTGCTTTATGCCAAAGTTAAGCAACTTTGTAAACTCTCTAACAGTGAGAAGTTGTTGCTGCCAGCTTTGAGAGATGAACAGGCCTTCGCTGGCGCTTGGGCTGTGTCAGACTTGTTCTCACCTGGCAATTACTGAGAGCCTGGCTCGTGACCGACCGATTGATTCATCACTTGACCCTTGAACCACGATTTTCAGCCCGTGCTAAGCGGTAGCGTTCTCATTAGCTATCAAATAAATCATAGGTCTCTTTTTGCTGAGTTCTTCGGAGTTGGTATTTCCAGTTAAAAAAAAAATTCCTATAATGCAAATGTACTTAAGTGATAGAAAACCTCTTAAAAATGTTAGCAACTCCTAAGATGTCAAGGAATATTCTTCCTGTCTTGCTTCAGGGTACCTTAAATGTATTTTAAGGTTTGTATTCCGTAATGTATTGATCCTGAAAAGAAAAGAGAAGGAGCCAAGAGCATGCAATCCCTGCTTAGCTGCGGGGTCCCCCTCATTTGAAGCAATGCTGAGAGACTTTTACCTATTGGGTAATGGTTGGATAAATTCAGATTCACCCAGACTAGCTTCCCAGGTCTTAACTTGGCTGTTTTCTTTTTTCCTTTTTAAATAAAAAGGAAATCGAAGCTGCCGGCAGGACCAAGGCACACCCCTGGATTTGTGCATTTAACAGTGATATCGTTTTGTTCTTACAGCTGATAGAAACACATGAAGGAGACTTTCCCTCTGCTGTCCTTTGCTCCTGGGTGGCTTTGCTCCAAGCTGGGAGGTTTTTCTGAATTCTTACTTGCCCTTTCCAAGCACTTGGTGGGTGCTGGAGGCCAGTCGCGAGTGCTCTGCTGAGGCCAGGCAAAGGGGAGTGATTTCGAAAGGCTTTTTCTCCTTGGTGTCCCTGGAGCAGATGAGAATTCTCCCTGTGGAAGGTTCAGGCTTTGGCAAAACATGAACACGGAACAATTTAAATTCTCACCTGATGCACATGCGCACAGCAAAGAGAAAATCCAAAAGATTTAGGAAAGGAGGAGAAAAAGCTTAATAGTAAACATCATAGGAGAATTAAGGTTTGACAGTAGGGCAGGTGGGAGGTGAATTGCATCAGTAGCAGTTTGCAGGACAAATTCGCGTTGGATTCACGGGCCGTTTCCCTCTCTTCATGGTCAAATAGGGTGAAAGCAATTTTCACTGCTTTAAAACAAACAAACTGACAAATCTTGTAATTTGTTGCTGCAACGCGGTGTTTAGATGCTGACTGCGTGTCGCCTGGATCCTCGCACAGCCCACGCGCCCGGCTGGGACTGGAGCACTGTCATGCCGTGCTCCGTCGTGACGACAGGAATGACGAAATGAGGGACGCAGCAGTCTGGGAGAAAACACCAGCCCCGCTGTGCTGCCTGCTCCTACCTGGCTTGTGGTCACGCTATGGAAGAGGGAAAAAGAGCACACACAGCTGCATGGGCACCCTGCTCGGTGTCACTAAGCAGGGAGCCGGCAGGCAGCGTGCCAGGGCAGGGCAGGGAATAAGAGGAAACAGAGTTTAGAAAAATAAAGGAAGTGTAACCAGGGAATCTGGGAATATCATGGGTTTGATGGACAACATCATGAATTGCCTGCAGTTCTTCCCAGCTTAATGCCATCCCCAAATTTAAAATAATTCCAATTCTCAGTCCGCTTTTGCCCTCACCTTGGTCAAGTAATCCAGACTGTGTTTCCCTGGCCTCTTCCTGAGAAGTGGGGCAGTGTCAAAAATCTTCCTGGAGTCACCTGCATGGAGCACGGAGACCTGCCTTCTCCTTCCCATCTACAAGAGCTTTTGTTTTGTCATAGGAGAAAACTAGGCTGATTTGATGGAATTTATTGATGACAAATTCATTTGGTAGTTTCTTGTTTCCTGGTTGGGGTGTTGGTGTTTGCAAAGGGTTGTTCCAGCATTTGGGAAGGAGCTGAAGTCAAAATGACTGGGCTCAAAGTCTAAAAAGCAAGACTTGCATACTATTAAATAGATGTAAAATTCAGTTATGCATGTAATGTCTCATTTCTGGCCGTCTCCCTGCTGCAATGACCTCTCACGAACTGGATGTAGGCCACCCCATGACAGGGGTGAGAGGAAGGAGACGCTTGCTTGGTGCGCGTGTGCGCGTATTCAGGACTGTGACTGAATATCACATCATAGGTATTCCTCCCAACCGTTCGTGCGAAATACAAATCCTAACAGCAGACACAAGACGGAGGAGGAGCATGGTGCAACAGTAGTAAAATCCCAGCACAGAAGATTTAGAGTGAAAGGGAACGTACCCGCGTGTGATGGGGTGAAGAAAAGGAAGGTTTAGGCAAAAGCTGAACTTCTGTAGAACAGAGTCTGGGGAGAAGCTGTCGGAGACCGCTATTTAGAACTGAAAGTAACAGGGAAAAACACTCCAAGAAGATATCCACCTCTGGTACCGAGGCCGAAGGCTGTCCCGGGGGCACTTCCCCTTGCTGCTCACATCCCATTTCTGTAGCTCTCGCGCGGTGGTGGCAGAAAGGGCTGCTTTGCTGTCGAACTGGTTCGTCAGGTGAAAAATATTTATTGCCTTGGAGTTCCTCTTCTGTGTTGTACTTATTCCTTAATTAAAACACCGATAGCCCCTATGAGATAGTTTACTATTTTTCTGCAGTCAGCACTGTAACACTCTACCCAGATATATTTAAACGGAACACTATGCTCTGCATTGAGGGTTTTTTTGGAAAAGAGAGTACAACTTTGTTGTGCTGCATTGTAGAATAACATGTTTAACACAGAAACTCCAATCAATGGGATATAGATTTTGTGTTCTTTCTTGCCCTGTATTTCGTACCCGCACTGCACATGCTTACTGTTGGCTTTGACTCTGCTCCGAACATCAGATGTAGTCATTTAAAATTCACAAAGCCACACAGGATTCACATTTGCCTGTGAATAGCTGGTTGCTATTAAAAGTATGTTCATGGTGAAACATTTCTCTGGTGTTTCAAAGCTGCCAGAAACCATTAATGCCTGCTATTGTGTGATAGTGATAATGTTGGAAATGACATTTTATGATGTCCGCCTCCTTAAAGACACTGCGGTCTGTCTGTCTTTGTGCTTGTGCTTTGATTTTATTCAAATATATTTATTATAAATACTCATAAACATCAGTGGCTGCCGTTAGTCATCTATTTCAGATGTCACGTTGAAAGGTAAGAGATTCCACCTGCAGGACATTTGGGGGGTGGAAATAGAATCTCATAATGAAGGGGGAACTGGGGAGAGTAAGGAAGCAAGGGAACACCTGAGGCAAAGCCGTGTGTGTATGAAATCAGAATAACTTCAAGGGCCTGCTTAATTTTAGAGCTGTTCCCAAACTGGGGAAGGAGCAAAACTGGGATAAACAAAAATAAATAGCCAAGTATAACTGAAAACAGTACTTGGTCCAATTACCATAAGACATATTTCCTGTTGGAAAATAACATAATTAGTGGTATATTGAACTTAAAATATCTTCTGTGGTAGTTATTAAATTCCATTACATGTCAGCTTGATTAACTTTTTAATAGATATGACTCGAGGCCGTTACAGGGAACCTTCTCAGGTGGATAGGATATCTGATGACCTGCCCCACTGAAAGTCCCAATTATTCAAACTGAAGCAAATATATGATAAAACCTCATTAGCAGAAAGGAAACTGATAAACCTGTTGCCTGATTTTTTCCTGTTTTAATGTTGGCTGAGATGAAGGGATGAGATGTGAAAGAAAGCATCCTTCTGCCCCGGTGGGGAGAGAGAGAGAGCAACAAGAGATTTCCTGATCTCCAGCTCTACCTCTGTCTTGACAATGATATTTTACAGGAGTTAATTATGACTTTTGTATAAGATATTTATTTATAGGGGGTTATTCTGTTCTTGAGAGTACCCCAGCACCACAGCTGTATTTGGGAGTCCCTTTGCTCGTCTCTCCACTAACCTATAGCTGTTCAGCAGCACGGGAAAAGCCGTACAAGAGCTTGACAATTGTTGCTGCCTCCTTTCAGCTTCTCTCCACTCGATAAGGATGACAACCTTGGGTATAATAAAGGGACAAGGCTTCAGGTAGGCGGAGAGTAATTGGTGACACTTCGCAGTGAAAGGGTGATAGAAAACCCTCGCCCGTGCCACGGGACCTCTAAGTGCTGCCCCAATCCCGTGTGCTCTCCAAACCGCTGCCTCGTGCTTTGCCGGGTTTTTGGGCTGGGACCCTGGAAGGAACAGCCCAGCGTTACCGTTGCCATTCGCACTGGCCATCGGGGCTTTGAGATGAGCGTGTGGTTTGAAGCAGACCAGCCTCTCCTCCTGAGGTTTATCAAGCTCACCGCAAAAGGGCAGGAAGAAATGGATACACAGCTGTTAATATTTCCCTACTTGATATCGGAAATTTTATTTATGTATTCTGAGTGAAATGTGTGGAAAGCCATGCTCATCTCAGCATTGCCCAGTCTGATCTCTGATGGCATTTGTCTATACTTTCTAGGTTATAGAACAGCAATATATAAATCTTAAATTCTTCCTAAAAAAGGAAAACACGGTATTATTTAATGGATTTATTTCAGGTTCTTTTGGTCTAAACTTGTACCTCTGATGCACAAACCCGCTTGGTGTAACGCCTATAAATAACTGCTGTTGAGGTAATGTTTCCTGACTCTCTTACATTTGGCTACGTGCTGGTTTTGGCAGGGATAGAGTCAATTTTCTTTATAGCGGCTGGTGTGGGGCTATGGTTTGGATTTGTGCTGAGAACAGCGTTGATAACACAGAGATGTTTTAGTTGTTGCTGCACTGGTCAAGGACTTTTCAGCTCCCCCTGCTCTGCCAGGGGCAGAAGAAGCTGGGAGGGGGCACAGCCAGGACAGCTGACCCCAACTGCCCAAAGGGCTGTTCCATACCGTACGGCGTCAGGCGCAGTATATAAAGCTGGGGGAGAAGAAGGAAGGGGGGGACATTACGGGTGATGGCGTTTGTCTTCCCAAGTCCCCGTTAGGCGTGATGGAGCCCTGCTGTCCTGGAGATGGCTGAACACCCGCCTGCCCGTGGGAAGGGGTGAAGGAATTCCTTGCTTTTCTTCGCTTGCGTGCACGGCTTTTGCTTTCCCTATGAAACTGTCTTTATCTCAGCCCACGAGTTTTCTCACTTTTACTCTTCTGTTTCTCTCCCCCACCCCACCCAGGGGAGTGAGCGAGCGGCTGGGTGGGCTGAGTTGCTGGCTGGGGTTAAACCTGGGGTTAAACCAGGCTATTGCAGGTCTGGGGCTTGATCCTGCTGGTGCCGGGGTGCGGGGCAGGTGCTCACCACCACAGTTCCCCATGTGCTCCTAGGTCCGATGCTGCGGACTTCCACAGATTTATCCATTTACAAGGCTTCACAGAAATAAAAGAAGAAAATGTAACTATAACCCGAAGGCCTTTCCTGGAAAACAATTACAAACCATGGTATCTATATAAAATATTTGGGGAATGTGTATGTAATTTGCTTTGGGTGGGATGTTGTCCCTTGATTCTTTAGGAGTTTTCTGCACAAGAGTTCACAGATATAAGTCTAGCTGCTTCTAATATCGTTGGTTGCTTTACTACACAGTATATAGGGAAAAGCAAAATAATCCAGGTAAAAAGGTTAATTTTTGAAAAATGTTTACAAAATACTGAACCCTGCTGTGAAACAAACCCAAAGAAATAAAGCTCCAAATCAAAGTGAAATTGGCTGAGTTAGTGCATAATGGTCAAGGAGATGATGAAATTAATTTCAAATTGCTCTGTGCTCCAAAATACTGAAAGTGAATATAATGAAGGATTAATGGAATTTACTTTTGTCTTTCTGCAAAGAAGAAAAAAAAGGCTACTTAAATCAGTAGTGTGCTTGTTATGCATATGAAGTCACAAAGGTTATGAAAATATGGTGCAATCGCCTCAATTCTGTGATTTAATTAAGATATGCCTCTGAGGAGAAGAAGCAAAAAGGATGCTCACTGTAACTGTAATTGATAAACTCGCGTTCCATGTCTTGAAGGTGCGAAACAACAGCAGTAATAAATGACTACTAAATAGTATGAAATGTCAGGAGGGGAGCAGTTGAAATCAGTTTGGAGGAAAAAGGGATAATGTCAATTTTACCGAAGCTGTGAGCGTACTAGTTGAGCAGCATAATTGGAAGACCCCAATACTTTACAAAGACGCACCGGGGCTGAGCTCTCTGGAGGTTTCTGACTGACCCCAGCGTGCAAACAGGGGACTTTTCTTGACAGCGTTTTTGTCTAAATTGTTCTTGAGAGGTGGAAGTGTGTCTCAGTAGCCCTATCACCAGTATCTGCAGAGAACGTAAAGAAATAACTTGCCGTGCTTTAAACCAGATCCTCATGTGACGCGGTAATCCTAGCTATGTCGGTGGCCTTTCCTGCTATGAGTCCTTTTCCCAGTTTGATTCATATGAAGTTTTGAATAGGGAAATGTATGTGGCAAGGCAGGTTTTTAGCTGGTTTGACTCCTTTCTCAGCTGAGACACTTGCCAAATTTTGTAGGCTGCTCCAAAAGTTTCCTTAACTGCTTCGTAATCCTTTGCTGCCATTACATGGGGATACATGTGTAACTTTTTTTTTTTTAAATGAAGATAAATAAATTCATTGTTGTCCATTTAAAATACAAAATGTTCATATTAGCTGCCACCGGAGCACACTTTTGGGCTCTGTTTGCACTGAATTCTTATACTGGCAATACAGCCTCAGGCGGCCGGAGGCTTCGTCATTGGACGAACAAGTATTGGGTCGTCTTCTTAGGGCTCAGCCTTAAACAGCAGTTCCCTGCTTCCAATGGAAATTGTACATCGTTAAGGAGCTCCCTGAGCCTGGTCTGGACCCTCCCTGTGAGTCAGGGAGCAGAGGTAGGCACACGTGGTTCGTTAGTGTTTACTTTCTCTTCTAATAAAAAATAAAATTAGAATTGTTCTTTTCTAGTAACTCCTTTTTTTTTTCCCCTGTTAAAATATCATTTCTCACTATCAATACCTTATTGCCAGTCTGAACTGCTGAGAAATAATCTAACAATAATGTGCTAATTAGTCTTACCGCTGCAGGATCTCAGACACAGGCTGAAGAGTTGGAAGATAATTAGTCTTTAACCAATTAAGCTTGTTGCAAGTTCATGAACACAGCTCTTAGATGTTTTTTTCCCTGGCAAATTGAGAGTGAACGAAGTAATTTACCAGCATTTTCAGAAATAAGCAGAGGAGCTGGTCAAAAAGAATATTTTTATTTTAACAGCAACTATGGGATTTCACCTTTCCCTCCCAGCTGTCTCCCAAGCTACCTCCGATTTCTCATTAGACATGGTTAGATCATAGTTGTTAATTATGGCTCTGACCTCAGGTAACCCCACAGTATTTGTTTCCACATATCCTTAATGTAAAAAAGTAGAAATACCAGTCTGTGAATTAGAAGGATCAACGTGGTTTTCCTTCCCTTTTTCTCGCAGACTGTGGCCATGTCCCAGTCAAGCAATTCCCAGAGCTGCCGTGGCACCTTGGGTTGGGTCCTCCATGATGGAATTTAAAGGTGCTCACCTTTCTGGAAGAAGAAGATGGATAACCAATGATTCCTGAGTGTCTGAGAGGGAAAAAAGCCTTCATGGCTGAACAACCCCTCCTGTGTTTCTGAAGGCAGAGCTCTTGTATGACGAGAGACCTAAAATAGGTTACAGTTTGTGTTGATTACTAATTGATATACCAATTGCCACTGATTTTTTTTTACACAAATCACATAGCCTTCAAGTGAATGTTAACCTTCTTGTCTAGCAATCATTTCTTGCAATTGACACAGTGGCTAACTATTAGGGTTGCCTGGATGATCTGGTTTTGACATGTCTTTGAGTGTGAAATGACAGTTCAAACGACACTGGGGGACCTCAGGCTTCTTCCACCCCTTTTGGCTGAGTCTCTTACATGGGTGAAAGGGGGACAGGGCTCTTCTGGTGGTGGGTGAGGGTCAGCTTCGGCGTCGGTTGTGTACGGGAGTGCTTTCCAACGGCACCGATTTTGAGGGATGTGCTATACCTCATTATATGCATCAAACAGTTTGATTTGATGGTCAAGTATGGTCCTATGAGAAGAATTCTTTAAATATTGGCTTCTTGTGTATGAAGATTTTCTTTCCAAATTTTTCAACTCATGATTGTTGTTGTCTTCATCTAGGATTTTACCTTAGAGCTGTTGGCCTGCAAATTACGATGGATGTGCTAACTTAGTAGCAGCACTTTAAAGCCAGCTAGAAATGAGAGGGTCTTGTCCTGTGACTGCCTGGTGTCAGTCAGAGCTGATGTACGGAGAGACAACACCCGAGAGCTGAGGGAGCAACCTGGGGAGCGAGGGCCCAGCAGCGATGGGTGGATCTCGGTGCTGCTGGGGACATGCAAAACCTTTTACCTTGGCTGATGCTGGAGGACCTAAAGTGACTGTGCTTATTAAATGAGCCTAGGGAAAAATTTAATGACCACGTTTATGAAAATCTAAACATATGTTTTTTTTCACTAATCTCAGAAAAAATGACTGATGAGAATAGAAAAATTCACGGCCAGCTCAATCAAACTGCTCTATCTATGGTTGTACATTTGTAAGTGTCCCATCTGAAGGACTGCACAAGGAAGCCCAAGGTAGGAGCTTTTTCTTTTTGTGTCAGTTAATCACCTCGTTTCTGCAGAAGCTGCACTGGTTTATCTCTCGTAAGAGGAAACTGCTCTTTCATCTACTATTCCACTTGCTGTAAACTTTTCTGCACGTGAGCTGAGGGAAGAATACCAAGAAACTGCTCTAATTAAGGTATGCCAGAGCAAAATTAATTTTCAGGGTGTCTTTTGGATACTGACAGGAACACGCTATAATTATTATACAGTTAGGGTAATTGACTTTTATTTAATGTGGTACTTGCTTACCAACAGCCAGTCAAATGCACCAATGTAAGCAACGAAGAAATTGTTCAGAAATATTATCACTAATTCTTGAAATAAGTAATGTTGAGTATATTAGCGTTAACTGCTATTACTTTGGCTAAGAGGAAAGCAGGTGATGAATTCACTGGGCTTTCTCTCAGTACAATGACCAGGCTGTAAATGGCTTAGGAATTTGAACAAAGTGTTCAGGGTATTTTTCTATTTCTTCAAGCCTACTGTGTGTTTATATTTATTCTAATTTTATGTGAACATTTTATTCCTCCCTATTTTTTACTGTTTGTGATAGTTTTGCCAAGCTTGCCCTTCACTGTGCCCAGAGGAGCTGTGGCTGGGGCAGAGCAGGATTCTCTCGCCCTGCATGTAACGTTATGGGGAAAAGAGCAAAAACTTGTTTTACAGTTTGGAGAACAATGTAAATATGTTGTCAGCGAAGATCGTCTAATAGAAATATTTCACATTAAGAATTTTTAGTCGTTCTTTAACCAGGTTTTATATACTTAAATATAGTTTAGAAACCACATTTTCTTTAACTTGTATTGATTTTGGAATATTTCATGGGCAATGCTCACAACACAGAGAGGCTGACAGATGCATTCACAGCTTCTCAGGGTGATCACAGTGGGGATAAAAGAATGCTGCGGAGAGAAGATGGAAAATATAGAGCATATGTATGGATTTTCCCTGGTCCTGACAGGGCTTTTATTGTTATTTTATTTCTATGAATCTCATAGATGCTGGAGAAGCTGATCCTCTCACCGAGGTGGACCAGTTAGCAGTTTAGGAGGAAATTTGCTCCTATCATGAGGGATAAATGTGGTAATTCTTTCTGAGAGCTTGACAATTACTGGGGAATGATGAGCAACTGTAATTCACTGGAAATTAAATATGTCTATTGAGCGAGATGTGTGCCGTGCCAGTCAAAGTGCAGGCAGAGCTGTCCTGGCAGAGGGGAAAGCCACCGCTCCTGCCTCGCCCCGCTCCAGCCCTGCTCCCCATGGAAGCTACTGGGTGCCCTGCGAGGGGGTGATGGGGAGATGCTGTTTGCAGCAGCATGCGTTGCCTCCAGACCCTGGTCTTGTGAAAAGCAGCTGAAGCAAGGCATTTCTCAAAGACATTTGTTTGGGGGAAAAAAAAGAAAAAAAAGGAAAAAAAAAAAAAAGGAAGAGCTGAGGATGTCCATCAGCCTGCAGAATTAGGAGGGAGCCCTGCCAAACCCTCGGCGGGACCGCCTGCGGCTCCCGCGAGAGCGGGTCTGCCCCTGACTGGGTCTGTACCTCCTCCCATGTTTAGGATTCTCAAGCCGCAACTAGATAAACTCTTACTGCATTTAAAAAGTCAGGCTCTAGCGGAGCTGGGAGGATGACGGGAAGGAGAAGCCCTGCCATGCATGTGACACACAAGCGTTTCTGCCTCATAAGCGAGAGACAGCCAAAGCTATAAATTTTGTAGACAAGCAAAAGAACCCTGACAAGCTATTTGTAGGAAAAATATACTAGAGAGATATTTTTAAAAAATAATATTCTAGCTTTTGTTCATTATTCTAGCTTTTGTTCATATACACTTTCTGAGTGACCTGTATTAATTTTTCCTACAATACTGAATAATTAATTCTTACTGAGAAAGTTGGAATTACAGACTCCAAGCTTCAAGCATCAGTGCAATCTGAAATGAACCCTCTAATATTTATCCTGTATTTATTTCTGCCTTTAGCATTCAAGTAATGCAGTAGATAATTCAGAAGAATGTATGATCAAATGCAGCTTTTGAGCAAAGAGGGCAGCCAGTGATAACAACTCCTCTGCTGAAACAACCTTTTGTGGTTTCTTTCCCAGGCTGTTGTCTGCCTTTTCCTTTAACTCTAGTTTTAATTTGACTCTGAGCTATAAAAAATACAAGCCTTGTCTGCTTTACGCTTGTACAGAAATCCACATCTTCAAAGTGTTGTAGAAACATTAATTAATCCATTCTTGCTATGTATCTCAGTGGGTGAAGCGAGACAGAATGACTGACCCCTGCCCAAGCCGTGGCGTGCAATGCACAGACCGACATCTTCATGGTGTGGTGGCTGGTGGACTGGGTTAAAATCTGTTATTTCCAGCTTCTTTAGGGAGAAAGGTGGTGTTGGGAAAAAAAGTATCAGAATTCATGCAGGGACTGTTTCAGTCTGGAGCTCCTGGTGGTTAAGGTGATTAAGGTACCCCCTTTAAGAGGAACTTGTATTGTGCTGCACTTCTGCTTCAAAATTAAAAAATCGGGGCTCAGAGTGCCAGCCCCTCGTGGACATCAGGCAGCTGAAGGCTGAACGAGGGTCTCGCCCAAAGAGCTGAACTGAGCAGCGTGCAGAGTCGAGTATAAATGGATTAAAGATTTTTATGTTGTTATTTAGGGATTTGCAATGTGGCAGTTGAAGCAAAATCTGAACTTTTTTACAAATGAGAAAACAGTGAGTTAAAGAGTGGAGCAAAAGTGCATGAAATTACAAGCCCTTTATATGTGCCTTTTTCTGGTGACAAAAGTCCTCTGGCACCCATGGCACCAGCATATTGTCTGCGGAAACCTCACCTGATGGATGCAGCTCTCCATCAGGAAGATGCTGGCACTTTCCAAATGCCGCTACAGAAAAGGATGTCACAAAAATTCTGTCCCTGACACAGGTTTTTCTAACATGCCAATACTAAACAAAGATACTCTGTCAAAATCAAATCCTTGTCAGGTTTATGTGTAATCTTCCCCATGACCTCTCTATCTCATTTGCTGGGACGTCACTTGAGCGTGGTGGCAGGCGGCTGTCACTCCGACAAGCGACGTGTGCTCCCTAACCTGTGAGCCCTCCGTGGCGTGTGGCATTGGGCTTGTCGCACTCCCGCGTGTCAGAGCATTGGGATTTGATATGTCATCCTAATAGCACAGCATGAGCACGTCACCAGGATTTGTTAAAGTGTCAGGCAGGAAAAGGAGAGCAATGATACCGGGAGCATGCTAAGTATGTAAAGAGCGTAAGAAAAATGTATGCATTATTTATCTATTAATCTCCAAGTGAAGTAAGAGTAGAACTGAAAATGTCTTTCATCTAACATGGAAAGGCATATCCTCTTCCCAGAAACATATCCTTTTGGCCCTCATTTCTTTCTTGGCGGTTTCTAGCTTTTTTTAATGATGACGATTCAGGAATCCAAGTGCACATGGGCTGCCTTAAACATGGGTTTAAAATTTAACCAAACGGTGAAGCGGAGCCTGTATATTCCAGAACAATTTTAAATGCCACAGATAAACATTTCCAAGTACTGTCTTGAGGGCTTGATCCTGTGACCACCTGAGGGACACTATTTTTTGTAACAGGAAATAAAATCGCAGCGCTGAAAATTACTGCACATGGGAGCTGCTCAAATCACTGCGGGTGAAGTTCATGTGAGCAGTTACTCACCTGTTATTTCCAAGGGCTTGCGAGTTGGGTATAGAAATCATCTCTATGATGAAGCTTTAAAATCTCAGTCCAAACAAATTTCTTAGCTATGCAAATTAGAAGAAAGAGAAATTATATCGTAGAGGTGCCAGAAGTGTTTGGAAGTGACTATTTCAAAGAGCGATTTCATCAACTTAATTTGACCATGCACGAACACTACGGGGATCTGGTACAGTATGTTGAGCTGTTAGCATGCAGTATAGAAATGTAAACTGCTTATATCTGTCATTGACAGATGGTTCATTTCATAGAATACCATCAGGAAGTGTACTAAAAAAAAAAAAAAGAAATCCAGAAAGTTTCTCAAGGGGCTACAGGTTTAAGTTGCAGAGACCATGAATCTATGTAGAGTGATCAAAACAACAGCCCGTAATTCATGTTTCTCTCTAATTGCAGAGCTTGAAATGAGTTGCGCCTGTCTTACTTGTGACTCTTTCCTTTTCTATATATTGCTAACAATATTATTTACACTGCTCTGTTGGATTTACATTATTATTCATATGCAAGAGTGAACAATTCCTCTAGTGGAGAGGCTGAGAGAAAGTCAATGTGATGATGCACTTTTGTATTATGCTACAACAGCTTAGCGAAGCAAGAAAGCACTGAGCTGTATGCAGTCTTTAATGTCAAGGCTGTAAGAATGGAACTACGTCAGGAGTAGTATCATATACCTTCTTTTAAAAGATACAAAATTTGGTTTCTTTTGTTGTGCGTTGGAACTCTGGAGTTTCTGAGTCTGGAGAATGTTTGTATTCGCTCACCTACCGATGAGCATGACATCCCAGCCAGGGGCCTGAAAGGCAATTTTTTTTCAGTGTTGATCTTGCAAACTTGTTAATTAACGGGTTTGATACAGACCTAATAATTTGAGACGTCTTATCCTGGGCATACTGTCCTTCTATTGAACATTTAATATGTTAGTGATCTTGAGAAGACTTAGCAGAAACCATAAGAGGGGAACACCAAAATTTGTATAGGAGAGATGTGGAGAAGTTTTCTGGTAAAAGCTCTCAAGAATTAAACTGCGATAAAGATAGTTTGTTCTCTGGAGTCTTGCATTGGAGGTAACAGAAACAACTACTCTATCGTATGGTGAAAGAGGTCTTAATTACATGATTTCTTTTTTTTCTTTTTTCTTCCATACAGAAGCTGGTTTGTTATACTAGCAGAGCTAAGAAAATGGCCATTTATGAGCTCTGCGGAGGCTGAAAGGAAGAGATGAGCCTCAAAAAAGTCATCTTACCAAAGCGGTTGGTGGCACCAAAAAATTGAATATTAGTGTGTATCTGCAGCTAATGAGCCTTACAACATCTCGGATTCTCCTGCTGGGAACCGGAGGCACTTGCAGAAGGTGGATGAACTATTAATATTTGCACTAAATTTCAATTCTTACAGTTATAGTCTAAAGAAAATGTCGGTGTCATTCCAACATTTCCCCTCACTAAGAGAGCTGGCAGGGGAAAGCCAACACTGAAGTAAACGATACATAAAGTATTCAGGCAATGTTTTCTTAATTTTCTTAATATTCAGGTATGGATGGGAATGAATTATCCGATAAATGACTACAACCACCTTACTAGATAAAGTTTTTTTAAGTGCATGCAAGGGTCAATTCAAACTTGTATCCTTAATTTTATTGGAGGAAAGTCTTCAAAACTTCAGAAGGATATTCCAAATTTTTAAGCTGATACCCTGGCACAAAATTCTTCAGTTGACCTGTATGCTCATGTTTTTCTCGGAACAAGAACCAGGATTTCACTAGTCATTCAGTTTTTTTGTTTATAAAAATTTTTCAGAACTCATTGCTGAAAAACTTCCGTTTCAGAGTCAAGAAGTGAATGCTAACTTGGAAAATGTGAGCTAAAGAGAACAATAACTCATCAGGGACCTGAACCGAGCCAACCAAAGATGTCAAGAACAAATGTTAGGGGTTCCCTAAGCTTGCAGAAATCCTGTGGACAGAACAGGGGCGGGTGTGGCAGCTGCCGGTGCAACGGGAGTTACTAACACTGGGTGCTAGAAGCAAAGCCGGTAACGGTGGTAGACTGTTAGAAAAGAACAGGAAAGATGTCCTATTTATTGTCTTTTTTTCCACTTGCAATGATAAAAAACCCCCACAAATTGATATTCTGATTAAACCCGAGGACACCTGCCTCTGGTAATGACGGAATTAAGCAAATGATCCTTTTATTGCTTTGTTCTCAAGTCTTTATATAATTCTCCTCATATTTTTCTTGTCATTGCAGTATCTGAAAACCTTCCATTTAAACAGTGTGACTGATTTCTCTCATAGGTTTTTTTCTTTCCTTCTTTTTAGAGGGAGATGTATAAGCAGTAATTGCCTTGGTTGGTTGATGTTTCTAGGTTTTATTATCTCTTCAGTTTTTAAATAAGGCCTAATTATGAACTGAGTATTTGTTAGGGAAAAAAGATAGTTAAAAGATCCCACCAAGCCCAGAAGCAGAGGTAGTTTTGTAAGTGATGTGGTATAAAGTTATCGCTATAGAAGTTTCTTGCCGGATGGGCACAGTAATTGGAAAGGCTTGAGATGGTGGACAGAAGGGCACGGTATCGTTAGAAAGGTCTGTGTTACTGGGAAATGGCAATATAACCCTATGAACCCGCTGGAGCTGTACGAAGAGTGAAGATCCATTGTGGTCGTGGTGACAAAGGTTGGGTCAAACTCTTTACCCTTGGTGGATTGCCTCCAGGCGAGGCAGAGCTTGGCAGAGCATCAGGTGTGTTTTACTTCATTGGTTAGCAGCCTCTTCCAGATCTGCGTGAGCCATGATACTGCCGCGTCTGCAATCTGGTACATGGTATCTTTATTTATATTCCATTGCACAGGTCTTCCCAACTCCAGCTGAAATAGCTCTTATGGGTATAACTTCGTGAGGTGGTGCAAGTCACTTATTCAGCTTTGTTTGCTTGTCCAAGTGGGTGTTCTGGTTCAGCTGCACGTAGGTTTTCTTGGTGAACAGTGGATTTTGAGATGCATTCTTTTCCACACCAATGGCAACCCACTAGGCTTCCTTTAAATGGCTTTCAGAATAAGATACTTGCAACAAACTGCATATAAATGATTTAAAAATAAGATATTTGCTCATTTTTAGAGTTACCTGAATTTCCAGAGAACTGTGATGTAATGGAAAGAATGTGCAAGGAAAGCTTGTTTCCCTGAAACCGTCAGTTCTTGGAAGTTAAGGTCTCAAAACAGTTTCTTACAATATTAAATGTATCAGGGCAAATTCAGATGCTTCTGTGCTGAGCTCTGAGGTTGTGGCTCTCTGACCCAGAGATCATGAGGGCAACCCTGAGCACCCTGCACGAAGGTGACCCTGCATGGAGTGGACTCAAAACCTCCTGAAATCCCTTCCAGCCTGAACTGCTTTATGACCGTGCGTCCAAGAAATATGAAAGAAGTGTTACCATAGTGCTGCATCCCTGTGTTCATATGGACTAATTAGATTCAGAAAATGTACATGTTATTTCAGGTTGTCAGGCTGCCGATATCTGAGAAACGGCAGCTTGATTGCAGGAAAAACAGCCCCTTAAATACCAAAATAATAATGCAAAACAAGCAAAGCACTTGGTAACGGTGCCTGGAAGTTTGTTGTAGGACATGACCTCCTAATAGCAGAAGCAGAAAACAACCCACGTCTCCATTCACGCGGTGAGGTTTCTGCGTTAACGCGGTTACCTGGAACCGCCCGCTTCTCGCCGGAGCCGATTCCCCGCGACGAGGCCAGCCTGTACCTTCACAGCCTGTGCCCCGGTCTTTCTGCCCTCCCTCCCGCAGGCAGCGCGCGTCCCTGTGGCTTGCTTGCGGCGCCCGGTCGCTGGCTTTGGCAGGACGTCACCAGCCGATGGTGAATGCCACGGCGTATTTGCAACGAGCAGGAAGCACATTGATTTACGCTCTCAGGGAGGGGGAAGCATGCATGGGAAAGCAGGGGGTTTGTTAGCAATGCGATGAAATGTTTTCCTGTCTAAGTAATACAGTATTGGTATTTTGTTACGGATAAGTATTTTTTTGGATATGATGACTCTGGGAGGGACAGTATGTTTCCTGCTGCAGATTGCTTTTTTGGTTTTATGTTTATTTTCCTACTGCTTTTTTTGTTTTTATGTTTTTTTTTTTTCCCTACTGCTTTTTACATATTCCATATAAGAATTCATGCTCCAGGTGATGTGCACACCTGGGACTGAATTGGAATTGCCTCAATGACAGAGAAGAGGAAATGCAGGAAATGATTTTCTTCTTTTGATACCTCTCCTTCTTCATGCCCCCCCTCTCCCAAAGAGAAAGCAGCAAAGGCTTGGAAGGAAAAACACAGACTGCACCAATCTGCAGCAGAGACAACAGAGAAAATAGCCTCTTCCCAGCGTTTCTGCCATTTCCAGGAGGGATGCCCTCTGGTATGTAAGTGGAATAGAGGGTTGCCGAGCCTCCTCGCTCCCCTGCTGCCAGCGGCTCCCTGTGATCCCATTGCCAGGTTTTACTTCTCTTCCTCTGCATTAATGACGGCATTAATTACTGCACGGTGGTGCTGGTCCATGTGATGAACCTCCCAGTTCTAGATTTGGTGCTGGCCCACCTGTGTGTGTGTGTGGATGCACGTAGAGACATCAGGACTATTGAGATGTTTGGATGCGTGGGTGTGTGCATGTACACATATATGTGTATGTATGAGCACATCTCGCCTACAGGATAGAACTTCTGTGAATTTTTAACAGCTTAAAATAAACCCAATCAATAACAAACGACTCAGGTTGCAAAGTCAAAACAACAAGGAATAAAACATGTCAGCGCTGAGATTTCATTCTTTTTTTAAGCATTTTCTGTGCTACTGAAGCCCGGATGAAGCACTTGGTCTCCAGAAGGGTGGAAACCCCCAGGAGAGCCGTCCCTGCCAGCCTGACTCGCCGCGGCCTGGGCAGCCTGGGCTGGCTGCTCAGGAAGGGTTTTGTGCAGATTGCCTCCTTCATCGTGAGGGGTGCTCCCTCTCCACTGAAGGTTTTTTTTGTTTGTTGGGTTTGGTGGAGGGGTTTTTTTTTGGTGGGGGTGGTTTTTTTGGTTTTTTTTTTGTTTTTTTGTTTTTCCTTTGGAGAGATGTGAGATCGGCAAGGAAGGGCAGGTGGCAATAAGGGCTGCAAAGTTTCCCTCGCAGCGTGGCCTCTGCGTGGCTGGGTTGTCGGGAGGCAATTTAAGACACCAGAAAGAAACTTCAGAGCAGGACCATCTCTGCCGAGTGCATTGAAAGGAAGCAGTTCAGCACTGCTCTTCTCCATCACCCCAGCTCATGCAAGGCCAGTGATTGCGCTGAAGGCTCCCTGGAAGTACTTCTGCACTTGCTGGAGTCCGGCTGGTGCTTAATCGTTGGTTAAGTAGGGGCCTGATACAGTGAATTCAGAATTTCTCTGAGGGCAAAAGCTGTATATTAAAAAATGCCCTGAGGTAAATAAAATTATTTCTCCTGGGCCTTTTAGCTGGTATATATGATTCCAGTGAATAAAACCACTAAAGTGATGATAAAGATTTGCTTTCCTTAGGTGATATTTTACATCAGTTGCTTTCATAGCCATTCATTAATTTTATATATTGCTTTTATTAAACTCATTTTCTTTTAAGTGATATTTTCAGTGCAATGTAGTGTGTTCTGAATATGTCAATGAGTGGGGGGGGTTGTTTGTTTTGGGGTTTTTTTAAGCACATAAATGACCTTTATTTTCTGTAAATGGGGTGATGGTTTTTCTGCTCGTGAAGATTCAGGGCCAGAAGTGCTGTGGCTGGAAGCCCTGTGTTTATGTCTGCAGGTCAGATATCACGCCAGTTCAGCATGTCGCTCTGTTTAACCTGGACTTAGAGGTAATCCACTGAATATTATGGCCAAGTCCTGGGGTCTGCTGAGCAGAGGTTAAGTGGGCTACGCGGTGATAAACTGCAGCATGGCTGTAGGACAGACTGACCGCTCTGTCTCCTGGAGATGAGGAGAGGCTAAGTTTGGTCTGCTTAGTGCTCATGACCATACTCCAAGTTTCGTTTCCACGGTATAACCATTTATATTCTGCCTTGCAACCCTCTCAAAACAGTCTGTTAAACTGATTTTGCTCCCAGCTGTATCGACCATGCCCACCTGCAGGTGTGACGCCTGTAAGCCAGCTCCAGCCTCATCTTGCCATCCTTACGCAGACCTCATCCTTCGGGGAAAAGCGATTGCGTAAGAGGGATGTCCAAAGATACGTCAGAGAGGATAAAACTTTAAACCCTGAATCTCCATTAGTGTTATCAGCTAGGGAATGTCTTTTGTTAGAATAAACTTCTCTTACGTACAAGTTATTTCATATTAGGATATAAGCTGGGTTTTTTTGTAGCACCTTTGCAGTTGCTGGTGTTCTCCCATTGGCTCACCCTGTTTACCTCCTCCTGTTTCCAGATCCCCAGACAGAGCAGGAGTTTTCCATATGAGAACTATTAGAACTGCCGTTTTCTCTAGAAGCTTCAATTTCTTCAGTGGAAATCAGCCTGGCTGCCCCACGCGATGGACCGCAGAGGCAGAGCAATGCAATGCAATACTCTCTCACAGAGTGGGGAGGCAGAAAGAAAAAGGAGCTTCAGACAATTTTGTCTCCTGAAAAGGTGGGGAAAAAGATTTCTATAGCAAACTGCTTTTAGTCTTGAGAACATTTCACTATATCAAGAGCTTCACCACTTGCAAGGTTCAGTGATTGTCACAGACATTTACAACCTGCGAGCAAGGAAACCGTCGCAGACGGAAGGTGGAAAAAAGTACAGATGCATAAATTTAGCGAATGTACATCTGCAGGTGCAACTGCAAAGCATGCTCCTCTGAAAGAAAAGAAAAAAAGTAGTCAGGAAGAAATATGGGTAGTATTAGTCTCTCATGATGGATGCGGTGACATCACCTTTCTAACACAATTGCTTTTTATTTCCCTTTAAGAGACTTTGGCTTGGCTGCCGATAGGAAAAATGAGATTTTTAGAAAAAAGACTGTGAAGACATTGTGATTAATCTTGAGGCAAATCTCAGACTTTTCTGAAGAAGTCTCTGTTAAGCAAGATCCTAATTTCATTATTTCCCCTCTTTTCCACATTTTCCCTTGGGATAGAGTCAGAAATTCCGAGCATCAAACAATGCCAGTCCCTTGGTTTTCCAGCTAAAGGGAGCAAGCAGGACTGCCCAGGGTGGATTAACTTTTATTCAGTTCTTGAGGAGTCACTGTGAGCATGAACTCCATTTAAGTAACACTGTCAGAGACTTAATTTATTATCTAATTGATAAGAAATATGGCATAGGAAGCCTAGACAATGAAAGCAACTTCTACAGGAAATATTTTACTAAGAGGAAGCTACATGAGAACGCACCGGGGGCAGAAAATTGAGTTACAAATTAAAAAGATAAAAAATATTTCTTCACATATAATAAAATTCTACTTCGTGGGTTTTTTTTTTTTTTTAATAGAACTCGGGAGGGCCTGGCAGCATTATTTATTTGTAGATGGTGAAAAAACGGGGGAGTGACTTAAGCAGAGAGGGCTGGCGAGGGAAATAAAAAGGGAGGTGGAAGCCAAAGGGGAAGGGAAAAGAGCTGGGAGGGGCTGGGGGAATTAGGGAATGAAGAAATAGGTGGAAAGTTGGAGAGTGGTTCGTAAAAGAGAGAGAGGGAGCACGAGGCAATGGCACTTCTGAGCTCTGGGGGTATCTTGAGGCATGAAAAGCTGGCAGATACTTCATGCTGGGCTCTCAGAGGCACGTCACCTGCCCGAGGGCAGAGCCCAGCACTATCAGGGATGCGTTTGTGCTTGCACAAAAGGTGTTTCTGCTGCAATGGTGGGTTGTTTGAATTTCACTTATGCATCTTTTTAGGAGTTTGAGATCATCTAATAGATGCTGCGCTATGGAAGTGTTACTGCTGAGTGCACGATGATTTCTCACTTCTGTACGTGCTTTGTAAGTGTAAGAAATCTGTTGCTAGATGAATTTCTGTTTCTTGCATGCTGTGACCAGGGAGAGGTTTGATTTACCAGCTGCTCTTTTGCAATTTGTCCTTTGCCATCGTTACCCCTGGGGATAACAGCACTTCCCTTCCCCTGCCCTCCTCCAAGAGGCAAATGTGGTAGCAAAAGCTACTCTAATTTAAGGTGGGCAGAACAAGATGTGATTTAAACTATCAAATATTCCATGCTTTTACAGTTTTGCCCTTGTAAACTGTAAACAGGAGGGGTGATTTCTCTGCAAAAGGCACAGGCAGTCACATCAGACCGTCCATCTCTGGTTTCCCTGCTCCTCTAGCTCTTCCCAACGCGTGCCTCCGCACAGACCCGCTGCCCTGTGCGTCCCTCCAGCCCACGCGCTGCAGCTCTCTCCTCAGCGTGAACCCTCAGCACGCGTTTAAAACAGTTCCTTCCTTTGCCCTGCAACTTCAATATTTACACTTGGCTTACGGAAATTAAGGCAAAAGCCTAAAATGAGGGAAAGAGAAAGGAAAGAGGAAAAAACCCCATCAAAGCCTTGACAAGTTGCCAAGGCAACTTCAGGAAGATGGTAGCCCAAGTTTGGAATTAAGCAGCAGGTATCAGGAAAGGTGCTGCAGGCTGGGGAGCGGGTAAGAGTGGTGAGCCAGCGTAAGGTCCAACAGCTTGCAATTAATTCCAAGTAGCTATAAATGAAATAAATGCGGGGGAAACTTGAAATGTTTTCTACCCTGTAGGTTTTTCAGCCTTCTTTAAAACAAAGACCCCCACCCTCAGTTTCAAGGCGAGTTTCCAAAACTAGCTTTTTCCCCCCTTGAATATACCTTTGCTCTATTCTGTATCTAATGCTATAAAATATGGAAGATAGTAATGTTTCTAATTAAGTTTTTGAAGCTCTATGCCAAAGCTCCCTCTCAGGAATGAGAGAATACAAATCAGTTGATGATTATTTCTAACAATGGTCAACCAATGGGTTTGAGAAATGCAGATCAAAAGGTTGATTCTCAAATATTTATTATAATAAGCTGAACAAGCAGCAGGCTGTAATTCATATGGTAGAATGAAATCCTTGCTAAATCATCACATCATAAAGAAAATTGCTTTTTTAATTTAATATTTCTCTTTCGGCTGTTTCTATAGAGACATGCTAATTTAGGAACTTAATTTATTATCTGGAAGAATATTATGCTAGATACAAGTTTTCCCCAAATCGCTTCCAAGTGAAACCAAAGGCTCACGTAAGAGAAGCATGTGAGCAAAAGTGCAAATTGCCTCCTTCATTATGGCATAATGGGAAATCGTGTAATGACACATCGTTCCTTCAGCAGCAAAGGAATGGATAACGATGCTCTTTGCTGCTAGTTTGGTCACCGAAACACTGTAAACGCAGCAGCGAAAAACCAGCAGCCTTTTTGCTAGAGATGTAGCATGGCAGTGTGGCAAAAAAATGTTTCTTCCCTGAGATAATGTTAGTCCTATCTAACAGTTGACCCAGCACGTGCTGAAAATTGATAACAACAACTAATCGCTTTGCTACAAATCTGCCGCTGGAGCCTCATTAGCTTTTCAACAGTTGGATGAAAACCTTTGGTATGCGTTTTCTCTATAATTTACCCAGCATGAGAGGGCTTAGGTCCGCAAACAGTAACGCAAAGAGGAAACATCTGCATCGTCAACAGGGACTAATGCCCCTTCCCAACCCTCGTCTCACTGGGATGCTGCGTGGCCACGTGCCAGCCCTGTTCCATCCTGGCTTGACAAGGGCCAGGACAAAGCACAGAGGGTTAGGAAGAGTCCAGCTCCTCAGGTTTACCCTGGCCCTCTCAGTCCCACATCTGTGCTCCTCAGCTACAGCACAGGTCTTGGTGTGAAGACCAGAACCTCCAGCTGGTTGTCCCAGATAATCAGTTAAGTCCTGCAAGGGTGTGAGGAGTGGGATTAGCCACTGATGAGGGATGCTAAATGGACACGCTGTAGATCCCAGGAGCACCTAATTTCCAAAAGCTGCCTGGTAAAGGACCAAAACTAGCGTGATGGCTTTGTGGTTTCTTCTGTGACCTCAAGCTATCACTTGGCTCTTTTCAGAAATATTTTATCGAAACCATCGCAAATAGAGGACAGCTTGACCAACTTGATTAGCTTTAGTTTGAGTGACCTGGTTTATGCCACGTTATTTTGTTCTGTGAATCAGTCTACATAAGAAGTGATCGTATATTACCATATGATACATATTTCATAAAGTGTGTGAATAAAAGGATGATAATTCAGTTCAGTTCAAATAGAGATGTCTCTCGATTAAGAAACTGCCAGCCAATTGCCATCTTTGTTGAATCACACAAATAAGTGATATCTTTATGTACTTTAAATGAGGTTTATGCAGAGCATAAACTATGTAACAGACTCTACATTAAAAAAAAAAAGGATGTTCTGAAAGACTAGCAATACTAACCAAAAAAATCCACTCCTTGTATCTATAATATACATGACATATAATTAAAAAATGTAGATATGAGAAAAGACTGTTGGTTCCTTGGTGCCATACTGGTATTTAGAAGTTTTCTTGCATGGTAAGGGAAAGCTAGCAGGTTGGGAAATGCCATGGAGATGCTACTGCAATCAGTGCAATTATTTTTACTTCCAGTCACCTGCAGCTGTACAGGCACTCACTCGGTGTTCAGGTTCCTGCATTTCCAGCGGTGTCAGGTGAGCAGCCCCGCGTGGAACTGTTTCATGCGGTCTGCTGCAGCCTTCACACTTTAGTGCTGCACAGTGGTTTCCCATGGCATCGCACATACCCCTAGCCCCGGTAAAACCCCTAACACTGCCTGTCTCAGACCAAGGAAATCTCATGTCCTCAGTCTCTCGTGCTTCTTACCCGATTCTGGACCCAGCTGGGAGCTCAGCTCTACAGGAAGCCCGGCATTATAATGGACAATGTCAAATGCTTTTAATGTTTTTTAAAATTTCCTTTTTTTTTTTTTTTCTTTTATGTTGCAGATATGCACCCTGATTTTATAAGGGAAGTGCTGCTCTTTTACTAGTTGCAGGTATTTCTGCAGCATGAAGGTATAAAGATGTACTTTGAGATCACCGTCTCATTACTTTACGACAACGAGTCATTACTTGCTGTTCTCAATTGATTTCCCTTTACAATAAAACATTTTGTTTAATTTCGCAGAGATTGATCCTCAGCTTACCAAAGGCTAAAAATTTGGGTTTTTCTCAAGGGTTTTTGTGTTCCCGGCCTGTGAGCCTGGAGGATATCGCTGTTACTCTCCCTTTGTGCTCTCCCCATGGGGCTCCACGCCAAAGACACCAGCTTCTGGCATGGAGACAAAAAAACCACCCCAAACTTGAATACAAATCATTTTTGCCCAGCAGTGCCTAGGAAGGTAACCGTTGTTGTCCTACACAACCCCCAGCTGCAGGGTTTGCTGTTGCTGTGTCCCCACATTTGTGTCTCCCTTGGGGTGATGCTGACCTCCATCCCTGCCCTCAAAGCTCACCACTGGCCGGCCTGCTGGGATTGCTTGTTTATTTATTTGTTATTATTTTTTATTGCTATGGCTTATCTGTAGAATTGTTTGGAACTTTTTTTTTAATGTATACTTTGGAATTCGTCAAACTATTGGTATTAGTTTCATCAATCTACAAATACAAGCATCCAGGGTAGTTGCCTAAAACACATATAGGACACTGGCGCATTATATGAGAGAAACATTTTGAAAACATCACAATAAAAGGATTATGTGCGTTCGATGTGTGGCTTTCAGCAGGCAGAAAGCCGTGTTGGTGGTCTGTTTCTTAAAGATAAGCTTGGGGCAGTAAATTTATTGCTAATGGTTTTATTTTCATTTTATGGCATGGTACTTGGATGCTATTAATTTAAAGAATTATGTGCTTTTCATAAGATAAATCTATAAAAAAGAAAATATTTCTTGGCTTCTTCTGGCTCAGAGGTGGAATGGTGGCTGTGGTCTGGGAAAATACTGTTCATCTGAGCCCTGGAGAAAAGGGTTGTCTTCCTACCACTTCTCTAGGAGTTAGGAAGGCAAGATTTTGGAATTTTTCTGAGAGGGAAGCTGAGAATTAGTTATTGTTCAAAGGGCTGTAAGTAACCAAGTCCCGTATTGGAGCTGCATCACTGATGGAGCTGCTCCTGAGTGGCACAAAAAAGGGTTGAGAAAATGCAGTAAATGCTCAGAAGAACTATTCAACTTAAGTTACTGAATATAAACATCTCAGCATTTTCACGTCCTTTGAAGGATTTGATATGATTTGATACTGGCATATGTAACTGCAAAATTAAGGACTTTTCAATGAATTATAATGAGTGCCTGTGTATTTATCAAATAGCTTTTCTATTTCTGAGCAACCTGTGACAAGTTACTTGAACTGATTGCATGGGATAATTTGGATTAGACGTTTGGGTATTTTTCTTTGGCTGTTTATCTAAGAATTGCCAGGTTCTTACTGTAGCACCAACTGATACTATTTTTATGACGCTTCTTTGGGGTGACATGAAGCATGAGGTCATTATGGAGAAGGTAAGGTCAAAATCGTTTTCTGGGGCTGCTAATTTTGTTGCTCAGCTTGAGGCTTTTTTAGGTCTTACCTGCTTTATCATTTTCACCAGTCTAAGTGCTGGTCCAGTAGATGCTTTTGAAAGTTTACAGGAGTGTACAGCAGTTCTGCAAATCTGGCTCGTGCCTCACCTTTGGCTGCTCAGAGTTGATGTTGCAATTAACAGTTAACTGTGAGATGCTGAGTTTAAGCGGTGAGCCCAGCATCAAAGAGAATTCTGCTCCAGGGCAGGATCAGGAGTTTATAGCAAAGGAAATGGCTTTTTATTTCACTAACACAAACACCCTCTCTTCTTGGGGTGCCCTGACGTGCTCACTGAATGCTGCTCCCTTGGACCAGGGTCGGTTATGCCACCCTTGCTCGCCCCAACACCGCCGGGCAGACGCTAAGGCAACTGTCTACTGGAGAAAACGGTGGTGTTTGGAGCATTAGAAATGCCTCAGTGGGTCAGATCGAAGGTCCAGAAGCATCCTGGTCATTACCACAAAGGTATTAAGCCTCCTTGCCTAAAGACATGATCAGCAGCTCTGAAAAAATGAGTGCATTTCTGTCAATTTGGTACCCATAAAGTTATGTTTGCTTGCTTGTTTTTTGTGGTGTGCTATTTCTAATACACTTCACAAAATCCACTTACACGTTTTACCACCCTAGCTTCTGGCCTTATCAGGAGAAAACAAAAAGGAAAATGCAGTGTTTCCCAGCATTTGCGCATTGCTCTTTCATGAAGTGGGAAGATCACAAGGTGATAAAAACATCTTCAAAGGGAACGGCAGATTTTAGCAATGAGCACTTCTCATGTGCCTCCAAACCACACATCAACCCTTTCTTATCAAGAGTGTAGCTACTGTGTGTGTGCGGGCACCAGCTGTAGACCAAATGTACTTGCGCTACTTCCCAGTGTAGAGCAGACTTAATGGAACAGCCAAGCACAGGAGGAGTGCAATTGATTTTCTGTGGTCTGAAGATACGGGGCAGTGGTTGGAGAAGCAATGCAATCCTTGCCTGAGGAAGGATTACTCAGTCTATGTTAGACTCAGATGAAAAAACAACAGTTGATCAGCATCAAATACAAGTTGAGCATAGAGATCTTGTAATTGCCATGTATTAAATATTTTTTATGATGTCCACAAGTGTTTCTAGAAAAAAAATAAAGAAAAAAAGTTGTGATGATTTAACAATGATAGTATATAGACTCTAGTGAGGTTTTCATTCAACCAAATAACTCTTTTCAGTGTAAGCAGGACAGGTCCCATACAACAATGAAGTCATTGGATCAAACACATCACACGACAGGGTTACATGGCAGTTTGCAAACAGGGTTTCTTGTTCTTGCAAATGCAGTAAGTCATGGTAGAGGCTTAACAAGTCTATGGTTTTGTCTGATAAGTTATTGATGAGTGGAGGAAAGGAAGAAGTGAATGGGTGAGTAGGCGCTAAAAGTGACTGAAAGAAACAGGGTGATAAAAGTAATATATCTACATGAACATGAGGAAGTGTGATCAGGATGGCTGATCAAATGATGGAAAGCACAGAAACGAAACTGGGGAAAGAAGATTGGAGGAAGAACCACATGACAGGGTTCGGAACACTTCAGGGGAAGAAGAGGATTTGAAAAAACATCAACCTAGCATGTGAGGCACATGGTGAGAAGAGCGGTCTGAGGTGGTCTGGAGGTAGGGGGTAGAGAAGCGATGGTGGAGCGGTGGATGTGGTTAATGGTGAGGTCCTTGGTGCCCCATGGAAAGCACCACCACCATGGTGGGAGGGTCCTGCTGTCTCATGCTGCTCCACCTGCTTCTTGCTAAACCCCTCAGTGCTTTCAAACCCTGCTCTTGGGGTTTGTTTTCCACACCACCAAGCAGTCTTCCTGCTCTCCTCCGGACTCTCCAAATGGTCCGCACGTTTGTTAAGTGCAGTCCCAAAAGCTGGACGCAGTAGTCGGTGCTGGGATTTCCACCCCCAGAGCGTGGGCATCCACCTCCTGCGCAGAGCTCCAGAGACCCTTGATGAATCCCACTTCACGCAAAGTAAGTAATTTTGTTCACCAAAGCTTGAATTAGCTTCTTTGTGACATTGCTATTGCCATCTTCAATATTTCAGTAGACCCGTTAGCACAGACTAAAATTAATCAAAGATATTTGTGCTTCCTTTTCTGCTATAATTTCTACTGTATTTCTATATCAAGGACAATTTTATCATTTGTGATCAATTGTATTTGAGTAGTATTGAAGAGGAAAACATGGTGCTTGGGCTCTCGCAGATGAGTTTCCAACACTAAGCCTATGAACTAAATATTTTTCTGTCACGGCAAACCACTTAAAGCTGCTGTATTTTATTAGAATGGACTAAAAAAAAAACCTGCTGATAAAGTTTTTGTATCACTTTAACTGGTCTTAAAATCGCATTTTGATTTTTTTTTTTTCAGCATCATAAAAATGATCTTTTATTTGGAAGTAATTACATATTGACTGCTGATGTGCATTCACTGCTGAATGTATTTTGAGAAAGATGCAGTTTTATTAAAAGTGGGGAAAGTAAGTGCAACAAGCTTGGTGGAAGCTTTGCTTTATACAGCCAGCTTCCGCAGGAAGGGATGGCAGATCTTGGTTTAGGACTAGGAAAACATAACTTCTCATTTATTTTTCTGAACTATTATTTATGCAAACAAAGCCAAATATTGTTTTGCAGAAAGGCAGTATTCAGTGTCCTGAAAACATCCCTTAGTGTTTAAGGACTGACCATAAATGAGACATTTTTGCAGACTTTTGTCGCGTGTTTTGGTTGCCTGGGATGAATATGAGCAGTCAGTCTCCAGGGAAGCTTTTCTGTCACCGTGGCCGCTCCGGTAATTCTGCAGAAATGCGTGTGGCTGTGGGGAGCAGCCTCCCTGAAGCTGTTTTCTTTTACCGCAGTTTGCTCTGCAGCTCTGTCATCCTTTGCTGAACGTGCTCTGGGATATTAATATTCCAACTATTAAACCATTAAAGTCTACCAGTGAGTTAATTACATTAGAGGTTACTTTTAAAACCTGCCAGTGATTCTCTCCAGAGGACTCTCCTGGGGAGCCGCATTTCAAAGGCGCCGTTCCTCAGCATCCCCTCTCACGAGAGAGTTCCTCGACTAAACTGAGAGCAAAGAGGATTGAATGTTTTCAGCACTTCTTTAAATTGATGTCTCTAAAAGTAGCTCTGGTGCCAGGTACTTGAAAAAAACGCAGAGATGCTGGAGATGAAATCTGAATAACTAATTTTAGCTGATGTTCAGGTTTCGGCTTTGCGGGGTCCTTAAGCACACATTGCCTCTCGCCAACTTAAACATGATTTTCTCATGTGGCTGGCAACAGTGAGCGCTGTGTCAGCACGGCAGCAGTGCTGTAGTTCTCAATACGCGGACTCAAAGCGGTACCAGAATAGCCAAGAGGCAGGACCCCCCCTGTTGCTTCCTTTGCATGACTCTGCAGCCCGGCTTCGTCCCCTCTGCCCCCCGGCAAAGCGCCCACGCGTGTGCCCAGCTTGCTGGGGCGGGCATGCATTGCACAGACGCCGTTTGCAGGGCCTGCGTTAGAAACACGGGTGGCGGTAGGGTCGGGTGAATCGAAATAGCTTCTGACTCGGCGTCTTCCCAAAACCCAGTCTGGATTGAACTATTTTAAAAAAAAATATATACAGCTTTTGAGGTTTTTTTTCTTCCAAAGAAGGTAGTGAGTGGGTAGTGAAGCTCCTCTGGTTGTTCTTGCTGAATAGAGAAATGAAGACCACCCAGCCTAATTCCAGACAAATAATGAACCCCTTCATTTCTTGTATAAGCCATAGTTAGCCCATGCAGGTCACTGATACCAACATTACTGAATCCAAGGATTTAAAGGAATTTGAAACGGATTAAATATTTATATGGGTAATAAGAATATTCAGTTATTCATTAAGCAGGGTGAATATACCAAAGGGCCCCAAAATACTTTTGTTTCGGAGTAGAAACATGCCACTGAAGGCGGAAATTAGGAAGATTTTTGCTGTGATCTATTGAATGTTTGTCCACGGTAGGGTTTTGTTCTCCAGAACCAGCAAAGGTGGGAGATGCTCACAGGGGAGCAGCACATCAACTTGGTACAGCCTGCAGGCGAGCTGCACAAACACCAAAATAGATGCACAGTTGTCCGAATATCTCGGAGAGCCAGGCCATTCCAGGCAGGAGTAGTTTGTAATCAGGAATGCATTTATTACTTTTTCTGCTCCTATGAAATCAGGAGGTTTGGAGATAGTTGGTTTGATCAGCGCTGCATCCTGCTGCATAAAAGACCTTTTATGGGAAAGGGGAAATTATCTATGGAAAGCTTGAGAGCAAACCTCAGTCACCTCCAGTCGTCATAAAACCCAAGCAAAGTGTTTGTACAGAGACTGGAAAGGACTCTTGTATAGATATGATAGTCCATGAAGAGCTAACTGAAAAAAAGAATATACATCAAATATCACGATGTATTTAAACTAACAGGCAAGCCTTTTTACCTAATTGATTAATTATGAAGTGGCAGGCTGCACTGGGTAAATTAATTATGGAGAAGGAAAGACAGAAGAAAGTGAAATACTGTCGCTGTTGTAGCAGTATTAATTGTTCTCCATCTGTCTGTGGAAACGAAAGTGAAATGGGAGAGACCACGTCTCCTGGAACAAAAAATGAGAGCTCAAAAGCTTGGTTGTTAATATTAGAAATAACCCTTAAAATTTTGAAGGTTCCCTGAAGTTCAGAAAACACGCTACTGCTAATAAGGAATAAAAACCAGATTTGAAGCAAGGCAAAATGGTAAAGCCATAATTCCCTAGGATTTTGGTAGGTGAGGGAAGTTTCCCCAGAGGGGACAGCGTTAGCCCAGCTCTGCGACGGCCGTTAGCCCCTCGGGCTCCTCCCGGGAGGGGCCTGGAGCCTGCGAGGAGCGATGCTCCGCAGAGCTGGCTCCCCATGGCCAGCTTCCCTCGGGCTCCCAGGGCTGGCAAACAGGTCCTTTCCCCTTGGATCTACGAAGTATAATATTCAAAATGGGAGCAAAACTTAAATTCATAACTGGCTTAGGCACCAATAGAATTTGCATTCATACTTAATTAAAAAATAAAAGTATAAAAGTCTTTTTATCTTGCTAAGGGACGTGGTTCAGAAGCTCACTGAGATAACTCAGCGTTAGTTTTGTTAACTTTTTCACTGTTGACCAAAATGTAAAAAGAAAAAAAGGATGAGATTTATTGGCTGTATAATGCCTTAATCAGATAGCCTCATTAACAGAGATTATCCTGTTTCTTCCTAATTGCCTACATTCATTTAAATGGTGTGCCTTTAGAGACAGAAATTTTATTTAATCTGAGTACTGAGGGGCAAAGCCCTGACTGAAATGAAACTGTGTTTAATCTTCTCTTTTATCATGAAGGCATTATGAGTAGATGGAGTTTGGGGTGTGGATACAGCTTGTGGTAAAAAGTAGATCACAACTTGTTCACAATTTCTTTTGTTCCCGTGCTATGAGAATGTGCTTTTTAAAACCACGAAGCAGCTCCGCATGGTGTTCAGCAGCCATGCCTCCTCGGCATGTGCGGAGAGTGCGGCTCTCATTCAAGGTGATTTGGGGATGCTCCTGCTTTTTTACTGGCCCTGAGGGCTAAATTTGCAAAGGGGGTTACTAATTTGGAATTTCCAAATGTGTACTTCATTTCCAATTTTTTTACCTAGAACTCATAGGGAGCTAAAGGCAGTCTTTAGTTATAGAATCATAGAATCATTTAGGTTGGAAAAGACTCTTAAGATCATTGAGTCCAACCGTTATCCTTGGGAATGCAATTATTGCATGGGAATCCAACATTTCAGTTGGTGCTAGACCCCTTGTTACCTTTTGGGTCCCTGTCTTGATTTCCCACAGCTGTTCAGAACCGCTAGTGATCCATGCTTGTCATCTTGAAAAATCCTCAAAATAAATCTTCCGATTACGGAGATTTACAAGAACACACCTGTAGATTTTTTTTTTCTTTCCCTCAGATCTTTGATATCACTCCTGCTCTTACTCTTTAATCATTCTTTTTAACTCTGAGCACCCTCTTTCTAACAGTGAGGCAATTCTGAAAATCCCAGGTCCTTGTTGATGGTGCTGGTATTTAAGCCCTGTGTTGGAGGAGAAGGGGCCTGGGAAGTTTCCCTGGGACTTGAGGAGCCACTGCAGGGTGCCTGCAGGCATGGGTGTGGGTCAAAGAGCCTTTCTCTCCTACTAGATTCAAGGAGAAAAATTAAAACGCAAATTTTAAAATAAGTTATGGACTTTTACTGGCTGATGGTTGTATCTATATACCTAGCAGAGAGCTGCTTAGCAAAAAGTCTAAAACTGTATTCCAGGTTTCCCTTTTGCTGATATTTGCACACAGATCATATATAGTCTTTCCTAAGTAGCATAGCAAGGCAATCTAAACAGCATCTAAAAAGATTAAATTTGGGGTTTGTATTCAAGAAAAAACCCTTTATCTGAGATATATTTCCTGGTCTCATAATTTCATGACAAAGCCATTTGTGCTATGAGTAAAAACTTGCAAGTGCTCCACGTGATGGAGACAGTAAGAGAAAAAATTGAACAATAAAAGAACTTAGAACGAAAACAGCCAGGAGGCAAGAAAGATGCAGATGTGCTCCCCAGCTGTGTTAATTTACAAACTGGCCATTAGCCTCTGGCCCACTATTCCACAGCAATCACCAGAATATAAAAGTCAGAAAATGGTTTTTCTTCAGGTATGAAAGGAGATGCAAGGCATTTATGCTTCTGAAGTGAGCTAAGGAAACAACTACATTCCCCAGCAAGTGCAAGTCGGCTATGTTTCAGTGATAGCGATTGTGCAGAGCTAATTTGTCCATTAGAGTCTGGTGCTTTGCCTTTAATACGTACAAAATAGAAGCCTGAAGTCCTCTGGCGCATCCTCTTAGTGCAGGATCTAGTGTTCTGCCCCTTCACCTGGGTGCTACCGTGGGGTACTTTGACCTAAATCTCTGCATTCAGGAAAGGAATTATCAGTTATGTAAACTAATACATACACGTTGCTATTTAAAAAGAAATAAAAATTCTGCATTGTAATGTTCATGATCTCCAGAAGAATGTCAGAAGAGATTATGGCCCAACTTGCTATACGCTAGTCTTCCAGTTTCTGCAGTTACACAGAGGGGAATGATTGAAAGAAAGAGAGGAGAAAATATGAAAACCCTCTATGACTCATAGGACAAAAAAAAAAAAAATCTTAACCAGCCCTGATGGCTGTAGTTTTAATTCTCTTTTGGACAGAGATGCCGTATGAAAAAGATGCATGTTGGTTAAAGGCAAGGAGTTGTGATATAAACAGCTGTGCAGATGACTGATGTCATCTACCTGGACTTGTGCAAAGCATTTGACACTGTCCCAGATGACATCCTTGACTCTAAATTGGAGACACATGGATTCAATGGGTGGACCACTCGGTGGACAAGGAATTGCTTGGATGGTCACGCTCAAAGAGTTGTAGTCAATGGCTCGATGTCCAAGTGGAGGCCAGTGACGAGTGGCATTCCTCAGGGGTCGGTATTGGGACTGGTGCTGTTGAACATCTTTGTCAGTGACATGGACAGTGGGATTGAGTGCACCCTCAGCAAGTTTGCCGATGACACCAAGCTGTGTGGTGCGGTCAACACACTGGAGGGAAGGGATGCCGTCCAGAGGGACCTTGACAGGCTTGAGAGGTGGGCCCATGCGAACCTCATGAAGTTCAGCAAGGCCAAGTGCAAAGTCCTGCACATGGGTCAGGGCAATCCCAAGCACAAATGCAAGCTAGGTGGAGAATGGATTGAGAGCAGCCCTGAGGAGAAGGACTTAGGGGTGTTGGTTGATGAGAAGCTCAACATGACCTGGCAATGTGTGCTTGCAGCCCAGAAAGCCAACTGTATCCTGGGCTGCATCAAAAGAACCTGACCAGCAGTCAAGGGAGGGGATTCTCCCCCTCTACTCTGCTCTCAGGAGACCCCACCTGCAGTACTGCATCCAGCTCTGGGGCCCCCAACATAAGAAGGACATGGACCTGTTGGAGCGAGTCCAGAGGAGGGCCATGAAGATGATCAGAGGGCTGGAGCACCTCTCCTATGAAGACAGGCTGGGAGAGCTGGGGTTGTTCAGCCTGGGGAAGAGAAGGCTCTGGGGACACCTTCTAGCAGCCTTGCAGTACCTGAAGGGGCCTCCAAGCAAGCTGGAGAGGGACTCTTTACAGGGGCATGTAGTGATAGGACAAGGGGTAATGGCTTTAAACTGGGAGAGGGGAGATTTAGATTAGATACAAGGAAGAAATTCTTCCCTGTGAGGGTGGCGAGGCACTGGCACGGGTTGCCCGGAGAAGCTGTGGATGCCCCATCCCTGGCAGTGTTCAAGGCCAGGCTGGATGGGGCTTTGAGCAACCTGGTCTGGTGGAAGGTGTCCCTGCCCATGGCAGGGGGGTTGGAACTGGATGATCTGTCAGGTCCCTTCCTACCCAAACCATTCTGTGATCCTATGATTCCCTTAAAATCATAATTCTTCTAAACGTTGCAATGCATTTCATTTCTAAACAGTGCTGCTGTGTTTAATATGTTCACCCTAAGTGGTTTTCTTGGGGCATGTGTGTGCATCTGAAGTTTGGTATCCCTTTTTAGCATGGCTGTGTTCAACGTTACAGCAAATAGCATAGTTCAAAAGGGACTGAAAAGCCCAGTCTGCAATTTCTCTCTGCAGTGGCTGAACAGGAGTTTTTCATTTCATACATCATTTACAACTTGCTGCAGTGATTCTACAAAGTCAGTACACATCCTCCAGACAAAGTGAAGAGCAGAAGTAAATAGGTTTTTTTTTTGTTGAGATCACTGTTGTCATCATTATGCGTGTTTGGCACCAACTTTATTTTACTATATCTCGCCAAATTGCCCAGAGCACTGTTTGGCACCTGGATATAGAATTCAGCTAATTTAGTTTCTAAAGTCAGTCTTGTAATTGCATCTTTTCCTATCGCGTGTGTACGTACTGTCAGCCTGCCCTGAAGGGCTGGGGGGGGCTGGCAGGTCCGTCTGTCCGAAGCCACTTGTCTCCCACCTCATATGTGCACAGCTAAACCTGCTTCTTTCTAATGCGCCTTCCCTCCCCTCCTGTTTCAGCTTGACCATCTCCCCTTCCTTGGAGGGACGCTGGTTCCTGCCTTCTCCCCCTTTTTGCACAGGGTGCTGTAAGGCAGTAGGGCCATTAACAACTTTACAGGTTTTGTTTTACTGACTTTGGAGGCAGTGAGAAAACTGGAGAAAATTCCTGGGTTTACTTGTGATGAAGTTTTCTTCAAAAACTATTCATCCTTCTAAAACCCCACTTGAGATTTGTTTAGCAGCTGTGTCTCTTTGTAGTGAACTTTCAGCAAACTCAGTCTTAAAGCACCTAAAATAGGTGCTGTAATATTTTGCTACCATTAATTTGTATGTTGGAACGACAGAGCTTGAAGGCTGTCTATGTTTGGAGCTTTGGTTTAGGAGATTTCAATAATTATGAAGGTACAATGCTTGACAACCCATCTTAACCTTTGATTTGCAAAATGAGTCTGGATGTTTTAAAAGAAGAATTGTGTCTTAAGGTTTTCTCTTGACAGTGGCAAGAGAAAGAAGCAGTGTCCATCTCTTGGTGTCTCAGAACCGCTTTTGCTCAATGGAGACTGAAGGAAAAATAATACTGTATACAGTTTCAATAATTTTAAAATTGAAGGTATTGCCATCCTCCTTGCTGTTGCAGGCCTGTGCTCCTCTGTGTCCCCCCCGGCTCGTGACTGTTTTTTCCCTGCTCCCGGCAGCGCCTTTGGTTTCTTCTTTCTTGTTATTGGGAAGATCAGAGTCCGTCAGTTCTCAGATGAAACAGCATTATTATTATTAACACCTACTCTGGCTCCATTCAACACATCTAGATACCGTGCACTGTCAAATTATACAGATTTTAATAAGTTGGCCAGTTTTCAGCATTCCATTCATCAGATTTAATTGAACTTTAACTTCAGTCATTTAAGACTTGATCATTACTTTCAGGGCATGTTAAAGTGGGTAGTAATTATATCTATATAGTATAATATAAGAATCCTGATGGGTTTTTAAGACACTTTCCCAGTTCCTCCACTTTAATTAAAGAATTACTTTAAAACTATCTAAGAGACTATTATTTTTGAATGGTGATTTAGTATTTTGACCCTTCATGCAAGCAATAAATTATTTGGAAGGCAAATATTTGCAGGTAAGCAGGGAAGTGAAGCAGGTTGAATGACTGTTCAGAAATGGAGGAGAAATTAAAAGAATTGTGAACTGATTGCAGTGAAATTGTCTGCCTGATTGCCTTTCTTCTGTGTGGCTGAGAACTGCAATAAAACTGGGAATGCAGCAAAGATTAATGATTTTGCAATGTTAGCTTTCTTGTAGAAGTGGATGAGTCCTTGGACAGACAGACTTATTCATGTTTTCATCTGAGGAGAACTTTACTGAAAGGGTATCTACCGAAGGGGCGGAAATTAATAAAGCTGTAACATAGCCAATAAAACAAAAGCCAAGTCTGGTCTGAGTCTAGCCGTGGCTGCGGCACGTATAGAGGTACCAAAACCGCTGTCAGCCGCGCTGGTTTAGCTTGATGCTTGGTAGATATGGGTCTTACTCCAAGTTATCTTGAACCCATCCTTGCAGACTGGCGTGGGTTTGCTGCCAGCAAACTTCCACTAGCTCCATCCAGGAATGTGCTGGGGTCCCATTTTGTACTGGACACTTAGAAAACTACTGGGACCTGGCAATGTCTGCCTTGTGGGACTGGGCTGCGTGCTGTCCTGCTGCGTCCAGGCCTTATCTAACTGAGGAGGTAGGGATGGGTATATAGGGACCTACACCACGTCAGTTAGCCGTAGTTGACCACGGTATTTTCCTATTTTTCTGTCTTCACAATACTTGTTCAAATTAATCTGAAGCCCAAATGATTTGCAAATTTGAAAATTTGGGTGAGGTTTGGAACAATTTAGAGTAGGAGAACAGAGCGAATAAATCAAAAGATTGCAGTATCTCAGTGTTTCCACGATCTTTCAACCCTGGCGGCACTCAATAGACTGCATTAAAACTGGGATGACGATGATGGTATTGTAGACTGCATTATTTATTCACGGGCTAGCAAACCCAGGCTTATTTATTGAGTTCATAGGCCATTAATTTATGATCATTCCAAGAATATAACCAGAATTAGCATTAAAGTGAATTTTGCAGCCTGTGTAAGAAAACACATTCATTGCTAAAGTTTAATAGAAAGTTTCCTACTGAACAAATAAATTTCCACTGCTAATTAAATGTTATATGCAGAATTTTAAGATAGATCTACGCTGATTCTAATGTTGGAATAAGGGTTTAAAAATAATACATTTCCAACAAAATCCTATACTTCTATTTCATATCAGATCAGATTATAGAAGTAGTAGAAGCACTAAAAGTTGTGATAATATTTGTTAAGTGTTGTCAAAACTTGGGCAATTTTGAAATAGACTTTAATCATACATGTTGGCCTGTGAGATCCAGGGGATATGTGAGTAGCAGACAGTGCATTAGCTGCAAAAAATGTGTGTTTGGTTTTTAAATCTACTATCTTTTTCTTTGGAAAACAAAACACAAAAGTCTGCATGTTCAGATTTGTCTCCCCTTTTTGTATCTCAGGGATCAATGAATGCCTCAGAAGTGGGAGAATTTGTCCAATGTAGTTATTTCCCTTCATTTGTAAAAGCTAATCTGGAGAAAATTCAATGATCAGAAAACTTTTTCAAAGCTTTCTTAGAAAAAAGGGGGTTTTATGTGTTTGTTTGGGAGGCTATCTGTATGATAAAATGTATTTTATTCATCTTCCATCTGGATTAGAAATGCAGATGTTAAAGTGTTTGGATTTATTGGATTTTAACAAACCCAAGAACTGAGGAGAACACTGAATAAAGGATGTGCAGAATAATAGTAGATTATATCATCTTTCCATTTCATTGCCTTGAAAAAGAAGGACCTCTTTTCCTTTATTTCCTAGTCTTCTGTTCTACTCTTTACATACAATAAGTAGAAACCTTACCTTGCCTTCAGGCTTGACCATTTTGGTTCCTGGAACATTACTGGTTGTCAGAATGATTTTAGGCTTTTTAGCTTCATTTGGTCTTAAAATCGTTACGTAATATCTGGCTTTTGGGGGAAATTATGGAATGGACATATGGCCCTCCTGCTGGGATGAATGACACACACTAGGAATACTTCAGGAAATGGAAGAAAATAGAGTATTTATTTCTGGTTTTAATCTATATAAATTTATCACGAAGTTATATTTGGGAAAGTGGTGTTTTGTCAACCTAAGTGATAAAACAGACAAGAGGAAAAATATTTTTGTTTTGTATTGAATACCTTCACTACGTCTCCTAACTCTGCTCTCTCCAAAGTCCTACATTTAATCCCAACTTTTGCAATTTTTCTTAAAGACATGAACTGTGATGACTGCTGAATTTTGAAGCTGTCTCTACCACAGAGAACTCTGTGTTCAGCTGAATTTCTAGCAAATAATAGAGACCAACATTACCATTAAACCATCCTTATATTAATTATTTTAACATATGTGATAAATAGGCTAAGAACCACGACTCATTATCAGTTTTTCATGTAAATCAACTACCTCATCACTGAAAAAGTCAAATATCTTTTGTCTGTGTCACATCTCAAAAAGCAGAATGGAGCCATGAGTTTCTTGTGACGAATGACAGCATTTGCTATTAACCATATTTAAAATTAGCAGCCCCCAAAATTTTAGGATTAGCTTCCATAAGGTCACAGAACTGTTGAAGGGGGAATCTTAATAAGTGTATCGCTACGGGTCTGGAAAACAACGTGATGCAGAGCTTGCTAACGTGTTTGAATGGATGATCCCAAGAGTATTTAAATAGGCATTTATGAGCAAAGAGAATCAGAAGAAATAAATTATGCAGCTTTTCCGGTAGTGCTCATTTGCAGTAAGTGTGCATTGGCACTGGCATGAAAAAACTGATATGCTGTAATGCAAAGAAACACTGAAGAAAACGGGCTGCATGAGGCACTTATCACCCGTTCGTACCCTGGCTGTTTGAGATATAATTTACATGTCCTGCTCTCTGCATTGATTTGTTAGGAGGAAAGTTATAATCATGAAGAACCCACAGTTCCTCTTCGCCGAAAAGAAAATTAATCAAGTAAAATCTTGATTGCTTAAGTGAGTAACAGCTTTTCTTAATATCTGAAACAATGAAGAATACAGGTTTTGAACAGTTTTACTGTTTTAAATTAATAACTTCACATCTGCTTAAAAAGATAACACTGTCCTGAATAAAGCATGACTTTCTAGCTTTGTATAATGACTCTTTTTCAGATGATATTAGAAAGCCATAGAATATGAGATGAACCTTAATTAATATTCTTTCAATTACAATATATTTCACTGTCATATTCTTCTAATATTCATGAACTAGTGAGGAGCTGGTTATAAATCTAATGACTAGGAAACTAAAAGAAAATGAGAGTGCAACTCCATCTCTCCTAGAGAAGACACCTATTTGGTTCCTACCTTCCATGTATTATTCAAATCTTTGCGTTTGAAAGTGTAGACAGTAACCCAAATCTTGCCATGACTTATATGCAGAAAATACATAACTATTAAAATTTCATTGAAAGTTCATTTCGGTTTTGTTCAAGTTTCTTGATGGGAAACATAGCCTTGTGTGGTTTATGTTCTGGGACAGTATACAGCTGGTTTCGGCCGTTTCTTTTCGAAGTTGCTGTAATGACTGTGTGTTATAGCAGCTTCAGTGATGACGTTTTTTAAGCTCTTTTAGAAGCAGAGCTTAGGTTGCTAATACGGCCAGGGGCAGGAGCAGGAGAGCTGGAGGTATCGGGCTGTGGTGTTTGCTGTCAGATAATGTTCTTGCTTGTTTAAATTGAAAAAAGAAGTCATAAAAACAGTAGAAGTAGTTTTTACCCAGCACGTTGGAAGGGATCAGTGCCACGCGCTCTCCCTTTTGAGGTGTGCTCCTGGTAATTTAGGTTTTGTGTGTGTGTAACCTGTTAACCTCCAGTCATGATGCCTTACCCACCATCTCTGTTTGAGCCTGTTCTGAGTAGCTTGCAGCTGGTTATGGTGGAACCCAGAACAGGCCAGGCTTGATCCTGAAGTGAGAGATGGATTACTGGGTTTGAGACAGTCAAAGAAAGCTTTGCTTTAGACAGTGGGCAGGATGAAAAAAAAAAAAATTTTCTCAGAACATTGCCACAGTGACTTAGCAAGACATAAATTTGATTTTTACTATGTTTTTTTCCCTACCCGAGGCCAGTTGCATTTAGTCAGCGTAGCTGGCTCCGTATGGCCCGTATTCAGGTTACTGACCTCAGACCGCGCTGGGGGGCCGTTGGAGCCCGGTGCTGCCGGCTGACTCCTCGCCACCGTCCCTGCCAGCCCCCGGTGGGTGCAATGCTTCTTTTGGGATAGCTCACAGGATAATAGCCATTTCCCTGGAAAGGCTGCTCACGCATAAGCATGTTCGCGGGTTGATGCATTTGAGATAAAAAGCACATTTAATAAAAGTTGGCAAAGCAAACAACAATATATACAGTTTCTGTAATTAGAAAGCAGCTTTCCTTTGCTATGGCGTTTGAGATCTAATATGGGCCAGTGCAGTCATAAAAAAGAATGACTTCTGAAAATCAGCTGCATTGTGAGTAAAAAATAAACATTTTTAACAATAAATAAATCAAAAATCATGTCCACAGCTTCTGCAGTTTAGAAATAACAGCTGACAAAGGAAATAAAAGCTTGATAGTAACATGTAAGTGTGAAAGAAACCCCTTTTCAGTTGACCTACTCTGGAAGTCATTAACTAGCAATGTGCTGACAACACAGGAAAGATAACCTCACAGAGACTTTTATTTGTTTTCCTACTGAGCTTCAAGAAACGTCAGAGTCAGTTTAGGAATTTAATGCAACAATTATATAGCATATCCTTAATTATTTCATATTGCGTTATTTGGGTGTTGTTTGTTGACTAGTTCACAAAATGTAGAACTCACTGTTCACTTCAAACATTAAGTGCCAACAATTTCATAACGCCAAATGATCCTACTTGTAATTTAAGATCAAACCAATTACCATGCTCCTGAGGTAACGGGATTCTTGATATTGTTAAGAGACACCATAGTCTAAATTGTGTCCTCACTTCCAAATTTGCTTAAATAGTCTGTTCTTAGAACTACCACATGCAAAAAACTACTTTCTCAGCACAGATTGCCTAACGCTGTGACTAAAGCAGCACCATCTGCCATTGCCTGGACTGGCAAGCAGCAGTCGATACCTGCTCCAGGTGGACGGTGATGGGCTTTGATGGAGCTGAAGTGATGCGAGAAAGTGGAAGCTGATTCATTATCTATATATATATATATAGAGAGAGAGATAACCTTTTAGGTGGCACATTTTAGCTATGTCTATTTATGAGGAGGACAACAAATAGTAAAAACCACTGCTATTTATTTGTAGTTTTGGGACAACCCCGTAATGACGGGAGCATGAGAGAGTGATGCTGCATCATCTCAAGGTGATACAAACAAGACGGGCAATTCCCTTCCCTCTGGCCACTTTGTAATAAAGCTAGCTGTGCGTTACCTAGAATAAATCACCTTTTTTATCAAGAAGGGAATATTTTTGACCAAAGGAAACACTGAACTCCTCAAGTCAGTTTTATGTAGTTTTGTTTTTAATAAAAGTGTCTCTAACCCTTTTTAGGATTAAAGTACATTGTACTTGAGCACTTGGGGGCTCAGACCTTCAACATCCAGTGTGTTACATCTTTCATAAGTCAGTGATGATGGGGTTTGGGTAAAATTCTCATATAATTTATTACTATTTCCAGTGTTCCAGTTATTAAAAGGCATGATTAGATTAATTCTAGCACTCTCTCTACCCCTTCCAAAGACAGACAACGTTAAATTTGATAAGGTCTAAGTCCAAGATGCAACTAGACAATAATAGATGATCTTATCTAGGCTCCCTTTCCCACAAAAGGTTGGACCAGATGATCTTTCGAGGTCCCTTCCAACCCGGGCTGTTCTGTGATTCTGTGAAGGTCGCAGTGTGTCCAGGCGTCTCCGGTGCATCAGCTGTCTGTACAGAGCTGTTCTCAAAAGGCATTCTGAATAAAAAAAGCAGCCAAACACAAACATACAAAGAGTACTCAAGTAAATAAAGTACTCTAATATTTTTAAAACCACGCCTGGGTTTAAAAGTGCCTGCCACACAGACACACTCGTTGTCAGAAAAGAAATAATCCCGTTAAACTCAGCAGTCACTGCAACCAAATCCCACGGGTAACGCTCCCGCAGAAGACGGGTGGTGCTGGGAGACTGAGCAAGGGACGTGTGTGGGAGCGAGGGTCTGAGGCCATGCTGCCCAAAAAAGTGCCCTCTACTTTTTGCAATTTTTTTTCCTTAATGCTCATGGTCATGCAAGCTTTAAAAAGGGGAAAAAATACACCTGGACATCATAGCAATAATATCTGATACCGCTTTTTCTTCTGTGCTCAGGTCCACGTTCCGTGCTGCTTGACCTCATGGCAACGGTTCCCAGGAGAGCCTTCTCAAACACGAGGGAACCCAGGCTTTGTCAGGGTTACCCCATTTTGGGCTCTCAGGGCTTGGCTGACAGGTGAGAGCACAGAGGAGCTGCTGCTGCGCTCCCAGGGGGAGGGACACGACAGGCCCTCTGCACACCCCTTGAATTCCAAATGTGTTTCCTCCTCAGTTTGAAATAACCCGCATTTACTGATTTTAATTTTTTATTTTTGAAAAAAGCTTATTTTTCCAACTCAGAGGGGTGAGCCAAAAAATAGCTTTCCCAGAGGAATGAGCCAAAATATCTCTCTTCTGTACGCCTAAAGTGAATTCTTCTACTGTCATAACTTGTGCTGCAATAAGCATATTTTCCTCCTTTGTTAGGATTTGTAATTACTGTTAAAGAATATGGTTAAGATGATTATGCCAGGCAATATAAAGCAGTTAGCAATAAAGAAAAATAGTTTGCTTATTTCAATATAATACTTTAAAAAGTTTTATAATATTTTTTTAAAATGTAATTTAAAATATGTTTACATGCTGTGATGCTATTTCTTTCATTTGAAGATAAAAAAATGTTTTTAAAATGTTATGTTTATTCCAGCTGTCCTCCCCCCTGCCAAAAAACCCAACCAGACAGTGGTTTGTCTCTTTTCATGTCGAAGTTTGCTAACTTGGAAGTGATCTTTGATCTTTTATTGAAGATATGAACATTTACTTGCTACAAAGCTAGCTGATTTAACTGTTATACATTCCCTACAACTTTTATTATCTACAGAGCTGGGCATTCAGTGAAGAAAGGCACTTAGGCAAAGGAGACCTTTTTGCTAGAGACAGTTCTTTAATTTGTTTTCCTATGTGAAAGTCGCCACTGAACACACCGTGTGTTGCAAGGATGTCAGCGATGACATAATGCCCTACCTCCGGTAAATTGTAAATTAAACCTCTGAAATCCACTGGCTCCCAGTGACACAGATATCGGTGTTTCGTAATTGCAGTACAAATTGCTTTCCAAGGAGATCGTGTTAAGCTCTTGATTTCTTCCATGACATTCCTGAAGAGGTGAAGTACTTTATACTTATCATTAAAACCCAGCGATCTATACAAATCACTTCCCAGTGTGGCACTCACCCTGTTACTCCAAGACAGATAACCGGCGCATCCCGGCTGAGCTTCAGCTTGCATCTGGTTGACAGATAAGAAATTTCATTGGACAGGTTTCCGCTGTGATAGACAGAAGTAATATCTCCGGCAGCAGGAGTACTCTGCCACTTCAGTCTCTATAAAGTTAACACTTTTGGAGTAAACAGTTTTTATGCAAAAGGAGATTTATGGAACAGCTCGGGAAATACTCCACCACACTGCTCCCGTACGGAGTTAACGTCTCAGGTGCAGGCAGAAAGCCACCGCAGATTAGCTGATGCTTAAACACTGACCCAGAAACATAGATGTGACCTGGAATTGTTTGGCTGAACTTTTAGGGAGGGAAGCTGATTAATTCCAAATCAGAGTTTTCATAGGGAAAGTTCCGTATTGGTAAAATTGTCCACCTGTATTTGGCAGAGGAGGGGAGGGCAGCTCCAATAGCTCCCCAGGAAAAGCTGCTCTTCAGCATCACTTATCTGGAAAGTTAAGACTGAAAACTGTTCTGATTGGTGCAGATTATTTTTTTTTTTTCATCTCTTCTTTGAGATATGGAAGTGGAAAACAGTGAAATAAAGACAACACGCAACATGGGAAAACGTAATCCAGCTCTACTCTTGTAGCGTGCTTTCCATCTTTTACACCCACAGTTGCACTCTAAATACGGAGGAGCCAAAGCCAGAGAAGAGGTTCAAGCTGCCAAGCACATCCCTTCCTGATGCCCTCCTCGTTGTGTGTGTTCAGCTGAAGGCAGAAGATATTTTGGGTTCTCGGGTTATTTCTGAGGATTGGTGGCAATCCTTCCCATGCTATGTAGGTAACTCCTAGGCGTTCAGTAGGTGTTGGTATTTTCACCTGGAAAATAAGCCAAGTGTAATAAAAATGAAATGTTGAGCCCCCTTCTCTTTACACAGTGGCTAGTATATTAATGTCTAAATGTGGAGGCAGCACAGGTAGGGAATATAACTTTAGGACTGAAGGGTCAAAACCTTAAAAGTGAATTCAAGACCTTATAATTAATGAAAGCACTAATCTGGCATGTTCTCAATCCATTTGAAGTTAAAACAATTTAAGACATTGTGTTCTCATGGGGAAACCCATCCCTGTGAGGACAAACTTTTAGGAGCTACAAGAATAGCCTGTGGGATTTCAGCTTTCGAGACACATTAGGATGTTTGTTGTATCTCCTCCAGGTAGGGAAATTATTTCTAGTTTTGTCTTGCAAAAAGCATTTTGTGCCCATGTCATCAGGAGAGGTTTTAGGAAAATAACAGAGAGTGAGAATTCAAGCCCTGCTGACTCGGCTCAGGTTTTAGGGCTACCCGAAGGGAAGGTCTCTGTGTGCCAGGGACGCAGGCAGAACAGTTCAGAAAAATACCTCTTTGTATTTGCATCACAGTTCATAGGTACATAAGAAAGCTTCTGCCTAGCCACGGTGTTTCCTCATATGATCAAATTTCAGCAAAAATTTCTTAGTTGTTAAAGAAGGTAGCTACCGTGGTTTTTTCCTTTTTATAAAGCGTAGTTTTTGAACTTTTGGCACTTAATCTTTTATGTTGTCAGGAGTGTGGTGGTTCTTATATAATGAGGTAGAGCAAAATGGCAGAAACTGTCTCTGCTAATAATAATGATATTTGTTCGGTCCCACTCTGCATGTAAAATGACTGCACAATTAAATGCAATATAGGCAGGAAACAGAACTGGCTTTGCAGTTGATCTAGTTATAAAATAAAGTGCTCTTCCTTTCAGAAGACACGAGCTAATCTGATATGGGTAAAATGTTTTGGTTTTTCTTTTTCTATGACAGGCGTAAGAGGGGACTGGAGCACAGACGCTGCTAGGAAACGCGTCTGCGGACAGCGCGCCAGTGCTGATGACAAATGCCGTTGCGCCAAAATAACATTGCACTGCAGTTTGCAGGGTGATGAAGAGTTGGAATTCAGTACTTAGATGACACTCCACATCGTGTTGATATCAGGGAATAAATTCAGGTCAGTACTATCTGATTTACTGCTGAGATACCTCGCTCCATTATAGAGTACGAAAAGTTTCTTTCATAAGGATGCAACAACTGATTGAGAAATGTTATTATAAGATAGGCACTTTTTCCCTCCCACTAAGAGATAAATTCCTGTCAAATGCTTTCCACGCTCAGAAATGCTTTCTATACTCAGAAGCTTTGAAAAAGATCAAGAGGTATTACTGAAAGGATGACATTTGGGAAGGGTGACACAAGAGAAGACACGCCATCAGCATTGTGCCCAGCAGCGCAGGCTGCCAGTGCACCGGACAGGCAGGGACAGAGACCCAGGGACAGGGAGCTTGACATTAAATAAAGTATAATTAGAACTCGTAGGAGAATAAAGAGAGAGAGACAGAGGGCTCATTTCTTTACCATTTACACTAGCCTTATTACAACCTTAGTGGTAACTTGGAGTTTGTAGAGAAGGGTAGGGTCTGTATCTCCAAGGTCCTATAAAGAAGAGTTTTGGTGGGAAAGCTCTGTTAGACTAGGTGTTGGTCTCACAGCAGCAGCCATATGATTTTCTCTGAACTAAGAGACAAGCAGGGTTTTGGCATTCGAACACCAGACGTCTAACGTTGTGGTTTCTTAGCTGGACACGTGAGCTGTGGCCACCAACCTCCTTACAACGGAAGATACAAACCCTGTCTTTCACTGTGTGTGTTAGGGCTACGTGCTGTACGCAGTAAAGATGATGCAAAAATATAAACAGCGTAATTTACTCATTAAAAAGTTCAGAGACCAATGGACACGGATTTTTTTGATTCATCTCTGTAAGGGACCATGGGGACAGCAGGAGCCCAGGCTGAAAGCCCCCTCTGCCTCCCCCCCGGCGAGGAGCACGAAGCAGGAGGGTGCGGGTTCCACCAGGCGCTTTCCTCGCATCCCCGGGGGAGCTGAGAAACAGCTTTTTACTGTCCCTCAAAAATGATCTTAGGAACACAATAAATCAAATGAATACCTGAGTCCCAGTCTCTTGCTTTCCCTTCCTGTGCCTTCTGAAGTACTTTTTGTATCTTTCCAAAGTCACCTCCTAACATTATTTTTCTGATGGAAGGAGGAAAAGGGAAAATAAAGAAAAAGTCTCTTGTCGAGAGCAGACAGCTTGTACGAAGAGCATGGGAAATCCAACGCTCCCCTCCCTGGCTCCCCTAAAAAAGAGAAAAGCAAGCAATGCATCTCTGAAACGACACTCCAAGGTACTGTCTCACAACAGAGAGAAAACAACGGAGTGTGATGTGTATTACCCAAGGCGGGGAGGTTCTGCGCAGCAGTGTTTTGCCTGCCCCCGCTTTGCTCCTCTCCCGCAAGCTGCGGTGGTTGCCTGGGGTTGTGGCAAGCAGAGAGCTCTAGACACTGCGCTTGAACACACAAACAAGTAAAATAGCATTTCCCTATATAAATAATATTACATAATAGTCTATGTTAAAGTATTTTTTATGAATTCCAAAGATATGAAAGTATATAATATGTGTCTCTGAAGACTTTTTAGGATATTTATGAAAACAATTCATAAAATTAAATCCCATTAGTTCTAGATTAGCAGTTGACATTTGTCAGACTAATAACTTTCCTTAGCTAGAGGGGACACCCTGACTTTCAATAATGCTTAATGGGTTTCCTACCTGATATCTATTTGGCATTGTTATTCTTATTCTTACTTATACAAATGGCACTGATCTGACAGGATTGCTTTTTTATCTGGGATGCAATCTTTACTCTGCCCTTTTCTGCCAGCTATGTATATGCACACATACAGTTGGCATATCCAGCTAAACCACTTCTCATATTTTTTGTGTGCTTAACAATCAGCTTAAACATGACAATTCACACCCGTTAATAACAGCTAAATCATATATTTTTATGTCAATGCTGACAAAGTTGTTTATATGGTTACCTGCATGTTTGGAGGGGAGATTGTCTTGGTCTGATTAATACATCACAAATGTTTATGAACCGTGTCCGCTTGGCTGTCATACTCTATCCCAGAGACAATTTTTATAGAGGTTTCTTAAGATACATATCTTACTTCCCTGGGCAAACAAAATTCAGGGAGTAATAACAACTACATCAAACAGGTATGTTTTCTCACCTGATTAACTATTATAATAGAACAAGTTTCATGCTTTGCAGATGGAAACAACTTTGATGTCTGCGAGTGTAAGATCAGTCCAATACATTCTTTAAAATTACACTAAGTTGTCTTAGATAGCTGGAAATGAGAATGTGGGAAAGGTGTCTTTACCAAAGCCTGTTACACACCTGTGTTTCCACCCTGCAGGTTCCCGATTGCACTGGTTGCACAGTACCTAATGATTAGAAGCAACAGCTAATGTCCTTATTAGACACTTAAATCCCCTTATCTTAATTACTATAGGGTTTCTCCCTTACTATGATCTCCTCCTTTACCTTCAGTCTCCTACCTGATCACCTAGGCTAAATCTATAGACAGAAAGCACTGCCATCATACAGGACTTACGCATATTTTCATAAGTTATCATTGATAGAAGATGAAATTACGTTATTTACCTTGTCTTCCAGCTCTGTCTACATGGTCATTGAAGAAATGCACGTTTTCCCCTGGGAACTCATTATTTTTATGTGCGATTGTGCTGACTTTGGCCACAAAGGTAAGAAAACTCGTCCAAGTTCCAACAAAAGGGCTGGAAACCATAAAGGTGAACTAGCAGTAAGCAAAAGCTCGCACTCAAGGCAGCAAAAGCTGTGCCTCTGTGTTCATGCTCCGGTATGAGCACTTTGTCCTCTCGCTTAAGATCAGCTCTAAAATCCGGAGGGATTCCCAGGGAGAAAGGTGTCTGCTTGGTGCCTCGGCTGCGTTTGCCTCCAGGTAACAGGGAAGGGAACCACGTTTGAAGTGTCTGATCTACCAAACGTGCAAGTTGCCTTCGTTTCAGGACCTAAGCATAGTAGGTATGCACTAAATGCTGATGAATTTGTAGCACATAAATAAATAGTAAACTAACCTGGCATGAATTATCTTTGAAATAAGGCAATTCACTCTGAACATGGTCTGCTGAATATTTCCCAAAGCTCTTCAAAGCCTTTTGAGCTTGAACTTTGAAACTTCTTCTGTGGCCTTAAAACATTTTCATTTAAGCAAAATACAGGCTTAGCACCAAAACGTCATGGTAAGAATTTGGATAAATCCTGGAGATCCCATGTGACTTCTCTGGGTGTGAATGGGGTGTCAGAGATCCCTGCTGCTCGAGCTGCTCACCGTCAATATGAGAAATTGGTCACAGCATCGGGCATTCCTGGTAGAAATGTGTGTTTATTACAGAGAACATAAAAGTCTTATTTTTCTTGAAGAATCAAAAAAGAAATAGCGTCTTATCTCCCACTTCTGTAGCCTCCTTTGGGTCAAGGCTTAGCTCAAAAGCTCTTTTGTGGAGATTTTCCTGCGATTCCAGTATTCTTCTCTTTTTCTTTTTTTTTTTTTCCTGTCTCCCACTTAAAACCAGCAGCTTGCACATGTGCTTTCTACATGCCTTTGTTTTTATAGGGTAAATATATTTGTCTTTGGAGTGGAAAACAGAATAAGTGCCACTAACTTGCTCCATAATGGAACATAATGAATTAATCCAACTAATTTAAAGGTAAGAAGGTGGTAATTCCAGTGAGTATGAAGTTCTTCACTAGGGTAGAATAAAGGCCACAAAAGAACAAAAAGGATAAATTATTGTAGACAAATTAAAATGAAAAAGATCAGCTTTTATGCAAACTAATAATTGTGTACATCATAAATGTTTTCTTTTTTATATAGTACCTACCACTAAAAATCCGCTGCTAGCTGTAAGAACATTTTAAAGGCTATTAAAACTCATAGCTGTGATATACACTCTTAAGTGTAAAAAAATACAGGAATCATTTGTAGTGCTTATTACCATATGTGGAATAATCCTTTGAGGTCTCTGGCAGGTACTTCTTCTTTGGGAGGTTTTTATTGGAAAACAGTGTTCTCCTGAGGCTTTTGTGACAAAATGATCTGGGGGTCTTATTAAACAGGGGGGTACTTGGTGAGTTAGATGCCTTCAGCTGGGGCAGAAGTTGTGTGAGACGGTTCTGTGCGCTTCACTCGCATGTTCATCCTCCTGCTTTGGGAGGTGCTGCCGTGTCCTGGCTCTGCAAAACACGAGGAGCATCTAGAGTGGCGCATAGAGAGGGTGAAATAAGTAGGATGATTTATAGCATATTCACTAATTTCCC